>NC_139964.1:2248452-2743452 GCF_963993115.1 Abramis brama | reverse complement strand
TCTTCATAAAAAGAAATAGCAAAAGCATTTATTTCTGCTTGTGTTGTTAATACTCTTCCATCTGGAAGCTTCAGTTGATGAAGATGCTTATGAGCCCTTGGCTTTTTTTCAAGTCCAAAGAAAAAAGCAGTAGGAGAATCCATATTATTTAGGCGGGTGAACTTTGCCCTTAAAAGGGCAGTTTTTCCTTGTTCCTCCGCTAAGCTTCGTAAAAGAAATTTCTTTCGTTCAAAAGAGTCAGTGGAGATGGATCCTGTGGCACTGTGACTGCTTTCTCCAAGGATTTCTTGCTCAAGAGCTTTCATTTTCTCCACTAGGATACCCCTGGTATGTGCAGTAAACTGCTGACAAAAGATCTTGATCTGCACCTTGCCCACATCCCACCATTGACTTAAAGATGGGAAATTAACTCTCTCCTCTCTCCAAGAATCCCAAAAGATGTGAAAAGAGTGAACAAAGCATTGATCCTGGAGTAACCCATTATTAAAGTGCCAAAGTGAGTTATAAGATTTAGTGGTCTCGACAGAAATAGCCATACAAATATAATGATGGTCTGAGAGAAAAGTAGGCGAAATGGAATTCTTAAAAAACCTTCCCCTATTGCTTAAATCAGTATAAAAACGGTCAAGTCTAGCTCCAGACATTATACTTGAGTTCACTTTCATCCAAGTATACTGTCTAAGCCCAGGGAATGCATCTCTCCACAAATCAACTAAATTATAATAATCAATTACACTTTTCAGACTCTTGGCTGAAGAAGGATGTGGTTCATTATGATTGCGATCCAACTGCTGATTTAAAGTGCAATTAAAATCACCCCCCAGTATAACAATATTATCCCGAGGACAGTGCGATAACGCATCAGATAGCTTTTTAAAAAAAACAATGCGCTCCCGGCCATCATTTGGAGCATACACATTGAACAGAGAAATAACCGTGTCACCTAAAGTAACATCTACTCGTAACATTCTTCCTGGTATTATCTCAATGCTGTTTAAAATACCACCAACCCGGGGTGAAAACAAAAAAGCTACCCCTGTACTGACATTTGTGCCATGGCTCAGAAGAACATTACCCTTCCAGTCACTAAACCACTGAGACTGGTTCTGCAAGTCTGTGTGCGTTTCCTGAAGTAAGATCACATCAGCCTTTTTTAGAATTAAATAATTAAAAAGATCGTTTCTCTTTACTGTACTACGACATCCATTAATATTTAGAGACCCAATATTAAAAAAAGTCATGACAAAAATTATAAAGGGGTATAAAACAACCCACCACATCTGTCTCTCAACCCTCTTCATAAGGTCAATATTTTTTCAAACGTGAATTTAGACTTTTCCTAACCGTGCTAACAAGTTTTTTAAGCCTGTAGCGTTTTGGTTGATCTAATTCCTCCAAGGTCGCCTTTCGCATAGCAATGGAACCAGACTCCACAAAAAGTTCCAAATCAGGAAAATGTTTTTCCAATCTAGGTTTTCTCTGATTTTTAGTAACGTCTAGGAAATTACTCAGCTCTTGAACTGTATAGAAAGGAGGTTTTAAATGGGGAGTAAGATAATCCCCCACAGAATCTCCTTGTGAATTTAAGCCTACATCACGCTCCTCTCCAATATCTGGACATTCGCTTTCAGAGTCATCTTCAGATAAGTCATCAGTTCTCTGTGACAGATCCATGTCACCCAGTAGGCTACTACCTTGAACAGACGAGTATTCAAGCTCACTTTGCTTTTCTGGGTATTTTGCATCACTGGCACTAACTACCCCTGCTGCAGCAATGAGATCCTCATTAACTTGAGCTTCGTCATCCTCATCAACTTGAGCATTGTCATCCTCATGTGTACTAACAACGGCGGCTCTATCCGTAGCTACTAGCACAGCAGAACCCTCTCCACTATTAGATACAACTGTCTCATCTGACTGTACACTATCAGTAGGCATTTCTGCAATACTATTATTATCCACAGCGGAGTTCACCTGTTCTGTTACAGAATTACTTTCTTTCTCAGCCTCCATTGGACACGATTGTCTTACATGGCCCTGCTTCCCGCATGCAAAACATTTAAATGAATCAACAGAGATAAATATCGTATAATTTTTCCCATTCAACGTCAGTTTTACAGCAACTTCCAGATTTTGATATTCAGCATTCAAAATCATATATGTGTGACGTCTAAATGACATGATGTGCTTTAATTCCGGGTTTTTTAAACCAAGCGGAATCATTTTGATCGGTCCCATTAATTTGCCGTAACGCGCAAGAATGCGCTCAAGTGTATCATTTGGAATGAACGGAGGTATATTTGAAAGGATAACTTTCTTCGAGGGGTTAGACAGCGGCAAAACCGGGATAAAAGCATCTCTCACCGATAAACCATGTTCAACCAAATCATCAACCATAAACGTCTCCCTCAAAAAAATAACAACTGCCTTGTTCATTCTCGATGCAGACAAGATGTTCGACGCACCAACTGCGTTACCAACAGCAACTAAACAATCTTCCACTGACACCGTCTCATCTGATAAACATTTACACCCGTGGCGTGCAGTCAAGGATGCAAATCCATCAGAATTCGACCCCATTGCCGCACTCTTTTTGCCGACGAAGTCAGCAAAAAATAAAAGACCTGCTCAAACAATACTATAAAGAGGAAAAAGGAAAAAGTTTGAAACTCACTCAAACGCACCGCTCAGTCACTCACACACTCCTCCCGAACACTCCGCACATGCGCACAGAGAGAGAGAGAGAGAGACAGAGAGAGAGTGAGTGAGAGAGAGAGACAGAGAGAGAGAGAGAGACCTGTACAGGACCGGAGAGGTCAGTAACATCATATTCTATACAGAAGACCCAGAAGCCTGGCACTCAGCGATCAGACACCATTACCCCACAGTGATCAGAAAGGGCATCAGTAATGGATGGAAACTGCAGATTAAAGAAGGAGATGATTCAGATTCTGATGTCACAATAACAGCTAACCTATATAAAAATGGGACTGTAATGATTCAGGGGAAGCTGAAACAATTTGAAAAAGATTTCCTCCAAATTAAAGAGAAAGCTCAGCTGAACAAGATCAGCCCTAATACACAGAAGAGTGCAGAAGACACCTCGACCTCCAGCCATCAGTCCAGGGACGACAGTGAGGAGATCTCCCTTCTGCACAGCATCATCAGCGACATGAAGGAGAAGTTCAGGGAGATGGAGCTGGAGCTGCTGCAGCTGAGAGAGGAGATGCATCGAGCAGTGAAGGAGACTGATCCAACAGAGAAAGAAGCAGATTACAGGAAAGAAATAGAAATCCTTAAGAAAGAAACCCAAGAAATGAAAAACCAGGGAGAGGAGTACAAAAATCAGCTATCTGTAATGAGGGAAGAGTTGAGAAAGCTGAGAGAGGACAGAGAGTCAGCTGTGGAGAAGCAGCCGACACAGAGAGGAGAACAGCAGAGCTCAGAGGAGACGGCTCCTCCAGCGACCACAGAGACCCAGCCCAGCGGCCCTCCTCCATCCGACTCCTGCAGGCAGTCACAGCCTCAGATTATACTCCTCATGGACTCCAATGGCAAGTTCATCGACGAAAAGAAACTGTTTCCAAGAACAAACATAAAGAAAATATGGTGCCCAAACACACAGAAGGCCCTGGAGCTCTTGTGTGAAGAGCAGCTGGGTTCCCCCAGCCACATTATCATCCACACCGGCACCAACGACCTCAGAGCTCAGCGAGAGAGAGTAGCTACAGCTCTCATTAATGTGACAGAGAAGGCAACCTCCAACTTCCCCAACTCCAAAATCATCCTCTCCACCCTGCTACTGCGCTCTGATTTCCACCCAGACACCATCAGGCATATAAATGCTAGAGTATCCAGAGACTGTGCCCTAATGCCCAACGTACACCTGGCTCAGCACCCCACACTGAACCTCAGCAGCCTTTACGACCATGTCCATCTCCACAGAAGGGCAATCCCCATCTTCACCAAAACCCTGAAGGACATCGCACTCAACCGCAGCTCCAGCGCACCACAGCGACCTCATGGACACCCCATAGAGCCACTGCAGGGACACCCCTCAAAACACCACCCCTTCACCTCTGACCGGAGGAGCCCCACGACAGGCCCTGTGTTTCCCCCTGGAAGACACCGCATGACCCGGCCTGCAGCCCCCTCGCCTTCTCATCCACACGAACATCAGCAGGAGCAGCAGCCGGGCAGCCGGAGCTACGCTGAAGCAGCCAGCCGATCACTGACCCACCCCAGCACAGTCCACAGCCAGCCGGCCTCATCTCCATCCAGAGACCTCTCACACATCCAGCACATGCTGACTCTGCTGTGCTCACACCTCATGGGTTAGTGACGAAAAAAAAAAAAAAAAGAGATACACTAGAAATTGTCTGTATGCGTGCGTGTGTATGTGTGCGGTGTGAGTGTTTTATTTCTATTTATTTTAAAACAGATTCTTAGAAACCTATTATTTATTCTTCTTGAGAAAAAAAAAAAAAAAAAAAAAAAAAAAAAGTATGGATGTGTATGCATGTGTATTTATTTTTATTTTATGTCTATTTTGTATCAGATTCTTAGAAACCTCATATTAATTCTTCTAAAAAAAATAAATGTGTGTATATGTATATATATATGTATATATATGTATATATGTATATGAGTGTGTATGTGTGGATGCATATACATAATATGAATGTGATGTCTTTGCATATTTATTTTACTTGGTTTATGCAATTAGTTTATATTCTTAGATACATCATAATATTAATATATTCTTCTTGATTTGTCAATTCAATATACTGATGTCTGTCTTGTTTTGAAATAACAAATGTAATTATTTAATGAGCTCATATTCTCTAAAAGTCACATGTTGGAATATTCAAGGACTGAGGTCCTCTGTTTTTGGTATTAAGAGCCAACATTCAGACTTTAAAAAGGAAATTCATGATTCTGACATCATAATACTGCAGGAAACATGGAATGTTAGGGATTTGTCCACTGGCTGCCCGACTGGATTTAGGGAAGTAGTTCTACCATCAACGAAACTAAGAGGGGTGACTCAGGGCAGAGAGTCAGGGGGGATGCTGATATGGTATAGAGCAAATCTCATAGACTCAATCAAAACCATACAAATCGGAAAATTTTACATTTGGTTAAAAATCCAAAAAGACATCGTCTCCACAGACCGGGACATATTCTTGTGTGCTATATACCTCCCCCCAGCCGAGTCTCCCTATTACAGTGAAGAAACCTTCTCCATCCTGCAAGATGAGATTAGCCATTTCCAGACCAAAGGGAATGTGTTAATGTGTGGCGATTTAAACGCCAGAACTGGAAATGAACCAGACTTTGTCAGCACACAGGGAGACAAGTATACAAACACCAGCCACCCTCTGCCCTCATACCAGCTCAGAAATAATTATGACCAATTTACAAACAGAAGTGGGCGAAGTCTACTTGAGCTCTGTCGATCACTGGGCCTGTATATAGTGAACGGTCGCATACGGGGAGACTCTTTTGGTTGTTATACCTTTAATTCTTTCCTGGGCAACAGTACTGTCGATTATTTCATCACAGACATTGACCCAGTGCATCTCAGAGCATTCACAGTCAGTCCTCAAACACCTCTGTCAGACCACTGTACAATTACACTATATTTAAGACGAACTCATACCAATGAATCACGCAGACAGCCCTCCCATTTACTGAAGCTGCAACAACCCTACAAGTGGACAAAAAACAGCACAGAAAACTATCAAAATGCAATAGAAAGCCAAACTATCAAATTATTATTAGACAAATTTATAACTAACACATATTCACAAAATAAATTGGGCATAAATCTGGCACTAAGTGACATTACCAACATTTTCCACCAAACAGCATCCATGTGCAATTTGAAAAAGAAATCATCAAAAAGAAAACCAAAAAACACCAGCGAAATGTGGTTTGACAGTGAGTGCAAACATATCCGAACAACTGTACGAAATCTGTCAAATCAAAAACACAGAGATCCTGACAATGAAGAACTCCGCCATCAATACCATGAAGCTCTTAGACTGTACAAACAAACTCTAAGAGTAAAAAAGGAAAAACACACAGAACAATTATTTCAAGAAATGGAGGAGTCCATAAATACCAGTAACTTCTGGAACAACTGGAACACTCTCTATAGACCACAGCAGGAAGAACTGGCCATTCAGAACGGGGACATATGGAGGAAACACTTTGAAAATCTGTACAAAACACCTGAAACAAATCCTGCTCGAAATGAATTAAAAACCAAATTAGAAATCCTGAAAGAAAAAATTAAAGACAACCAGAACCCCCTAGATTTCCCAATCACTGTAGATGAGCTTACAGAGAGACTACATGCTTTAAAACCCAACAAGGCATGTGGCATTGATGGAACATTAAACGAAATGATCAAATACACCAACGACAAATTCAAAACTGCAATAATCAAATTATTCAATATTGTTTTGAGTGTAGGATATTTCCCCGACACCTGGAACCAAGGCCTGATTACACCGATCTTTAAACAAGGAGACAAATATGAGCCAAACAATTACAGAGGCATATGTGTCAATAGCAACCTGGGGAAAATATTCTGTTCCATTATTAATGTAAGACTGCAGAACTTTCTCAAAACACACAACATTCTGGACAAAAGTCAGATTGGTTTTCTGCCCAAACACAGAACATCTGACCACATCTACACCCTCCACACGATCATCGATAAACATGTTTACCAGAATAAATCCAAAGTCTTCGCTTGCTTTATTGACTTTGAGAAGGCTTTCGACTCGATCTGGCATGAAGGACTCTTCCTAAAACTACTGGAAAATGGGATTGGAGGGAAAACATTTGATCTGATAAACACCATGTATAAAAACAACACATGTGCTGTAAAAATAGGGAATAGTCGAACAGAATTTTTCCCCCAAAATCAAGGAGTCAGACAAGGTTGCCCATTGAGCCCCACTCTATTTAACATCTATATAAATGAATTAGCCAAAGCATTAAATAACTCCACTGCCCCCGGCCCAACCCTGACGCACTCAGAGGTCAGATGTCTCCTCTTTGCAGATGATCTAGTCATTCTGTCAGAAACAAAAGAGGGACTACAACAGCTCCTCGACGTCGTAGAGACATTCAGTCTAACGTGGGCTCTCAAAATTAACTTAGCTAAAACAAAAATAATGATTTTTCAAAATAGATCCAGGTGTAGGGAAAATAAATATGTCTTCAAAGCAGGAAACCAAGTCCTCCAACACACCCACGAATACACATATCTGGGACTAAGGCTGAGTTCAACAGGGAACTTTAATCTGGCTGTGAATGAACTGAAAGCAAAAGCAATGAGAGTCTTCTACATGATTAAAAACACTATTCGGCATGAAATTCCAATTCAAACCTGGCTAAAAATCCTAAAAGCAATAATTGAACCCATTGCTCTGTATGGCAGCGAGATATGGGGACCTCTGAAAACCCAAGATTTCTCAAAATGGGAAAAAGAGGAAATCGAAACTCTGCATACCCAAATTTGTAAAAGCATCCTAAAAGTAAACAGAGCGACACCAAACAACTCGTGCAGAGCTGAATTAGGACAATACCCCCTGCTGATCACTATCCAAAAAAGAGCTGTGAAGTTCTACCAGCACCTGAAGCGCAGTGACCCGAGCTCATACCAGGCTGAGGCCCTGCGGTGTCAGGAGCAGAACCGGCACCGGAGCGCAGTGACCCGAGCTCATACCAGGCTGAGGCCCTGCGGTGTCAGGAGCAGAACCGGCACCGGAGCGCAGTGACCCGAGCTCATACCAGCTGAGGCCCTGCGGTGTCAGGAGCAGAACCGGCACCGGAGCGCAGTGACCCGAGCTCATACCAGCTGAAGCCCTGCGGTGTCAGGAGCAGAACCGGCACCGGAGCGCAGTGACCCGAGCTCATACCAGCTGAAGCCCTGCGGTGTCAGGAGCAGAACCGGCACCGGAGCGCACTCTCACAGCTCATGCTGAAACTACAGCCAGACCAGCACTGCACTATCTGGCCCAACCAAATTATTAAATTACAAAAACAAAATTACATTACCTATTGGAAAGATGCTACTAAATCACAAAAGAAGATGGAACTCTATTTACACCTGAAAAGAGACTATACACCAGCAGAATACCTGAGCTGTGTGAAAGAGCATAAAATGAGAAAGACCCTGACCAAGTACAGGCTGAGTGACCACAGTCTGGCTGTAGAGAGAGGGGTGTGTGTGTGTGTGTGTGTGTGTGTGTGTGTGTGTGTGTGTGTGTGAGTGACCACAGTCTGGCTGTAGAGAGAGGTGTGTGTGTGTGTGAGTGACCACAGTCTGGCTGTAGAGAGAGGCCGGCACAGGCAGAGATGGCAGCCGAGAGTGCAGAGGCTGTGTTCACTGTGCTCTCAGAGAGAGGTGGAGACAGAGGAACACTTCCTGATACACTGTGATCACTATCACAGCATTAGATCAGACTATTTCACTAGATTCCAACAACTAGAACCAAATTTTATGGCACTACCAAATTCAGAAAAATTAAATCATATTTTGGGTGAGGACTCCAGCTCAATCACAACAGCAGCAAAATATGTGACAGCCACAAACTACGAGAGTCAGCCAGTGGACAAAACCAAAGTCAGAATCATCCTTATCTCGTCTGAATGTTGGTACTAATGTACAAAGGTGTTTTTTTTTCTTTTTTTTTTCTTGTTTATATAAATATATTCATACATTTGTTTACTGATTGATTTATTGAATTTATTGATTATTTGTGTATGTAATGTCCATTTATGTAATGGCCAATGCTTTGGCAATACTGTACAAGTCATGCCAATAAAGCTCATTGAATTTGAATTTGAATTTGAGAGAGAGAGTGAGTGAGAGAGAGAGAGAGAGAGACAGAGAGAGAGAGAGAGAGAGAGAGACAGAGAGAGAGAGAGTGAGAGAGAGAGAGACAGAGAGAGAGTGAGTGAGAGAGAGAGAGAGAGAGAGAGAGAGAGAGAGAGAGAGGCGGTCATTGGTGTGACTGAACGCTGTTATATTGTCCTGTATAAACCTATATCGGAGTTTGAGTGACATCAGCGTGTCCCAGCAGTGCCTGTGATTCCAGGCGTAGTTTCACAAGTCCCGCCTTCCTTCCTTCTATCTTTGCTTCTCGTGTTCATGTTTGAAAGTGTTGCCATGTTTGTCAGTATCACCCCCAGGTGTCTTTAACCCTTTCACGCATAGTGGTCACTACAGTGGACAGCTATTAAAAAAGCATTTTCTTGAATTTGCACGGGTTTTTATGGCAAAGTTGCACATCAGCCTCTTCATTGGACCCTGGTGCATCATCCTATAAATTGCAACCAAGTGGCAAGCCTTTGTGTTTCGATTTTTTCCCCCTCCAAACCAAGATGGCCAAGGGTCAGTCAGACATGCCAAGTTGCTCCAGAATATCCACCCATTCCTTCTATCCTAGGAGACTCTTGTAGGTAAAAAAAATATTGCAGCGTCAAGCAATATCTAATGAGTCATATCACAGTAAAATTTTCCAAGTTTTGATTTTAGATTGAGAGAAAACTCTGATTAATCACATGTCCACTGTAGTGGACGTCATGCATCAATTGCTATATTTCAGCTACAATTCATAATTATAATGTGAATATTGTTTTTGAAATTTAAAACTTAAAAACTTAATCTGCAGTGACTTTTTTACTGTAAATAAATGTACTTGTATTATTAGAATGTAATTTTCATTGACATCGAAAAATGTCATGTGATTACATAATGTATGACACTTGTAATGCATTACTTTACTTGTTAGATCAAAAAGTAATCTGATTACGTAATGCATGTTACTTGTAATGCGTTTCCTTACTCATAACATCAAAAAGTAATCTGATTATGTAATGCATGTTACTTGTAGTTAATTACTTGTTAGATAAAAAAGTAATCTGATTAGGTAATGCATGTTACTTGTAATGCGTTACATCCAACACTGATAATTTAAGATGAGATTGAAAAAAACGTATCGCTAGGTTTTCTCAGAGGAGGGCTATGATAGAAATGTGCATGTCCATCTTGAACATAATCAGAATTATCAGCTAATAAGGGTAAATCTCCATACTCTGGTGCACTGGAGGGAGCATCTGAGTGGTTTCCACAGTTGTACCTTGACAGACTGTAGAAAATTCTGATGGAATCACGTCCTCATGTTCTGATATCGAAGATACGCGAAGTGCAACTTGTATGAAGTTGTATGAAGCCTTTGCAATATTTTGCATTTATATTTTTTGTGTATATTTTATAGTTTTCACATGATTTGATATAATTGTATTGATTAGTTTGTTAAATTCACATACTTTATCTGTTTGATTATTGTCTTATATTATAGTAAAGTATATAGTATATAGTATATCTCAAGTTTAAACCATAACCGTATGCTGTCCACTCAAGTGGACATCTGAAGATCTCTCTGAAAAATTTGTAAAAAAATAAAATAAAAATCAATTCTTGTTTTTCATGCCCTAAGAGCAATAAAAACACATAGGAAAAAAATCCTGACTGACAAATTATGATCTTAAAACACTCGCTCTTCAAATACAGTATATAAACATGAGCTCATATTTGTCAAAGCATGTACTTTCAGATGGATTTTCGCATTTTAAAGTCAGCACTCTGCCGTTTATCCGAGTGAAACGCTTCTGGAACAAGAACAAATGTGGGCGGGGCTTGACTGTGTCTATGAGGAATTGATTGGATGGTTGTGGTTTGCTATAAATCGATATGGATTGATGCATCAAACATCTAGCGATACGATGCATATGAGGCACCTTTATTTTGACACTCTCCACATCCTCACGAAACGTCCATTTACGCATTTCCAAAGCGCACATTTTTGTTTACTCTCCATAGTGTCTGCCGGTGTGTCTTTTATAAAGTTAATCTCCTCAGCTGAAATAGACACCTGACAAGACTGACTGAACGCGTTTTGTCACAAAAGCCGGTGTGGTGAATAATCCGGTCACTCGGTGTGATGAGTCAAGGCTTAGGACCCAAGCAATCCGATTGGTTCAAAGTACGTTTTATGGGTAATCGCTTTAGTGCCTGGTTACAAATCATACAAAATCATTTTATTATAGAAGACGTTTGTACTACGTTATAACGAGTCATTAATGTATTTAATGTATTTTAAATTATACGTTTCATATACTAGTATTTAACCGAAGCTATAGATTGTGAAATTAAACATTTCTCGTTGTTAGTGTGTTTTTTAGTTAGCTTAGATAATAGCATAGCATACAGCTAACGTTATCCGATGATCGTGCTATCAGCTTTACCTGAGCTTATACTGCACTGATACTGCCTTACCGCATTCACAGCAGTTCGTAATTAGATCAGGCATACTACTGGGGTCCTAAGCCCGGACTCATCACACCGAGTGACCGGATTATTCATCACACAGGTATTGTCCAGTGTCAAGGCATCGCGAGTTCATGTTTTACAGCAGAAACCGACAAGCTTGTTGTTTGTGAGCACAACCCGATCAGTGCTTTTTAGCGAATCAGCGCGCAGTATACAGGTCAGGTGACAAGGCTGCTAGTCACTTCGAAAAGACACGCTAGCTGAGAGGAGTTTCGTCAAAAGCTGACTAAAAGTGATCGATGAAAGTTAAAAGGAAAATAAAAGCTGAAAGTTTTTCTCTGAACCTTTCTAAAGCAGCACGTTAGTGGTGAGGGAAAAACTCCCTGTATTGCGTATAATCACAACAACTACGTTTGTCAGGCCGCTGAGAAGATTAACGGTACAAAGATTAACCGAGTGTATTATTATATATCATAGCAATTGCTTGGTTTTGTTTAACTCCGAAACATGAAATGTGGGGATATCTGCATTTGCCAAAAAATGATTGTTGGAGTTATCTGCTTTTGCTAAAAAAAAAACCTTTTAAAATATATATAAAAAACATACTTTCAATGAACTTTAATATTGTAAGTTATTTTATTTTTTTAACTTATTATTACTTGATCAAAACAACCCAGCTGCAGTTTGATTGATATTACTTGGAATGCACAATTAAAAAAACGTGAGTGACAGGTTGAGTGAGTGACACCCTCGTCATCAGAGAAGAGAAGCTGCAAGAGGAAAGTTATTCTGATTCAATAATGATGTGCACCATTAAATCATTTAGAATAAACACTGCAATATTCCATTAAAAATGTTATGCTGTCCATATAATTCTAAATGAAAACATTATGTAATATTAGATACAGAGGCAGTACAGTAATTTGACCGCTGGGTGGCGCTAGAGACGGTCGTGTTGTTTGACACTGATGGAAAATAGGACACATTTTACATTTAATCATTTAGCGGATGCTTTTATCCAAAGCGACATACAACTGAGGAGAACAATATAAGCAATCAGACCAGCGAGAGTTAGTCTAGCACAGAACACATCGCAAGGCTTTATACACATAAAAACATTACATTAACACATTACAGTTATTAACATAGTTTCGTTTTATCAGTCGAAGGAACCCCGTTAAATAACAACACCAATGCCCTGTCTACAGCTCTAAATATGATTGCTTCAGTAAAGTGTAGACATTAAGTGTTTATAAGTAGAGTATTTCATGATTGTGGTTTATGAAGGCGCTCACCTTCGAACTATGAGCAGAGACAGAATCTGCGCGTTCCCGTGACTGCGCGCGCTCGCGTTCTCCTGCACTGCTGATCTTATGATATCTTCTGGTCTTTCAAAGCTCCGCTGAAACCATGGCAACGGAGGGCCAGAAAGTGGTGCTGATCAGCGGCTGCTCGTCCGGGATCGGGATGGCCATCGCCGTGCAGCTCGCGAGAGACGAGAACAAGCGATATTACGGTAAGAACCGGACCGGACCCGAGATTAATGGGAAAAATTAAAGCAGTTTTTAACTATTTTAATTTTAGACAACTGTTAGAACAGCCCACTAGAATAACCCCTCGTTCTAAAATAGAATTAGATCTATCGTTTACAAATAAACCTGAACATTTTTTAAAGCATTAAAATCTTTTGACAGGGCTGTCTAATCATAATGTAATTCTCTTTTCATGAAATCTTTAAAAACAACGCTTTTAAAACTCATTAAAACCACTGCTTATCATGATATAGTCGCTAAAATCAGCAACGAAATCTTGGAATAGCTTTGAAAGAGATTGATTGGATTGAAGTGGAGACATAGAGAGAGGTTGTGATTATTTTCTGGGAAAAGTTAAAGAAGTGTTTGAGATGTTCATTAGAAGGGGCGGTTAATGAAAATAAAGGGAATACGTTGCTCTGGGTTAACAATGATTGTGGGAAATCGATGAAGGATAGAGATCAGCTCCTTAAAAAAACATTGAATTCTGGTCTTATTACTGATCGATAGAAATGTACTTCTATGAGGAATAAGTAATACAGACTTTATGAAAGGCCAAAGCCAGTTTTTTGTGGACATTATTGAGGCATCAAAAGGGGATGGGGGACAAAATCTTGCAAACTATTAATAAATTAGTTGGAACACAAAAGATCACGGATAAAAGTTTTTAACTTAAAATTAACAATATTTTCAATATAAGGATTCATTAACTATAGCTACTAATTTTAATACACATTTACAACACTCAGTTGATGAAATATCACTTGGTTAACCTTAAAAGATATTACTTACAGACCTATTCATTTTGCTCAATCTATTTTTCAAATAGAGGAAGTAATTGAATTAGAAGTAGCTTATGTTATTAACGCATTAAAAAGCTCTAAAGCAAAGGACGCTTGATACAACATTTTTGATATCAAATAAAGATTACTACGCCCAATAAAACACATGGTACATCTGACATTCAGGCAAGCAGTCGTTCCACCTGCTTAGTTATCCCAATTTATAAATCTGGAGATTAATCAAATTTTAATAATTATAGGCCATTTAGCATCCTTCCAATTATAAGGTAGCAAAATCATCTAAATAATGGCTTTACTTCTTTACATCCAATACAATTTGGTTTTCGCAACAATTATTCAACAGAATCAGCAAATTGTTTGTTTGTTGAGAAAGTCAAATGCTTTTTAGATAAGTGTGTGTGTGTGTGTGTGTGTGTGTGCTGTTCTTTTTAGATCTAAAGAAGGCATTTGACACCGTTGACCATCAGATGCTTTTATACATTTTTTCAGAGGAAGCAATACTTTGGATAAAATCATATCTTTTAAATAGGAAACAGTGTGTGTGTGTGTGTGTGTATTGATGGTTCAAAGTCTTCTTACCTCGCTTGTCTCCCGGGGTTCCACAAGGCTCCGTCTTGGGACCGATTTTATTTTCACTTTATATTAATGAGTATGTAAAGGTGTAAATGTTCAGATGATGTAGTCATTTTTACCCATGCTAATAACTTTGAAAAATCTTTGATCGCTTTGACTTCGGGTATGACCAATGAACAGGTTTATTATTGAACACAAGAAAAACCCTATGATGTTTGAAAACAGTCAGTAGAGATGACAGATTCAGAGGTGTTCCTGAGAGGGGAGGAGCTTGAAATTGTTAAAGAGTTTATGTATCTTTGAGTGACTTTGGATTCTACTGTAACTTCTAAAAGTCACGTGGAAAAGTTGTCTATTATCGTATAATTTAATTTAAAGAATTTTTGGTACAGTCGGTGCTGCCGGGTTGTGTTTACATTCAATGATTTTTCACATATTGAGTATTGTTTTAATAGCTGGTCATAAGTTATGCTAACACAACTCTAAAGTTAGTAGAATCACTGTATAAGAAGGCAATAAAAGTGTTGGATAAAAAAACTCTCATTTCATTGCTGTAACAATAAAAAAAAAAACACAATTTATTGAGTTTTTGTAAATTTTGTAAAACTTTAAAAACGCTTGTTTATTTCTAAGGTGCTTGCCCACCTCCGTTCAACGAGTTTATAAAACAGAGGACCGATTGTGTATTAGTACCAGGTCTGTCATTAGAGGGGATTGCGAAAGTATTATCTGTAATAGGGAGTAAATACTGGAATAGTTTACCGCAGTCAAATAAGACAATGTTCTACTTCTCACACTTTTAAAGATCATCTGAAAAAGTGGCTTATGAGGAATCAGTTGTGTAAACTTTATACTTAGTAACTTTAATAATGTGTTGGGGTATTTGTCTTTTATGTAGTGTTGTGTGTATATTTGAGTATTTGTTCTTGTTCAATGCTGCTATAATTCGGCTTGTTTACATTTTGTATTTTATAATTATGTGTGTGTGTGTAAGTGTTTGTGAGTGAGTGTGTGTGTGTGTGTGTGTGTGTGTGTAAGAGAGATAGTGTATGTGTTGTGTGACTATATTAAAGAGCATGTGTGTGCAGGGAAGCAGTTCATAATCAATGAGTGTGTGTGTGTGTGTGTGTGTGTGTGTGTGTGTGAGAGATAGTGTATGTGTGACTATATTAAAGAGCATGTGTGTGCAGGGAAGCAGTTCACAATCAATGTGTGTGTGTGTGTGTGTGTGTGTGTGTGTGTGAGTGAGTGTACTGATCTGGCTTCTATCCCTGCTTAGCCTTTAGTGCTTTAATGGCATGACAGTACTGATCTCTTGTGTTTTTAGTCTTCACACAGACATTCTTCATCCTGTACAGAACATAACTAGTCCTCTCTCTCTCTCTCTCTCTCTCTCTCTCTCTCTCTCTCTCTCTCTCTCTTTGTGGTTCAGTAATTACACTCTCAGAAAATAAAGTACATAATTGTACCTTTAGGGGTACAATGGCTTGTCACTGGGGCTGTACCCTCAAGGGTACAATATTGTACCTTAACCTTTAAAAGAAACAGTATTTGACACATCTTTCCACCGATCAAAAGTAGTGAGCTGGCAGTCTCCGTTCCCGCTCTCCAGTAAATTAGGGATAATGTACTCAGGCTATGCAATGCAAAAATGTTTCTGATGAAATACACTATAACAGTGAGAATCAGCCATTTGTGTGTTTATGCGTGTTGTTTTTCATTTACATAATCAATATAATATCATAATTTCATCAGCTGGATAATTGTATGATTTAATATCAGCAAATTGACTTACAAAACTTTTATTTCCTTTATTTCAAGGCTACTCAAGTATAGTGATCAGTTAAAATATACCTTAAATAATTAAGGTATCATTAAAACCTTTAAACAACAACTTTTACAAAAAAAAAAAAAAAAAAAGGCTTAGCAGAGGCTCTTGATATTGTACCTTAACCTTTAAAAGAAACGGTACATATATGTACCTTTTAATGCTTGGGAACACATATGTACCTTGAGGTCCAATAATAAGCCCTATGGGGTACGTTAGTGTAGATTGTACCTTGGGGGACAGAAATGGACTCCTACTGTACCCCTATTTCTGACAGTGTAGTCCTCTCTCGCCCTCTCTCTCTCTGTGTGTTCAGTAACTAGTCCTCTCTCTCTCTCGCTCTGTCTTTGTGTGTGTGTTCAGTCATAGCTACGATGCGGGATCTGAAGCGGAAGGATAAGTTGGTTGAAGCGGCTGGAGACGCGTACGGACGAACTCTGTCTCTGCTCTCGCTGGACGTCTGCAGTGATGAATCTGTCAAACAGTGTGTCAACAGCGTCAAAGATCGACATATAGACATACTGAGTGAGTTCACACACACACACACACACACACACACACACACACACACACACACACACACACACACACTGAGCCGCGTCTCAAGTGGATTGTGTTCATCCGTGCTTAGATTTACATAAGCAGATAAAATGAGCCTTTAGGTTCACAGTTAATCTGAGCATCAGTTTCTATTTCCACCCTTGAGCTTCATCCAGTGTTCATCTGTCTGAAACACAGCTACACATGTCACTGCCTGTAAACGAACAGAAATAATGAATCCTGAATCATCAGTGATCAGTGAACTGATTCATACTTACACTGCTGTTGAATCGAGACTCCCTCGTGAATCTGTTTTTAGTTGGCAGGTTATCTGTGAGAAATACTGCTGAAAGAGAACAAGTCAGAGTAAATAAAGGGATGAAACATGAATCAAGTAATTAAGAAGAATGATGTGACAATGACAAAGCAATCTAAAGGCCTGATCACACCAAGATCATTTTTTTCTGCAATAAACATTTTATGAATGAATGCCAGTCAGTGAATCTGTTTAGACTGACATAAACTTCACATTCTGTCAATACGACATTTTCTTTTACTGAGAGTTTTATTTATTTATAGCAAAGACAGGACAGCACTGCATTTAAAAAATACAAAAAGGAAAAAACAAAAACAGGACAACCATAAAAGAAAAAGAAACCTCAATCAGTAAGAAAGATAATATCATATTCTTTAAGAAATCTGTTACTCTTAAGTTATTATTATTACTTATGAGTTAAAGAGATTTCAATTTCAACGAGAAAGACTAATCTTGGCAAAGTGTTGAGAAATTTAGTCTTATCAATAAAAAAATGTGCAATGCAAAACAAAGCATCTTGATAATCAAACAGCATATAATTATATTGCTGTACTGTATTCCTGCTTTTCTATAAGCGCCACCTACTGTCAAATAGTGAAATTCATTCATCTTTCGTTGGTTTAAACAGAGAAATCAATAAAAACGTGTGAAAAAACCAACAACAATGAAATAAACCAATAAAAACCAACGACTGATAAATGAAAATACAATTTCACTATTTGACAGTAGGTGGCGCTTATAGAAAAGCAGAAATACAGCAGTGTAATATATGCTGTTTGATTATCCAGATGCTGATACACAATTATTTTCTTTTTTGATAATGTTTATTAGATTCTTTCCCTTTAGGAGAATTTAAGTTGTTTTAAGCCAGCCACGGAAAAAAAACAAGGCAATTTTGCAATTTATCTCACAATTCTGACTTTCTTTCTTTGCAATTGCGAGTTTATATTACTTTATCTCTACACAAGTATGATCTCTTTTCTCATAATTGTGAGTTTAGACATGAATTCAGAATTGCGAGATATAACCTTGGAATTGTTAGAGATAAGTCAGAATTGCGAGATATAAATTTGGAATTGCAAGAAAAAAATCACAGTTGCTTTTTTCTTTTTTTTAATTCTGTAGCAGAAACAAACTTCTATATAAATCGCATGTAAAAAATCAGATGGAAATGTTGTGCCGAATATTGGTGTTGGTGTGAACAGGCCATAAATCCATTGACATGAGTAGTGAAGTGCCTGTGATCTGTGTGTGCAGTCAATAACGCTGGTGTCGGTCTGGTGGGGCCGGTGGAGGGTCTCAGTATGGAGGACATGACAAAGGTGTTCGAGACTAATTTCTTCGGTGTTGTGCGCATGATTAAAGAGGTCATGCCCGACATGAAGAGGAGATGCTCTGGACACATCCTCGTCATCAGCAGTGTGATGGGCCTGCAGGGTAAACACTGGCTGTTTATTCACTTCACTGTAATCATTTGCATTTATTGCGATTAAGGGTTCTTCTTAAGGTGCTTCCTCTACTTGAGGATTATTGTCCTGATGAGTTAGACACACGTACAGTCAAACCAAAAATTATTCAGACACCAGATATAATTTTTGATATTTTTTTACAAGTGGGTGCAGGACACTATAGTTCATTTTTGTAAGTGAGGAGAGCAAAATAAAGTAAACTGTGGCATATTATACCCAATAATTCTTCATACAGTGACTACTGTCATGTGTCAGTGTTTGTTTGTATTTTCATTAGTCACGTCTTCCTTTGTTCTGTTTTCCCGCCACTCATTTGTTTCCATGGTAACCCTCATTAGTTCATCTGTCTCACCTGTTACCTCGTTAGTCTTGTCAGCAGTGTCTCGTTTCCCTGATCTGTTACCCTATGTATTTAAGCCCTGTGTGTTACCTTGTTCATTGTCCGATCTATGTCGCATTAAGTGTGTGTGAACCACCTGCCCGTCTTTTATGTACCAGTTTGATTTATATTGTGAGTAAAAGTTTGCGTTGGAACTTTTGACTCTACTTTGTCTTCTTCTGCCCGCACCACACTGTGACAACTACCAGTAAAATCTATAGAAATTTGCAAACAAAAATTATTCAGAAACTTTGACCTGACCATCTTTTGCTTCAGTGTTTATTTAATTGCTAACACTAGACTGAACAAAATTAAGCATTGCTTTGTAATTGGTTGAGCTAAATTTGTATTATCTAATTGTGTACTTAAATTTAACATGTGACAGATATTCAGCTTAATTCATTTGTGAGATTACATTTGATAACTCTGAGTTCTTGTCATATTTTATTACCATTTTCTAAACTATAGCGAATAAACTGTGATAATGTGAGAAATGTTGAAAGTGTCTGAATAAACTTTGGTTTGACTGTAAATTTCTCCTTGAAGAACAGCAGAAGATCTCTTACCTTTCATGTGGATAAAGACAGATGATCCGCTGAATGACGAACATGTAGAAACATCATCAGTGTACAGAACATTCACAACTCAAAAGTTATAAAACCATGGTAAGAGACATACCTCTGTGTCGTGGGTTGGTCTTCACAGGTGTGGCGTTTAATGATGTCTACTCCGCGTCAAAGTTCGCCATAGAGGGGTTCTGTGAGAGTCTGGCCGTCCAGCTGCTCAAGTTTAACGTCACGTGAGTTTCACTGCACTCTCAACACCAGCGTTTGCTATTAAGCTCATTTCTACACTTCTGCATTTCATCTTCTCGTTTACACTCCAACGCAAACTTTTACTCACAATATAAATCAAACTGGTACATAAAAGACGGGCAGAGGGTTCACACACACTTAATGTCGTTTGATTTTCAGTATCTAACACTCTTTGGCTCTTTACTAGCCTGGGTGCCAGGTAGCCATACTCCCCCCCCCCCCAATGATTACATTTTTTATTGTTTGATGACAAGTTGATATTGGATTGATTATTTGTACGTGCTCCTCCCGAACTTTGTTTATGAAACATCATGTGTAGATTCCGCCATCGCGTCTGTTATAGAAGATATCCACAGCGCATTCATTTTAAAAGAGGAACAGAGAACCGCGACATTTTGTTGGTTGAAAATATGAATGAAGAACATGCGTCATTTACTCCGTTGCTCTAATTGGTTGTAGGTCTATCCAATTGAGAGCAGAGTTTTTTTTTTCCTGGTTCGGGTGAGACACGCCCCATAATTAAATCTCTATGGAGCAGTATCAGACTAGAATATGAGTATGACGAAGTCAGGCTAGCTCTTTACATCAGTGATCAAACACCAGGAACATTAGCAGAATAACACTAATGTGAGAGGTCCCTCTGGTGGTGTGGAGAGGCTGTTACGGGTACAAACCCAAAAAAGATCACAGATCAGGAACTAAGAGAATATCTAGAGTAGTGGTTCTCCAACAGCGGGCCACAAGATTACTTAAAATGAGTAACAACAAAGCATTAAAATTAGCTAAAGTAACTAGAAACCAAGATATAAGCTGACCATTTTAATTTGTCCCTCAAATAAATTAAATTGAAAAGCCAGGTTTCCCATGCAAATTCATATTTACAATGATTTATAAAAATTATGTCATAAAAAAAAATTAATTATGTCAAGCTCTATAATGTAATCACAAATGACAAGAAAAGTCATGAAAATTCATTAGTCATAAAGAGTGTAAACCCTGCTGACCTAATTCCTTGTAATTGTTTAATTTTACATGGCCACTCTATGTCTTCTCCTTCACGGAGTTGAGAACCGCTGTTCTAGAGAATCATCTTCAGGGCAACGGTTCTTCTAGATCCTGTTGTATGTTCCCAATGGACATTTGTGTTACTTTCTGTCCCGAGTGCCATGTTTGTAGTTCTTTGTAGATTTCTTGTTTATTGTCTTGTGTCATGTGTTTATTGTTAGAGTGTATATATAACCCTTGTGTTTTCCTCGTCCCTTGTCAGTTGATTTTTGCTGTAGTGTGTGCCTTTGGTTCTCCATATTTCTTGTTCCTGGTTTCTTGTTTATGCATGTTTGTTTGTTTGTTTAATAAAACCCCTGAGCATAGATCCGCATCTCTGCCTGCCATCTCTTCGGCTCCTGCTTCATTACAGAATGACTGAGCACAAATGGATCTAGCAGGGGTTCAGCTCATCATTCTGCACCAGGGCGAGCGTTCCCTCGAGGACCACAGCCTTGAGTTTTTGGACTTAGCCTGTCATACTCACTTTCTGAACAGTTCCCTCATTTAATTTTACTGTTCTGGACTCAATGAACCTTTAAAATGACTACTTTCCTGTGTTGGTCCTCGAGTGACGTTGTGGAGTGAGCACTTCAACTGGGGTGGTGGAGAAAGACCCTTGAGGGTATGTGCCTCAAGCTCTGGTGGCCTTGGAGCTTGGCCTACCATGGGTCTCAGCATTCCCCAGCCTGGTGGTCCCAGCACTCTCAGTGAGCTCCCAGTGACAGCAACCACACTTTTGTGTGTCTGGGCCACACACACTTCTCCCGAGGTGACGGTGTCTGCCACGGTTAAAGAGGTCGGCTCTAAACCTTCTGCACTCTCTGATGACATTATGTCCATGGAGGCCGACTCTGAACTCCCTGTGCCCCCGGAGCTTTCTGTGCTTTGTCTCTGCCCTGACATGGTCCCCGGACCCCCTGACCCCCTCTGCCATGGTGTCCAGCTCCGCTGGCTTATCCGTGGGGGTCTCCAGCTCTGTTGGCTCCATGTGGTGATCCCCAGTGTAAGAAAAAATGATGTGGACGTCGAAGATCTAAAAAATAAGTGTGGCGAGCAGGACGAGGCTGAGGGCCGTGAGAGAGCGGCGTGAAGCCGGTGGCGTAATTAATGATGAGCGACACCTAGCTGCGAGACGCACCGGTCTCGTATCTCTCACGGAGGAGCGGAAGCATAAAAGGGGGAGAGATGACAGTGGAGATTGAGAGAGGCCAGGCTCCTCTGCTGTGGTCTCCAGCTCCGCCAGTTTGTTAGTGCTGGTCTCCAGCTCCGTTGGTCTCCAGCTATGCCCTGACCCCCTTGTACGCCTCAGTCTCCAGACCCACTTGCCCCTTACAGGCCTGGTCTTATATCCCTTCCTCTGGTCTGCCTCTGCTCCACCACCCACCTGGACTTTTATGTTTTGTTTTTTGGATTGTCATGGAGAGTCTGAAAGTGACTAATGGGAGGGGGATCTTTGAAGTTTTCTTGATTATTCTTGATTGTTCCCAGGTTTGTTTTGTTAACTTGTTACCCCTTGTGTAAATATAGCCCTTGTATTTCCCTTGTTCCTTGTCAGTTTATGTTTTCTGTAAGTTGTAGATGGTGCATATCCCTGCTCTTTGGTTCATGTTTCTCGTGTTTCTTTTATTACTCATTTATGTATGTTTGTTTGTTTGTTTAATAATATCTCTGCCTGCCATCTCTTCAGCTCCTGCTTCATTACAGATCTGAGTTGATGCCTCTTTCTCTGGATGGCGGTGTGTGTATTTGATTTCCCATCTTTCTGTCTGTCTGTCAGTATGTCAATGATCGAGCCTGGGCCCGTACACACCGAGTTTGAGATGAGGATGATCGAAGACGTTTCTAAGAAAGAGTTCGCCGGAACTGATGCCGAGACACTCCACCACTTTAGGACCTGCTACCTGACCGGCGCAGTCAACATCTTCCAAGTCCTGGGCCAAACACCCAAGGACATCGCCAAGGTCAGAACACATGTGAATTAAGGCCTGTTCACAAGGACAATAACTATAATGATAACTATAACCATAAACTTTTAATAATTGCTCTTACTCTATAAGAGAATAGTGAAGTCCACGGAACAACTATAACAAAAATGACACAGAGGAATGATATTGTTGGAATCACTTTAGGAATGATTTCCACCTAATGAAATATTAAAACATTGACAGCCAATCACAATCAATTCTGCTTTAAAGAGCTTGAGCATTTAAAGCAACACTAAGTAAGATTTTTTTACCTTAAAATAATGTTTCCAAAATCGTTTCAGTGGTTCATCAAGTCGTAACAGGGTGAAAGGCACTTCTGCCTCCGCTTTGCGGTCCTTTATCTGCTATAACCACACTTTGTAAGATTGCCAGATCGGGTTGCGTTTCTGATGAGACATAGGAAAACTACAAATTTGGCTTGCTTTAGTTATTATTTAGTTTTTCTTTGTTTCTGATGCCGCAATACATCATACTTTAATGAAATCATGAAACATACTCTACCTTGTCTGTTGACATCGTTCATTCCAAAGCCGGTGCTGGATAAACAGCGAGCGTGCGTGCGACAGTAGGCAACGGTAGGCTAAATTATTTACGACAGCGGTAATGGACAATTCCGCTTCCAACCTGTAGGGCGACTGCAGAGGAAAAGTTCCTTGGTGTTGCTTTAAAGCAGCAAATGATGGAAAAAAAAGTGTACACTTAGATTAAACAGAACATTGTCGTCAACTATAAGTTATTGTTACAGTTATGATATAGTTATTGTTCTTGGTGTGAAATTTAATACAAGGACAATGCTGTCACATGAGCTCTCTTTAATGAGGTGCTGAAGATTTAAAGGAACTCACTCTCTCTGTTTCTGAAGGTCACTAAGAAGGTGATCGAGTCGCCTCGTCCTCCGTTCCGTAACCTGACGAATCCTCTTTACACTCCGATCGTGGCGCTGAAGTATGCAGACGACACAGGCAGCCTGTCTGTTCACACCTTCTATCACATGCTGTATAACCTGGGAGGAGTTATGAATGTTAGCGTGAGCTTAATGAAGTGCCTGAGCTGTGGATGCATACGGAAACGAACCATCTCACCAATCTAACGTACCTGTGTGTGAACACTGTACTTCTCTTTACAGTTGGGTTTGTTTCTGGACTGTCTCTGGATATTTTAACCAGACTACACCTACACAAAAATACACTCTCTCTAACTCAAGCACACTTAAACAGATGATGTGTTTTTAACTCTGAAATCTTTATTTTTGTCTTTATACAGATTAAAGTCTAGACAAGTATTGGTTCATTATAACCTAAACCTAAGTAACTCACATAAGCTGTTAAGATTTCATTTTATAGTTTAAGATAGTTTATAAAGCACTAATTCAGTGTATATTTTTGAGGAGATGAAACAGAGCAGATCTTGCGAGAATCACGACTTGCTTTACGGCAAATTTTTACAGCAAACTTATTAATCTGTTTTTTTTTTTTTTAAGAATTAGAACTAGGGATGTGCCTGAAGCCAAATACCTTATTCGGGAAGACACGGATAATGGCTTGAAAACAAATAACGAATTCCACTAGGAAAAATACTGGGCAGACACATTCACTCCTCGTGTTTGCTGGATGCAGGGTATCATAGCACAATATTATGCATTAACCTCTAAAATACACTTTGCTATAAGAGTGTGTATAAAGTGAGTGGGTGTAAACTCTATATAAAATGAGCATGATCGGATATCAAATAGCAACGTTGCTGTCTCCGTATGACTCTCACAAAT
Source organism: Abramis brama (assembly GCF_963993115.1). Lineage (NCBI taxonomy): Eukaryota > Metazoa > Chordata > Actinopteri > Cypriniformes > Leuciscidae > Abramis > Abramis brama. Next base: position 2,719,044 of record NC_139964.1, on the reverse strand, counting down.
CAGAGCTTTGTCAAAAGTAATATCAACTAAAATATTAAAACGTACACATTTTCTACATTTGTTTTAAACCTTGTATTTTGAGTGAATGAGTGTAAACTCTATGAATGAAATGACCTGAACTCGGGTCACCTGAAGCGCAAGTGCATATTGAAACACAGCCTATGAGGCTATCGGCTCTCTGACAATTAAAAGATATATTAAGAAATGTAAAAATTATAATAAAATAAAAATATATTTTATGAGGTGTACAAGGATGAGGTGTACAAAACTATGAAGGGAACAGAACTACATTTAAAACTAGCTTCTCATGTAATTTCACATACTTTCAGACAAACCCCCACCCACGTCTGTTTTTATCTAAATACAGATAGAAATCAAATCATTTTTAGATTGGTACAGATATTAGCACACCCCTATTCAGAAAAGTGTGGCTAAGTTCCTCTGGATGGCAATGAATATTAAAAATGAAATCATAGTGTAATTACAGTATGTGAAAGTGTCATGTTCCAATAAAGACTTGATGAGTGTGTGCATGTAGATGTAAAAGAGGATTTACAAGTGTGTGTTTGCCCATGTTGTTATTGGAGACAGAGACACTGAGGAATCAGGAGAAACCATGAGAAAACATTATAAGCACCCCGGGCATGGAATAATTTGCACAAAAATCTAAAACTAGACAAATTTGTGTCTATTGGTGAATGTAAATGTATTATAAAGAGAGTGGTAATGGAGGCTTGTGATTTTTTTTGTCGAGAGGATACTATGTTCTAATATTTCTGTTCTATTGTGTAGGCTACTTGTTGTATTTCAAAATGTTATCTTACTGTATGGCTGCTACCTTGGCCAGGTCTCTCATGCAAAAGAGATTTTAATCTCAATGAGACTTACTGGTAAAATGAAGGTAAATAAATAATAACAATAATATGATAATACGAGATGACTTAGAGGACTACGACTACTGATCTTATCATGAGGTGTGACGTGTGACAGTAGCCTAGAAATCTAGATGCACCCTAGCAGCAGCAAAATGTATTTTGCAGCCAGGGTAGTCTAGCAACTCTCTATAGACCTTCTAGCTGCAAAAACCTAAATTGGGTCAGGCCAATCACGTCGTGTATAGAGTAGGCGGGGCGGGCTTAACAAACTAACGACAGAGTTGCGACGGTTTGTTGAAAACAAAGAATGGCGGCTGCTGGCCGGAATCGGCTTTGGCCGCGACTCTGGAGGACTTGGAGTTAAGTTTTTCTTTGAGAAAAGAGCAAAGAACGGCACTTAAGTCATTCTTAAAAAAAGGAAGATGTGTTCGTAGTTTTGCCGGCCAGATATGGCAAAAGTTGAATCTATCAACTAACGTTAGCTCCGCTGTTGGGAAAACGCTCTGGTTGGCTGAAGCGCTATCCTATTGCGTGCAGAGGGTTTTTGAAAGACAGCCGTTTATCCCGCCCCTCGGATTGAGCCGTGTCTATGGTGAGTTGCCAGACCTAACATCTTGATGTAGGTCTGGCTTGCCAGGCTAGTGTGACAGTTCAGTGGTCTCTGAAACAGCGTCTTCTCATTGATTAAGTTTAAGCAGTCTCTATTACATGATTACCTACAGGACTTAAATTTATCCAGAACTTACAACCCCAAATCAGAAAAAGTTGGGACACTGTACAAATTGTGAGTAAAAAAGGAATGGAATAATTTACAAATCTCATAAATTTATATTTTATTCACAATAGAATATAAATAACATGTCAAATGTTGAAAGTGAGACATTTTGAAATGTCATGCCAAATATTGGCTCATTTTGGATTTCATGAGAGCTACACATTCCAAAAAAGTTGGGACAGGTAGCAATAAGAGGCCGGAAAAGTTAAATAAGGAACAGCTGGAGGACCAATTTGCAACTTATTAGGTCAATTGGCAACATGATTGGGTATAAAAAGAGCCTCTCAGAGTGGCAGTGTCTCTCAGAAGTCAAGATGGGCAGAGGATCACCAATTCCCCCAATGCTGCGGCGAAAAATAGTGGAGCAATATCAGAAAGGAGTTTCTCAGAGAAAAATTGCAAAGAGTTTGAAGTTATCATCATCTACAGTGCATAATATCATCCAAAGATTCAGAGAATCTGGAACAATCTCTGTGCGTAAGGGTCAAGGCCGAAAAACCATACTGGATGCCTGTGACCTTCGGGTCCTTAGACGGCACTGCATCACATACAGGAATGCTACTGTAATGGAAATCACAACATGGGCTCAGGAATACTTCCAGAAAACATTGTCGGTGAACACAATCCACCGTGCCATTCGCCGTTGCCAGCTAAAACTCTATAGGTCAAAGAAGAAGCCATATCTAAATAGGATCCAGAAGCGCAGGCATTTTCTCTGGGCCAAGGCTCATTTAAAATGGACTGTGGCAAAGTGGAAAACTGTTCTGTGGTCAGACGAATCAAAATTTGAAGTTCTTTTTGGAAAACTGGGACACCATGTCATCCGGACTAAAGAGGACAAGGCCAACCCAAGTTGTTATCAGCGCTCAGTTCAGAAGCCTGCATCTCTGATGGTATGGGGTTGCATGAGTGCATGTGGCATGGGCAGCTTACACATCTGGAAAGGCACCATCAGTGCTGAAAGGTATATCCAAGTTCTAGAACAACATATGCTCCCATCCAGATGTCGTCTCTTTCAGGGAAGACCTTGCATTTTCCAACATGACAATGCCAGACCATATACTGCATCAATTACAATATCATGGCTGCGTAGAAGAAGGATCCGGGTACTGAAATGGCCAGCCTGCAGTCCAGATCTTTCACCCATAGAAACATTTGGTGCATCATAAAGAGGAAGATGCGGCAAATAAGACCTAAGACAGTTGAGCAACTAGAAGCCTGTATTAGACAAGAATGGGACAACATTCCTATTCCTAAACTTGAGCAACTTGTCTCCTCAGTCCCCAGACGTTTGCGGACTGTTATAAAAAGAAGAGGGGATGCCACACAGTGGTAAACATGGCCTTGTCCCAACTTTTTTGAGATGTGTTGATGCCATGACATTTAAAATCAACTTATTTTTCCCTTAAAATGATACATTTTCTCAGTTTAAACATTTGATATGTCATCTATGTTGTATTCTGAATAAAATATTGAAATTTGAAACTTCCACATTGCATTCTGTTTTTATTCACAATTTGTACAGTGTCCCAACTTTTTCTGATTTGGGGTTGTATTTCACGTGACAAACAATGTTTCGAAGTTAACTTATCATTCTGCGTCACCCGGACTGAATTCTCCTCTTGTGTTCTCTTGTTTCTATAGACAATTAAAGGTGAAATAACCATTTAAAAATTGTCTAAGATACAAAGATATTTTAATCATATCCAATTAAAAGTCATATCCAAATATACGGACCTGTATCAGGAAACAAATCCATTTGATAAGTCGATTGTGCGCTCGCTCAGTGAAGTTTATCTGGTAACACTTTAGAATACTGTATCTTACTTACTGCATAACTTATAAGGAATTATTGAAGTACTAATAGGTAATTCTTCATTAACTACTTCTTCACTATTGTTAACTACTAAGGAAGTTGTGTTAACTAATCAGTATGTAATATAATTGTATTGTTGTGTTAAGTAACAGTTAGTTAATCAATAACTAATGAATTCTGTCATACCTCCCTATGAGCTATTATTAGTTATCTACTAATTAAGGTTCAAGAAAAATAACTAAGAAGTAACTAACATACAATGCCGATATGGTGCATTTCTTCAGCAAAATAAAGGTTTGTGTACGTTTTATTGAATCTATAAAATCATTACTGTGCTGTAAATCATGTTATTTTATGCAAGGCAACATACAAGGACACAATGTCAGTTAGCTAGCTAACGAGTCTGTCTTTTTTGCGTGATGGAAACGCCTGATTCCTTGCATAAAACAAATGTTTTTATTTCTAAAGATCCTAAAACATCAGATGTTAAAATATGTTCTTAGAGCTGTGCACTGTTTGTTTATGGGCAGGTTATGGAGTCAGTAACAGCATATTTTGGCTATGAGTGAAACGCAGGGCGGCGGTCTGGTAATTCTTTATTAATTACTAATGAGTTCCCTATATTTTCACTTTAGAATACGGTTTCAGGTTCTAAGTAATTCCTGAAGAATGATCTAATAATTCTTTATTAATTACTAATAAGTTCCCTATATTTTCACTTTAGAATACGGTTTCAGGTTAAAAGTAGCCTAATTCCTGGATAATTATTTTATAGTTCTTTATTAATTACTAATGGGTTCCCTATATTTTCACTTTAGAATACTGTATCAGGTTCTAAGTAATTCCTGAAGAATTATCTAATAATTCTTTATTAATTACTAATAAGTTCCCTATATTTTCACTTTAGAATACGGTTTCAGGTTAAAAGTAGCCTAATTCCTGGATAATTATTTGATAGTTCTTGATTAATTACTAATCAGGTTATAAGTAATTCCTGCAGAATTATTTGACAATTATTTATGAATTACTAATAAGCTACCTTTCAGTTTCCCTCAGTCTTTGCCTCAAATACATGAATTTACTCAATGGCATATGCTGAGGAAAACAGACACACACAGTACTTTACAGGTATATAAAATATAAAAAACTAATCTGAGGTAATTTGTTAAAATTGCATTTTCATAATACTACTTCTATTAATAACATTAGTAAATAAGGAAGGTCACAACTCAGTGTAGTTTGTATGACTGTTCATTAGTTACTTCTTAATTATTATTCTTGAACCTTAATTAGTAGATAATTAATAGTAGTTCTTCAGGCAGTATGACAGAGTTAATTAGTTATTGATTAACTAACTGATACTTAACACAATCATACAATTATTTTACATACTGATTAGTTAACACATCTTCCTTAGTAGTTAACAGTAGTGAATAACTAGTTAATGAAGAATTACATATTAGTTCTTCAATAATTCCTTATAAGTTATGCAGTAAGTAAGATACAGTATTCTAAAGTGTTACCGTTTATCTCAGTAATCGGCACATTACCAGCGTCTTATTTTATTATTTATTTATTCGTCTACGCCTAAATGCGATGACATCACTGTCATATGTTTGTATAACTTGATGAAAGTCAGTTGTTGTGAAGTAAAAGCAAAGACCGTGTGGTAAATTACCTCAGAAAAGCTCCTGTCAGACTCCGTTTGCGCGCACTCCGTGATTGACGTTTAAAGTCCACATGAAATCAAAATTGACCATATTTACTTTGTTTGCCTAAATTGATCGTTTTGTGGTGAACAATTCATCCATGTCAATCCACACAAATTTTTTGGCTTCGTAATCTTTAATCAAAATCTGAAAATGCCCCTCCCCTCTGCATTGGAGGACCTTCCCTGATGACGTAGGTTTGAGGACTTGGGTTGGGAAACGCTTAACCACTCCCCTCAAACCGTTAGTCTGTTATGAGCGAGAGATGGAGAGGAGGAGCGCTAGAGTAAAACCCTGCCCTCTGTTCAATATTCCCTTTCACTGGGAAATACGTCACAACACTGGAGAAAAGTCGTTTGCAACTTCCGGTTCACGCGGACTTTAACGGTTTCTGCTCGAGGGGGAATATCTCTTCCATTCACACAATATTATAATTAATATTATATTGTGAATATTTCAATATGGAAGTGAATTATTTATACTATTTTTAAGCTTTGTCTTTTCTAAGCGTTGCTTGGTTGTATTTTTACATTAGTTAAAGGGCATTTTTAAATATAAAAACCGGGACTTTAATATAACTGCAACCTATTGTATGACTGTGCACTTTACATAGGCGATCGATCTCTTTCTGCTGAATCTATGTTACTGTTCAGAAGAATCACTTTGTTAAGTAGGATCTTACGGGATTCCTTGAGGAATGTCATTCAGATGATGGACATTCCATGAACATCCCTGTAGGATTTTTTTTTGTCAGACCTGCTTTTATTAGGCATAAAGCAAGTAAAATCTCCTATATTTAACAGCGCTTTATACAACAGAGATTGTTTCAAAGCAGCTTCAGTATTAAACATGTGTAACAGAATAAATGATGCAAACTTCATCAAATATTTAATCAAATAAGTTAATGTAGCAAGACAATAGCGTCATTATCCCAGCAAACACGAACGTTCCCATAACAATTCCATATGGTTCCCGTTTGGTTATTTTTTGGGGAAACTTTCTCTATTGGTTTATTTTTTTGTAACCTAAAGAGAACATACCCAGAATGTTCCCTGCATGTTGTTTTTATTTTTAGATTTCTACCAGGATGGTAGGCCGATAAGATACAGAGATTTATTGTAATGCTGAAATCTGTAATTTATTCATAAACATAAACTATATTTTGCAGAATTACATGTCTGAAGTTTAATGCAGTTTTTAATAAATGAGCTTGGTCAAAACACATTATGATTTGCAGATAGCTAAAAATACTAAGCCAAGGTTAAGCATAGTGTGAAAAGAATATGTGGGATCTTCCTTTACTGCCCGCCTCTGATCTGCACGAGCACTCGTGCAATTTAAAAAATAAATTATTAATTCAGTCATTTAGTTTTACTGACTGACTAACATTTGTTTATGCACTCAAATAAATAAATTGTTGAATGAACGTGATTTAATCATAGAACCCATTATGCATCTAATCAAATCAAGTAAACTTGGACTACTTTGAATATTTTATATGAACACAATATACATTTGTAGATTCAACATGATTGTAATATGTCAATGTAACTTCTTTGCAACTAATTGAATCAAAATGTTTGTATTGTGTTAGCCTAATCAAATTTATTTTTATCCACTCAATGTCGGTAAAGCACTTCAATTCAACAAAATTCTGCCTTGTTACATAAACCAGTTAATGTCTTGTTTTGGTAGTTTAATGAATATCTATCTTGTTGTTTTCAATTACATTTGTTTTAGATGACAGCACTAAGAAGCATGACATTACCAAAATTTAGTAATCTACTAAAAAAAGTACAGAAAACATGCAAACAATTTAAAATGCACCAGTCAAGTTTAAACTGCTTTCTTCACTTTAAGTCTCCTATCCATTTGAGTGTTTGCAACAGAATGTATAAGAGACATTTAGCTAACAAAATCTTGGCTATTGAGAAAACTGATCCCCAAGCAACGCTTGTAGGACTTTAATGCTCTTTTGTTCGTAAAACTTAAAAACCATGGCCTGATACAGAATTTTTTTTAAATTTGTAAATAAGCATGAATGAACATGAATTTAACAAAAACAATTGTCACAATTTGAGCTGTAAAACAATATAGTAAAAATATATTCTGATGCAATACTAAAATTTTTATATATATATATATATATATATATATATATATATATATATATATATATATATATATATATATATATATATATATATATATATATATATATATATATATATATATATATACACCTTACAGCAGCTTGCTGTGATATCACAAGAAAATTATTTTGATAATTATAAATTACCAGTTGCTTCACATCTGAAAAATTAAGCCATTTTAACACGATCCTTTTTGGGAATTTGTAAGTTAAACCTTGGCCTGACACAATTTTTTTTTAACATTTCAACAAACATGAATGAACATGAATTTATAACATAAAAACAAACATTTGTGAGTGTAACAATTTTATGAGCTGTAAAATAATAATAATAATAAAAAAGAGATAGTCTGATGCAATACTATAAAAAAAAAAAAAACCAAACAAACAAAAAAAAAAAACACTTGCAGCAACTTGCTGTGATATTGCATGGAAATTTTGATAATTATAAATTCCCGGTGTAGATATAATGCTTCACATCTGAAAATAAACAACATAATACTGTGCATCAGTGACTGCTCCACTCCCAGAAAATATTTGTAAGTGTGTAACAACTGCTTTAGCCAGTTGTCCCTTTGGTAAAACACTGTTTTAGTCTCAGTCCATTTAAAAGCTCAATTACTCCAGCACCATAGACAGTTGCCTATAAAAGTGCTTCTATCCAACTGAAAATGTGCATCTTCCTGAAGTACACCAGTCTTGTTCAAGCTCACATGCTCCAGTAGCTTTGTTTGGAGGAACTGTGCCAAAAATAAGTTGTCCATATACATAAACTCCAAGTGCATTTTGTTTGACTTAAAAGTCTTGTTCAAGGTTACTTGCTCCAGAAGCTTGTTTTAGAGAAATTGTGCCATTAATAACAGTTGTCCACATATCTATGCAACACCAGAACTGCAGAACTCCAAAAGTGCTTTCTGATTGACTTTTCTGTCTTTTTCAAGCTCACTTACTCCAAAAGCTTGTTTTTGAGGAACTGTGCCTTGGATGACAACATCTGTCCATTTAGATTTAGAAAGATCTTTTGCAAGACTTCAAAAGTGCATTTGAGCTCTGGTGGGTAGCTCAGGTTCAAACAGTATATCAGTCCAAATAACAGAGCACAAGCCTGTGCAATGCTATTCAAGTCATTGAGAACTTCCACACCTTCAATTAGGACACCAATGTCTGCTGGGTCATCGTCAGGCAGCGCTCCCTCCTTCAGTATGACATACACTCCCATCACAGTTTGCTCCATGGTACTTTGTAACTCAAAGTCTGAATCCTGTGGGATGAAATACATGAAAGATCACAAACAAAAATATTTATTACAAGAATTGCACACTTATACACTCACTGCAAAGTAGACATCAATCCAATACAGGAGCTCTGCTGTGAATTCTACATCTACAAAGTTATATTCAGTGGGCCTTTGAATGGGCCTTTGAAACTGTATTTTCTCATCAACTCACCAAATATGCCTTCACCAGTTTTTCAGGGTCTTCATTCAAGTAGGTGCACAGAGACTTGATGACACAGGCTCTTCGGGTATGTATAGTATCATCCTGTGGGGTGGGACAAGATTTATTCAAACTTCAGTGGTGGCACAGCTAAAGAGTACTGTTTGGGAAGAAAATGCCAAACTGCATCCGTCTTTCCATCTGCATTGAGAATGACTATTAAAGCCATTTATCAATACAAACCTTGGAGATGGCATCCATGATCTGTGTGATTTTCTTTCCTGCTTGCCCGCCTTTTCTACTGAAGATCTCCATCAATCGTGATGAGTACCGGTCAAGCTCAGCAAAGAATGTAGAAAGCAGTGGTACAGTAGAAATCCGCAAGAACTCCCTATCAATCTGAAGAAAAAAAACATTGATAATACATTTGTTAACTCTCATCATAACAGAAGGATAAAACAAAAAAAACTGTTTTAGCATCTCTATCAGCAACAAGATAGTTAAGAAGACATGTACACAGCAATCTAAATATGGCCTACTCTGTTTTTTAAATTAAAAGTATAAGAGCTGAATTTTCATTATCTTTCTGTTCTCTTAAATGTGTTTCAGTCTGTATTTGTATATATATTATGGGGCATATATAAACTGATGTGATGAGATACACACCTCTTTCACATTGAAGAGAGCTGGCCATCTGCTTTTAAAGTCTGCAACCATAGGCTCTGCTTGAATAACTTCTTGTCTTCTGTAAGAGAAAGTCTTTTCCATTTTCTCAATCACTATGTGTTCATTGTTTCTCTTTTTAATTTCTGAAAGCATTGCGATTCTCTCCTGCTCCAGACTGTCAGCAGTTTCTCCTTTTGGATGCTGTGGACAGTAATTAACTTCGGCTCATTTTGGTTTCTTCACATTCAGTGCTGCTAGACTTTTTTTGTCAGTGGCCTTGTTCTTCAGTGAATTTATCTCCACCTCAGCACATCCCAGGCCTCTTAGTTTGGTCCACAAGTTTGCCATTTTACTTCAGGCTAATCTTCCAGCCATAACAGCCATTGAAAGACCCCTGTTCTCTCAGACAAGGATGTGTTTTGACAAGAGCTTCTGCAACATCATTCAGATTATTGTCACTAGGGTAGGCTTTGAACTTAATGATTTGTTCTGCAAGTCTCTCCAAAATGTGTGATTTTAGTTTTGGTGAAGGTTTCAGAGTTGCATTTGTTTTGTAGTCAGCATTAGCCTTCTCAAGTTCAAGTTCTGCGTCATATTTGAAATGCGTGATAGTAAAAACACTTGGCCAGACCCACTGCCTTGTAGATGGAGCTGAACCTTGAGATGTAACCGGTTCGGTTTCACCCGAAGAGATGATTGAGCATTCTGTTGGGCCATGTACTTCTTGGGGGAGTTCTTGTGTTCTTGCATCATCTTCTGTTGCATTACTTTGCAAGTAGATCACTTTAAGACTTGCTTAATCTCGAAAAGACTTGTACACACTTTGACCACCACACAAGTCCTCAGTATTTTCTTTAGCTGTTTGTTCCTTTATCACTCTATCCAATATGTGACTGTGACTTAATATTTCCTGCAATAACTCTAGTATTGAAATATACTGAAATGATCTCCTCTGATGTACAGATAGAAAATACTCTGCAGGCTCTACAACTTTAAACTTTAAAATAGTTTGTAGTATTGTTTTATTTTAAAGGAGGTAGCAAGTGGTCCATACTTCCCTACAATTTGAGCCACAGGGTTAGCAACACAAACGGATTTGGCTATTTCTTCAATTACAGCTTGAGTGATATGGAGGTTATGGCTTTTGAAAATGTCTGTAAGAGTATGTTTTGTGAGTGGCGTACAAGCATCGCTTAACAAAAAATGCAGTTCTTCCAACAATTTGTCTAAAACTCTGGCAGGAATATGATATATATGTTCCAATTTCAACAATATTACAGCTACTTTCTGCTCAATTAATTTGGGCAAATTGACAACAGCAAGATCATCACTTTCTGACACTGACTCAGTACCAACTTCAGGATATGACACATCAGTAGAACATCCAGCATTTATGTCACCGGGTGAAAACCTGGCAAATCCAAAAAGATTCCTCATTGGTCCTAAATCTGGCTCTGTTGAGTGTTGGCCATAATGAGCGCCAGCTGAAGCAAATCAGCTGCACTTCATTGAAGCACGTGCTCAGGAAAAGGAGTATAAAAAAAGAGTGTTTGAGCAGTGTGGAAGCACGGGGAGGCAGCAGTGTGTGTTCTGACAGCGGCGGTGAAATAGGAAGGCTGAAGGTTTAATGCCGGATCGGAGTTCTACTGTGAGATTCCCCGAGGCATGCTCATTTAGTGAGTTTTTCTGAAGAAACCACGAACAGCAACGCAATGAAGTAAGTGAGGGGGAGTGACTGGCAGAAGTGAGAGAGGAAACCACTGCAGGATATTGAGTGACTCACCGAGGAAAAGTTAAGTGCACCCTTCATTTGATTCCCCGTTGAGAAAACCACATTGGAAGATTGACCATCACCAGTGTGCAACTCACTTTTGTTTGTGGGCAGTGTGTGTGATCTTGTTGACAGAACGAAGCGTAGTAACTGGAACAGCTGGGAGGATCGCTGATGTGTTCATGCTGATCTTCTGAAAACATTATTCCTCGAGTCATCCACCCTACAGAGAGAAGAGAAACGAGTCGATTAATCACTGTGGAGATGAAGTGAGTTTTGCAGTGTCTGAAAGAGTGAAGTGCACACGTGTGAAGATTTACAAGAGTGATTTATGCACAAGTGTGGTGAGATCAAACGACTGCGATTCCTCTGAAACTTTGATGGATGAATATTGACTTAGGACTGTGAAGATTCCTTTAAATTGATCTGTCTAAAGCTGTGTCCAGGTTCCCACTCGAGTGTACGGTGTGGAGGGAAGGAGCTTAACGCACCCCGAGTACCACACTCCACGAGCACTGTCTCTCACGTCCACGAAAGTCCAGTCTCACGAATTCTCCCAACGACGCCGCTCTGTTACGCACGGAACGAGAGCAAAGGCGGGTAAATTACCACAGTCCTGTCTCACTTGTTATTGCCTGATCCACTGTTACTGTCTGTCCCTCAGAAGAGGTGAGGAAGCTGCTGTCATTCGATCGGCTGTTCCATGAACACGTCCACAAGCCGAGTCTGAGCACCGTCACTGTCTGTCCCTCAGAAGAGGTGAGGAAGCTGCTGTCATTCGATCGGCTGTTCCATGAACACGTCCGCAAGCCGAGTCTGAGCACCGTCACTGTCTGTCCTTCAGAAGAGGTGAGGAAGCTGCTGTCATTCGATCGGCTGTTCCATGAACACGTCCACAAGCCGAGTCTGAGCACCGTTACTGTCTGTCCCTCAGAAGAGGTGAGGAAGCTGCTGTCATTCGATCGGCTGTTCCATGAACACGTCCACAAGCCGAGTCTGAGCACCGTCACTGTCTGTCCCTCAGAAGAGGTGAGGAAGCTGCTGTCATTCGATCGGCTGTTCCATGAACACGTCCGCAAGCCGAGTCTGAGCACCGTCACCGTCTGTCCCTCAGAAGAGGTGAGGAAGCTGCTGTCATTCGATCGGCTGTTCCATGAACACGTCCGCAAGCCGAGTCTGAGCACCGTCACTGTCTGTCCCTCAGAAGAGGTGAGGAAGCTGCTGTCATTCGATCGGCTGTTCTATGAACACGTCCACAAGCCGAGTCTGAGCACCGTCACTGTCTGACCCTCAGAAGAGGTGGGGAAGCTGCTGTTCATTCGATCGGCTGTCCTAAGAACATCTTCACGAGCCGAATACTTACCTGCTCTGTCCGTGGGGAAAGCTGAAGGCGAGAAGAAGCCTCTGTCCGTCCTACAAGCACATTCTGACGAGTCAAAGAAACGAGAAGAAATTACTGTCTGTCCCACAAGCACTTTTCTGACGAGTCGAAAAGACGAGAGGAAGCCATTGTCCCACCCACGAGCCAGTAGAGAGAAGGAATATATAGTAATTTGTACCTACAACTCTCCTTTGCAACACACTGCCTGCACTGCCACATACACGTCACTGAAAGAGAAAGAAAAGGAAAGTTCAGTAATCAATGATAGTTAGTTATTGTCAAGTGTTCTAAGCTGCACCGGTCCCACACTTGAAAAAGGGGATCCTGATCTCTGAGTTAAATACTGGATTCCACTCACAAGGACGAGACTTAAATATCCTTTTCTTAATTTATTGCAGAAATTCAGTAGGTGAAAAACCTTTAAAACCAAACACAACAAAGCAGTGTCAATATTTACAGCAATGCACATGAATCAAAACCAACACAAACCCACAGAATACATAATTAGTGTGGTTTCAATTTAGTAACCATTTGCACAATACTACTTTACTTACACCATTTTTACACCATGTTTTAAAAGAATCAGCTTCTCACCAAATTTGCATATTCATCTAAAATGACATTAGCTATATCCCATAATAAACATTAATAAATGAATCGATTAGGCTACATGTTCTAAGACAATGAATCTCTGGACAAACATTATCTGCAGCAAATTGAGCATACTATTATTTACAAATACATTTCTTAAAAGTGACTATTAACACTGTTATGTGTTTAAGCTCAACAATTTATACACTAACCCAATCACAGACACCAACATAATAATTGCTATAAGTCCCCAAGTTCATAACATGCACAGTTAATTGAAGCTACCAAACGTGGCTGTTAGTGCAACACATATCTCCTCTTACCGGCAGTCTCTCAGAAATCAAGACAATCCTGTGCAGTTTAAACAGTCTTTGACCCAACGATTCCACTGTGTCCACGCTACTCACAATACACCATGAAATGAGCAGCACAAACATTTTCAAACTAAGGGTGTGCGAAGCTGATTACAACCAGCTTCACCTGCCAATCGTCCCGTATAATGAGGGGCGTGACAGCGAGCCGTTTGCCGCAACGGCTCGGCAAACATTACTGTATGTGAGTGTTACGAAAAACTACTTACCATGTAATAAAGGTGAGGTTCACACCAGAAGAGCATGGGGACAGCTTTATATATTCTTTGTTTGTATAAAGAAAAGGAACAATTTCGCTGTGAAAAAAAAGTGTATAAAAGTTAATCTGCAAAACTGTAACTAATTTGCTCTAATGTGTATGCTAAGGCCAGAAAACAGAAAAACACACAACAAGCAGTATTCTCCTAATTTCAAAGACTGACTTTAAAAAATGGGCCAAAGAAAATAGGCTGCTTTTACTAAATATCAAGAGTTTTACTTATATTGATAACTATATTCCCTGAATTAAACCGTGCATACCTATTCAATCATAACTTTTACTGCAATTTGTTAGGACATTTCAAATATATGGTCGACTGCATCATAGATTTTACTTGACATTTTTTGCATAGGCCTACTGCATTCAATGAGATTGGTAAGTTAGCATTATGTGGCATTTTGGAACTCCATGTTTGAAAAGACAGAAATGATTAGTTACAAAACGTTTAAAGTAATATTTTGCTGACACACATGAACATTAGTTAATTTAGATAATAAAAACAGTCCCTCCGTTGGCACACTCAGCAAAAACTCAAAAGAGAAATAAATAAATAAATATAAAGCTCTTAACGTCAGCTAGACTGAAAAGAGCGACAAGAAGTGCATATTGTTTCAACATTAACTTCTGTTGTTTCGGATATAACGTAACCGATAGGCCAAGTTACGTACATGTACTCAGGGGTAACGTTATATCGTAAAAATGGCACATTATGTAGGTTATGTAGTTAATAGTTAGGCGTAGCTAACATTGAATTGTGACAGAAATACACCAATTGTAGCGGATATATTAATGTTAAGGTGAAACTCATATCGACGAAGACACATAATTGAACCAAACACATGTGCATGTGCTTCAAGTCTGTGAAAATAAGCCTGCTTAGAAACATCGAAAAAAAGACTTATTTTTGATCTATATGTCACGGGGACACACGGGGAAATAGGTAAATCCAAAAGCAGTATGGCAGTAGTGATTTATTTACGTATAATCCAACTCATCGTCATCCAGGCAAGGTTCAAACTCCATGTCGACACGACACGACACGACACGACACGACACGACACGACACGACACGACACGACACGACACGACACGACACGACACGACACGACACGACACGACACGACACGAGCAGAAACACAGACCTCTGACGTGTGGTGACAGTAAAACAATGACTCCATGACAAGGACTAAAACAGACAGGGTATTTATACACAGACACTAACAATGTGATAGGGAACAGCTGAGTGCAATCACGAGTGATGAGAACAGACAAAGGATTATGGGAAATGCAGTTCCAGAGTGAATGGTGACAGTATGGGGAAGAGACCTCTAGTGGACTACCGGGGAAACATAAACCAGACACTGTGACACTATAATCCAACAGTACTAATAAAAAACAGGTAAATATAAAGTACTTACCCCTCAATATCAAGGATGCAGAACGATGAGACGCACAAAAAACTTCCAGCCGCCTGGAGTGGACCCGCATGCTCCCGCGTGCTCCCGGACTTCCCGCCGCAGTGCTGAGCATGCGCAGTGGCTCGCCAGAGAGAATTGTTGATATGAAGCGCCTCAGTCTCATTGAATCAACAAGTGCTGATCTAATTCTTTTAATTATTTCTTAATTTAGTTACAAACAACAAGAATAAATCATTTAACAGAAGTAAACTCGTAAACTCAGACATATTTGTATTTTGCAAATCCAGCAAGTGGCTAGTTGACTTTTTTTAGTGTGTATCTCTTTATTGAATAATTAGTTATAATTAATATATATATACAAGTGTGAATAGTGTGATTTCAGAGAGATTTGACATGTAATTGAAGACAAGATGTTAACCGAGAAGTTCTCTTTCATCATCTCGTGTTCAAGATCCACCTATGGGCGGAAGAGCATCCGTACCAGGAGGACATATTGCCAGATCAGCCTTTGCCAGACGTGACAGTCAAATCAAATCAAATCAAATCAAGTATATTTGTATAGCGCTTTTCACAATACAGATTGTATCAAAGCAGCTTCACAGTATTAAAATAAAATAATACAACAAAGTTTGTTTCTAGTGGAATTTATTGATTGATAGAATAAAATTAAATATCCCCAAAATATCCCCAACTGAGCAAGCCAAAGGCAACAGTGGCAAGGAACCGAAAAACTCCATCAAGTGACCTAATGGTGTCCTAAAACTCATCAGGTGACCTAATGGAGAAAAAAAACCTTGGGAGAACCCAGGCTCAGTCGGGGGCCAGTTCTCCTCTGGCATTTATGAACTAGAGGCCGGATTGTAGTTTGAAACTGTGAGATTAACAATATTATATGAATGCCTGGCTGAAAAGATGCGTCTTTAATCTAGTTTTAAACTGGGAGAGTGAGTCCGAGCAACGAACAGTATCAGGAAGGCTATTCCAGAGTTTTGGAGCCAAATGTGAAAATACTCTCTCTCCTTTGGTGGATCTGGATATCCTAGGTATGACCAAAAGCCTTGAATTTATTGATCTTAAAGAGCGCGATGGATTATAGGGTGATAGAAGATCCGTTAAATAGACTGGAGCTAAGCCGTTTAGGGCTTTATAAGTCAGTAGCAATACCTTATAATTAATACGGAACTTTATAGGTAGCCAATGTAGTGATGATAAAATCGGTGTTATATGATCATATTTTCTTGATCTAGTAAGAACTCTAGCGGCTGCATTTTGGACTAACTGTAGCTTGTTTATTGAGGATGCAGGACAACCGGCTAATAAAGCATTACAGTAATCTAGTCTCGAGGTCATGAATGCATGAACTAACTTTTCTGCATCAGAAACTGATAGCATATTACGTAGCTTAGCAATGTTTCTAAGGTGGAAAAAGGCTGTTTTTGTAACATACGAAATATGATTTTCAAAAGACAGGTTACAATCGAGTATAACACCCAGGTCTTTTACTGTAGAGGATAAAGTAACAGGACATCCTACGATGTCAAAGTTGTATTGTGAGAGGTTCTGTGGGCGGTTTTTTGAACCGATAAGTATTACCTCTGTCTTGTCTGGATTTAATAAAAGAAAATTACGCGTCATCCAATCTTTTATATCTTTAACACACTCTGTCAATTTGGATAATTTAGCGTTTTCATCCGGCCGTGATGAAATATATATTTGAGTGTCATCAGCATAACAATGGAAACTAATTCCAAGTTTCCTTATAATATTTCCAAGTGGTATCATATATATTGAGAATAACAGAGGGACCAACACAGATCCCTGCGGCACTCCATAGTTTACTGGAATTATGATCGATTTTTCTCCATTTAAATAGACAAAATGGTAGCGGTCAGATAAGTATGATCTAAACCAGCTTAATGCTTGTCCTTGAACACCAGTATAATTTTGTAGTCGATCTAAGAGTATTGTATGATCTATAGTATCGAACGCAGCACTTAGATCGAGTAAAACTAGTATTGAGATGCAGCCTTGGTCAGAAGCTAAGAGTAAATCATTTGTGATTTTAACGAGCGCAGTTTCAGTGCTATGATGCGGTCTGAATCCTGACTGAAACTTTTCATAGATATCATTTTCTTGCAAGAAAGAGCCCAGTTGAGTGGACACAACTTTTTCTAGTATTTTAGACATAAAAGGTAGATTTGAAATGGGTCTATAATTTGCTAGATTATTATGATCTAATTGTGGTTTCTTAATGAGAGGTTTTATAACTGCCAGTTTAAATGTTCTTGGAACATGACCTAAAGATAAAGACGAGTTAATAATATTGAGGAGAGGCTCTTCCACTACAGGTAACACTTCCTTCAGTAGTTTAGTTGGTATAGGATCTAATAAACATGTTGTTGTTTTAGATGAAGTGATAAGTTTATTTAACTCTTTTTGTTCTATAGTTGTAAAGCACTGTAATTGTTCTTGCGGGGGGATAATTGAGGCTGAATTATAAGGTGCGATTGAGGATTGAACGTTTACAATTGTGGTTCTGATGTTTTCTATTTTCTCAGTGAAGAAGTTCATGAAATCATTATTACTAAACTGTAACGGGATATTTTGATATTTGGGACAGTCTGTTA
Organism: Abramis brama; assembly: GCF_963993115.1. Taxonomy (NCBI): domain Eukaryota; kingdom Metazoa; phylum Chordata; class Actinopteri; order Cypriniformes; family Leuciscidae; genus Abramis; species Abramis brama. The sequence goes on along the minus strand of NC_139964.1, from coordinate 2,701,197 downwards.
TTCAGCTTAGGTTAGCTGTGTTTTGCATCCTGAGCCACCGGCGCTCTTGCATTATCTCACCTGCTCCCCTTTTCACAGCTGCCCGCCACGGATTTTACTGAGTTTTTTGCCGGAATGTCGCTTTCTAAATCTGCTGCTTCTCTTTGAACAGCTTATTATGTGCCTTCCCGACCACGCGTGGTGTGCTGATCGCCACTAAAGACCGTCACCAGTGCCGTGTTTGGTATGGTTTGACCTCAAGCACGCATAAGAGGCTTTGGAGAATGTGGAGAATTGCAGCCATTACCTAATGCTGCCTAAGAAGCTCCTGCAGCACCGTCTTAAAGTTGGCATGAGTGCGTCGAGCTTGGCCTTTCTGACTCAGATGGGGGACGCGGTGACGACGACACGCTAGCGGGGGCCTCCCAGGGCAAAACATCCCTCAACTTGGCTGACCAGCCCAATCCTGTGGGCAACCTCCTCATCATTGACGAACCGGCCGGTTCAGGCGAGGAAGACGACGAGGGCCTTCTCGAGGTCTCAGAGGACGAGGTCTCTCGAGGTCTCTTGCGTTCACCATAAGTAAGTTGGATTTCTCCAGATAGGCGCGTCCACTATACTGTGGAGATGGCATCAGCATCGTCAATTTCATCTTTGTAGACACGGACACAGAAAAAAGTAGTTATTGATAAACAAATAAAATGTCTCCTTACTATTTTTGACACTTTCATAATCATTACTTTTACCAGCTCACAATGGGCAATATTACTATACATAGTGTTGTAAAGTTTTCTTTCTTCAAAGCAGAGACCAGTGAGACAGTTGGGATCGCGTTCAACAGAAGTTATTCTTTATTGAGCGCGGCTGCGGATTCGTCCAACATAATCTAAAGTATATAAATTTACATGGTGTCTTATAGGCATTTTTAGGAGGAGGGACTTTTGAAGGTGGAGACAAACAAAGCATGTAAATGAGTATACAGGTTAAGGTAACACCCTATACTGTGAGGGTCTGGCCAATCCTAATTCAATCAGCATAAGGCTCCAAGAGCCATTTGGGTCCGAAAGCCATTTGCAGAACAAAAGGTGAGATTCTCAGTGATCTGACTCATTTAAAATACAATAGAGAAAACAGGACTGACAGGAAAGGAGACTCTTGCTGGAGACTCAATAATCATCTGAAATCAGTCTACTAAACTTTAATCTAAATTAAAACCTCAAATGCTAAAATCAGTATTCTTCACCATGATGTTATGTAAGGAAGCATATCTGAAATAGATTCTTAAATTTGTAACCCTTCAGTCCCCTCTTTGAGAGTTCTTAAAAACTCTCACAAAATACAAATTTAGACACTTAAAAGTTCAATTCTTGTAACTTGAAAAAGTTACAGGCACGTATAACTTATTCTGTGTTGTGTCCTTGATTTTCATGAGTGTTCAAGTTCTTCTCAAAACCATAACTGTTGACACATATGACGCAGGGTGTGAAATGTCGTATAAACTACATGATTACACAAAAAACCATGTAACATAAGAGTGGAAGTCTTGAAAGTCCATGGCGCCTGAATAGCTGTGAAGTCTGTTTCCTGTAGAGTCCATTTCGCACGTAGAGTCGCTCTGATGACTCTTCCCTCTTTCATGAGGCTTGTTCATGGAAATCTGAGGTGATGCTTTATACCAGGATGCCGCTTGTGATGACTTCATGGCATACACACATACCTGTAACATAATAAAACAAAGAAACGGCAGACCAGCAGTATTCATGCATGGACTTCATTCTTCCATAAGTCATTTGATCGTATAGTGGTTTTAAGTCTAACTTTTATCAAAGTACACTTAAAAGTTCATTCTTGTAACTTGAAAAAGTTACAGGCACAAGCATGATCTGTGTTGTTCATCTGTAATTGCATGCTGACACAGAAACATAACATGCAATTAGGGTCCGTGAATTTTCTGCGTTGTGTATTTTTCATTTTCTTTTGTGATAGTTCGTTCAGCAGTGGGTCTGGTTGTCTTCTTGAGGTTGGGGCTTCATACGCAGATGAGACGGTCGTTGCATATGGATCTCGGAAAAGCCATCAAGTTTTATCTGCACACTGTAAGACAGAAAACAGAAAAACAGAGAGCAGTATTTCTTCAAAACACTACGGTTGTAGCAGTGTAAACACTATGGTTCTATCGTTTTCAGAGTCTACTGTTGTCGTTTCATTCTTTCCCTATTTCTTAATTTATTTGACACCTATGGACCAGTGAGGTAAGGATGGACTAAATCGGGAAAGGCCTATGAGGTAGTGTCTTCACCCTGGGTTCACCCCCGAACGCCTGTTGCATCGGTTCTTCCCAGGGCACCTCACTTGTCCGTGTCCTATTCTGTCCCTGTGTTGTGTACACACTGTACAGTGTGTGAGAAAATTGGCACATTTCCATTCTCCAGTGAAACATCAGTCCAAATAAACATCATTAACAGAGGATGGTGTCTGATTGTAATATTCTGTGGCTTAACATTTAAGGCTGTGAGTCTTACTTAACCAGGGTCCCCTAAAAGAAGGCTGAAACAGTCACTTTCCTTTTGTTCTATTAAACAAAAATCAGTCTTTCATCTTTGTTGTTGTTTCTGGGGAAATTAAGCACTCACAGCCCAAATGGTTAACACCTTATCAAGTTGCCCCACGAGTTTAACGAGGAGGGAAGGGGCTGCTTCAGAGTATCAAGCAGGCTAAGCAGAAGCTGAGTAACCTTATTTACATCTTTAAAGTTCTTTTTGCTTTTCCTACACTCATTTCCAAAATGTCCGTGCTTGCCACAGTAAGAACAACTGGCTTCTCTAGGACTTTTGCGTTTCTTTGGCTTCTCTGAGTTGACCTTAACAGAAACTGCTGCAATTCTTACTCTCTCTTTGACATCAGAATCTCTTTCCCAAATAGCTAAACTTTCTAGGTTACTTCTGAGAGTTCTTTTAGCCCACGTAATATCTAGGAATGGCAAGGCTGTTCTGTACTCAGCTACAAGACCATCTGCCCAAATTCGGATTAGAGCTCCTTTGTCAGCTAACACACTTTCGGAATCATCCACTATTCCACTGTACACTGCAGCTACCTGACAGAACCTCTCAGTATATTCACTCACAGTTTCTTCTTTCTCTTGTACACAGCTAGTAACTCTCGACCAATCGATTTTGGGTCCTAAGATATTCTTTAGGATTTTCAAAACACCTTCTCTCAAATCACCTTTACTGACATGTTGCAGTTCGGAAGTAACAGCAGTCTCAAAACTGTTGAATTCAGATTCAGTTAGAATTTGTGACATCAGCTGTGTGACTTCCGGCAACGACATGTCGTAAAGATGCATTTTACTGAACAATGCTCTTCTAAATTCAGAAATTTTTTTCCGTGCTGAGGGTAAACTCTGGGAGAGTCTATCTATATCCTTAGGACCTAAAGATGTTTTAGCAACCGTTTGTATTTGGACAACAGAAGAGTTCGGAGTAACACTTTTAGTTCCCTGAGATCTTCTCCTAGCCCCACAAACCTGCACTGAATCTACAGGCTGATCAGTTACTGATTGGATGGCTACATTTGTTTCAAAGAAAGCTTTTAAGTCAGGATAATTGTTATCAGGCTGACTAACTTCTTCCACATCAGTTTTTTCTGCATCTTTGTTGCGGTTTACTTTCTTAGTCAACAAAGATATTCTAGTACGGAGCTCTTTGATCTGTTTCTCTAGCTCGGAGTTGCGCTTAGACTGTTCTGTAGCTAGGGTTAAACCAAATTCTCTGTGACAACAGATAAAACTTTTCACACTGTTCTTGCGAATACTTTCTCCTAGTACCTTCTTACAATCTTCAATTGACCAAACTTTGCCTGGATCAATGCCAAATTTCTTTGTTAAATTCAATCTGACTTCCTCAGTCACGATTGAGTCCATGTGCTCTGATAACAAAGACTTGAATTCACTATCTGTCCAAAAAGGTGTAATCTGTCTAGTACTTTTCCTAAACATTTTGTGAATTTCTGTTACCACAAACAAACACTAAAAAAAACTTCTCTCTACTGTCTTGCAAACAGAGGGTACAATCTTATTAGCACATGAGGCTAAATCTAATTCTAAAGCTAATTCTCTAGCTTACAGATAGGTCTTCTCTAGCAAGATCATACACACAATATTAACATGTAACTGTTAATCTTCCCTGCCATCAACAGAGGATCAATTTCATCTCTAAAAAAAAAAATTTTTAGAGGCTTATCTTTAGTTAACCAAACTCTACAGCTGTTTGTTAACTACTTCTCTGAACGGCGCAGAGGAAAACATTTGTACTGGTCTGCATTGGTTCTTTGAATGGATTGAAACTCACCGAGTCTTTGGTTGTACAGAAAACATTCGTCTGGAACTCAGTCAACTTTGTTGAGATCTTTGAGCTTGAAGTTTCAAGATTCAGTCTGGGACTCAGTCAGCTTTGTTGAGATCTTTGAGCTTGAAGTTTTCAATCTGGAGGAAGCTGGAAAGCTTGAAGTTTCAAGATTCAGTTCTTTGAGTTTCCTTTTTCTCCATCCGGCTCACGGCACCATCTGTTGTAAAGTTTTCTTTCTTCAAAGCAGAGACCAGTGAGACAGTAGGGATCGCGTTCAACAGAAGTTATTCTTTATTGAGCGCGGCTGCGGATTCGTCCAACATAATCTAAAGTATATAAATTTACATGGTGTCTTATAGGCATTTTTAGGAGGAGGGACTTTTGAAGGTGGAGACAAATTCAAACAAAGCATGTAAATGAGTATACAGGTTAAGGTAACACCCTAGACTGTGAGGGTCTGGCCAATCCTAATTCAATCAGCATAAGGCTCCAAGAGCCATTTGGGTCCGAAAGCCATTTGCAGAACAAAAGGTGAGATTCTCAGTGATCTGACTCATTTAAAATACAATAGAGAAAACAGGACTGGCAGGAAAGGAGACTCTTGCTGGAGACTCAATAATCATCTGAAATCAGTCTACTAAACTTTAATCTAAATTAAAACCTCAAATGCTAAAATCAGTATTCTTCACCATGATGTTATGTAAGGAAGCATATCTGAAATAGATTCTTAAATTTGTAACCCTTCAATAGCCTAGGTAAACGCTCATTATGGTTTAGTATTCTCTCCATTATATATTTAAGTAATTAAATTAATATAAATGTGCGATAAGTTGACGAATGGCTTAAATGTACAACTACCAGTCGACTAGAAAAACCTTTGTCAGGGGCAGCCCTATTTCTTTCACATATTTTCAAACCAGCATATCACAAAGGACATTCTGGGTTGAGCAAGCGGCCCTGAGTGGACTGAGTGAGAAATCTTCAGAAAGATGCTCTCCGCTCCAGAGTTAATATTACCACTGACTGCGCTCACATGCTCTGGTAAAGTTAATTCATAATGAAACCAGCTCTGTTCAGCAATAAGCAGCTCAACTGAAGACAGTAGCGCAGAGTCAGCTCAATGTTGATTCAGTTAAGTTCAATAACAGTGTTGATGTTCAATGTTGGTTCAGTTCGGTTCAATAACAGTCTTGATGTTCAATGTTGGTTCAGTTCAGTTTGATGCTGCATAAACAACAATGAAAAAAGCGCTACTAGCAGAGTTTGAATGAGATCTCAGATTACTATGGTTCTGCTATGATTAGCATGGTAAGAGTAATGAACTCATTGACTCATGGAGGCAGAGCTTTAGACTAAAAGGATTGTTTCTGTGAGTCAGCAGCTTAATGGCTGTTTAGAGGCTGTTGAGTTTGTTTCTCTGATGTTTGTGTGAGTAATGATGACAGAAACTCTCTGCAGACAATATGAATCAGATCTGATTGATTATGAACTTGATCAATATTAACTACCTGGCCAAAAAAAAAAAACATATTTCCATCAAGAGTTGCATTCATTTGTTTGTCCAAGATCTTGTATGGGAGAGTTGAAGGTCTCTGTAAAGTCTGACTCATTCATTTGTGTGTGTGTGTTCAGTCATAGCTACGATGCGGGATCTGAAGCGGAAGGATAAGTTGGTTGAAGCGGCTAGAGACGCATACGGACGAACTCTGTCTCTGCTCTCGCTGGACGTCTGCAGTGATGAATCGGTCAAACAGTGTGTTGACAGCGTCAAAGATCGACATATAGACATACTGAGTGAGTTCTCTCACACACACACACACACACACACACACACACACACACACACACACACACACACACACAGATCTGTCTCTGCTGGCTTCTGTTCTGCTCAGGTTAAGATGATGAATCTGAGCGTCAGTTTCTCTTTTAAGTCTCCAGCTTCAGCCAGAGTTCATCTGTGTGTTTGTAGTCAATAACGCTGGCGTCGGTCTGGTGGGGCCCATTGAGGCTCTCAGTCTGGACGACATGAAGCAGGTATTCGAGACTAATTTCTTCGGTGTTGTGCGCATGATTAAAGAGGTCATGCCCGACATGAAGAGGAGACGCTCTGGACACATCCTCGTCATCAGCAGTGTGCTGGGCCTGCATGGTAAGACAGTCAGACACACAGATACTTCTTCTTGAGGAACAGTAGAAGAGCTCGTACCTTTCATGAGGATCTGCTGAATGACACACAAGTGGAAACATCAGTGTACAGAAACATAAAGCAGATTTGTGTTGCTCTTCACAGGTGTGGCGTTTAACAATGTCTACTCCGCGTCGAAGTTCGCCACGGAGGGATTGTGTGAGGGTCTCGCCATCCAGCTGCTCAAGTTTAACATCAGGTGAGTATTAATGTTTGCCATTAAACATTGCCTTAAAATAATATTTTAATATTCCATAACTAAAAGAGCAGCTTTGTCATTAAAGCAAAAGCATCATAAAGCTGTTGCCTACATGGGCTTGAGAGGGTTCTAGAGGCTTCCTCCTTTGGTTCTAGATCTGTGCTGATGCCTCTCACTGCAGTCTGACGTACTTTCCCATCTCTGTCTGTCGGTCAGTGTGTCAATGATCGAGCCCGGGCCTGTAAAAACAGAGTTTGAGATGAAGTTGATGACAGACGTTTCTAAGAAAGAGTTCACCGGTGCTGATCCTGAGACGCTCTCTCACTTCAGGAAATGCTACCTGCCCACCCAAGTGAACCTCTTTCAAGGCCTGGGACAAACACCTGAAGAAATTGCCAAGGTCAGAACACACGTGAACTCATACCTGTTCACACCTAGAACCATAACTAGAAACAAAGCTTTAATAATCATTACAACACTTAAGTGAATAGCAAATTCCACACTATTACTAAAATAACGACACATCTGTTTGTGTGGAGGCCAAAAATACTTATCTTTATAGTAATTATCAATTGGTGTGGACATGAATATAGTTATTGTTCATTGGCATGGAGACCAAAAGTAGTTATCCTAACAAATATCGTCCGTTTGTGTGGACATTAATTTAGTTATCGTTAAAGTTGTCCTCTGGTATGAATCAGAGCATGTGAGCGGAGTGGAGCGGGAGCGAGCGGGGAGCGCGAGCGGGCGGATCTTGGACAGAGCGCAGAGCGGCAATTTCAAAAGGACGGAGCATCGCCCTATTTCCCGCTCCAATTTCGCTCCGCTCACACCACGAGTCTGAAGCATGCTCAGTCAAGCCTGACCCTGAATCCATCTGTCTTGCACAGTCATCAACAGTAGACTATTTTCAGTCAAAACTCGGCTCAATAATGGAGTTCAAAAAGTACTTCAAAAAGGAAAATGAGAAGTCATACAGGTGTAGCCTACTATTAATATAAGTCGCTCCGGAGTATAAATCGCATCAGTCAAAAAATGCGCCATGAAGAAGAAAAAACACATATAGGCCTAGCCTAAGTCGCACTGGACTATAAGTCGCATTTATTTAGAAATTTATTTCACAAAAAAAAAAAAAACAATGGTACAGACTGGACAGTTCTCCGTTACGGACGTGAGCGCTCTGAAAGCGGCACTAAAAGACTGCTTTATAAAACTTTCACAGAGACCTCAAGCAGAAAGCACAAAGCCTGTCTTTAAATTTAATTTCGTTTTGTATTAATTGTATCTTAATTTTAATCAATGTTTCATCAACCAATTGTGTGGATTTAATAAATTAGAAGTGAATATATTAGAAAATACATAATCAGGACACGAAGGCGCCGGCGAAACTGGAGCTTGTCTCATAAATGAACCGAAACTCAGCGTATAGCCTACTTGCCTCACAGACCTGAGACATATATATAAAGCTTGAAATGTCTACTTTCAAACAGAACAATTCAAAACAAAAGAAAACAGACTGCTCTCTTATGTAATCCGTATGAAATGTGCATTTCTCTCTGGCGCGTTCACTACTGCGAAGATCGCGAGTCAGCATCTTTCCAGCCGACACAGACATAAAAAAAACTGGTTTATTAGTAAACAATTAAAATGTCTCCTGCTATATTTTACATAATCATAATCATTAATTTTGCCGGTTCGTTGTGACAGCTTTTAGGTGCTTTATTGGCAGCAGCGCCACCCATACATCGCATCAGCACCGAAAACATGGAGATTTTTTTCTTTTGGGGGCATTTTGTTTGTGTTCAGACTTTCTCAGTTGTTTTTAGGCGCGATTTTAGAGGACGCTGCTAATAAAGTTGCTAGTAGGCCTACACATTGGATTCACGATTTGAGTGGAGCGCGAAGCAAACTGCATTGAGCGCTGAGCGAAAATGAGCGGAGCGGCCTGATGTAGCTTTGAGCGGGGGAGCGGAGGGGTGAACAGTTCAGTGAGCAATGAGCGGAGATTCTCACCGCTCCACTTCGCTCATATGCTCTGGTATGAATGTGAATATAGTTATCATTACAGGTATTATTAGTTATCACGTATTAGTTGCATTAGTTTGAAATGTAATAAAATGACTAAATAAAGAAAAAGTAATGTGAATAAAGTCACATGAGCTTATCTTGAACAGGCTAAGGAGGATCACTCACTCACTCTCTCTGTTTTTGAAGGTCACTAAGAAGGTGATCGAGTCGCCTCGTCCTCCGTTCCGTAACCTGACGAATCCTCTGTACACTCCGATCGTGGCGCTGAAGTATGCAGTCGAGACACGCAGCCTGTCGGTTCACACCTTCTATCACATGCTGTATAACCTGGGAGGAATCATGCATGTTAGCGTGAGAATCATGAAGTTCCTGAGCTGTGAATGGTTACGGAGACGAACCATCTCACCAATCTAACACACACATCTCCTTTGGATACTTACAAAGATCAATCGTCTAGTCTAACAGTCTAACATGCAGTAATGTACCTGTGTGTGTACACTGTGCTTCTCTGTACAGCTGGTTTCTACAGTATCTGGATATTTTTAGCTAAACTGAATTTACACCTTAAGGGTCCAATGTTGCACTCCAAATAATTAATGGTTAAAAACTCAAACTCTCTCACAAACACTCAAACACTCTGTCTCAAACTTGCACACACTAAAACAGATGATGTCTGTTTTTAACTTTGAGATCTTTATTTTTTTGTCTTTGTACAGATTAAATTGTAAACATACAAATATTGTTACAGAAGTGTTGATTAATTTTAACCAGTGGCGGATTAAGATACTTTGTACCTAGAGTTTTATACCTAGAGTGGCCCCCAATAACCTAAAAAAATTTGCATAAAAATGAAATGTGTTTCTGTCAGGTTTCGTATAGACGAAGCAGGCAAGATGGTAAGTTTAAATGCTTTAATTTGCAGAATGGATCGGTACAGCGTAACAGGTGAGTAAACAGTAAGTTGAATATCAGATGATAGCTTAACTGAATGATAACAAAGTCTCTCTTTCTCTTGCAGATGCAGATGATGAAGATTCTCTGAAGTTGGACTGAAGACAGGCTGAAGAAGATCGGGATCGACGGTAAGTATGCAGGTAGGAGAAGGAAGGGAGTCTGTGAGTCTTGTATTGACGAGACCAGACAAAGAGTGAGTGACTGAGTGCTGCATATAAAGGTGAGCTGGTAATGGGATCCAGGTGACGGTGATTACTACTTAGAGGAGAGTGAGTGCAGGTGATGATGATGATGGGTGATCGAGTGCAGGTGTGCCAAGGAGGATGATGGGAAGTGTAGTGCACACACAGATGAAGACAGATGGTGAATGTGACAGTTTCATGTGATAATTTACATTAATTTTAATTATTATTATTAGTATTATAATTTTACTAAACTCAAAATTAATTAATATTTATAAACTTATCTGATAACAGAAGGTTATATCAACAAAAGTCATTTTAAGTGTTAGCTGAAGTAGAAAAAATTCTTACAAAATCAGGTTACTACTGTTATAGGTATAATCTGCTGCAAGTATGCAGCAAAATTATACATTTTAGAATTAGTGAACCCATCTGTTACAGGTGTAATATAATAACTATCACTTTCACTTCCAGATAAGATATACATCTAAACAAAGCATGCTGCAAATATAATTAACGAAATTGAAACATTTTCAGAAAAATTTCAGAGAAACCAGTCAAACCAGTTCTAAGCCAGTCAAAACCAACAGCCCACTAAAATCACGTTTCTTAGATTTTAATATTGTAATGCAAACTGATTATTGACATCATGAAAATCCAAACTGTTAATCACTTCAGATTATGGCCAACAAAAGGTCTTGTTTGCAATAGTAATAATATCTGTAACTACATAGTTTTGTGAGGTTTTGAACTAAAAATAAAATTTAAAAAGTCACTTGTTTACACTCTGCCCCTTTCGTGTTTGCCAACGGCTCTAAAGTACAACGTGAAAGTGCAAGGCTGATGCTCCGTAGAGGATTCACACATCCAGGAGCAAGGCATTTCGGTTGAAGAGAAACGAGACACAACCCACAGCCCACTCCCAAAATCTGGTGATAGATTGTGCGTCCACGGATTCATGTGGGGAAAATAAAAAACTTTCAACAAAAAATTCAGCGAATTTAGAACATTCTGATGCAAGGGTATATATAGGTCATGGCTGGAAAGACGTTTGAGAATGCATAGCTTAATGTCTAAACGGAGAAAAATGATTTGCCCCCCTGGACGTTGTGCCCCTGGGCACTTGCCCAAATGCCCATATGGTTAATCCACCTAAACTATTGAGTAACTCACATAAGCTGTTCAGATTCAGATTTTATGTAAAGTATAAACTACATCAGTGCATTTTTTTGTATTAAAGATTCAGAACAGAATGTGTGTCTAGATTTTTAACTTCTGTATAATGAAAAACATCAATTAAACATGAATTAATACAAATGCAGTGGCGGATTTAGCAAATCGGGGGCCCAAGGCGAAGGTAGGCTATGGGCCCCTACCCATCCAAGTAAAGGTTAGAGAGGAGAAAAAAACGTCCCCTTTAAACCCTGCATAGGCTACACTTCTTTACTCCTAAACAGAAACATGTTACAATGTTTACATGGTACAATTTCTGGTAAGCTATGTTTTTTTTTGTTTTTTGTTTTTTCTTGCCAAATTTCACCATTTCGATTCAATTCTTGTGATTTGATTCAATATTGACTCATTTGGATAAATATTAGGTAACGTTTCACAAGACAGGCGTTACTTTTTCTCAAGAAAAAAAAAAGCCCTATCATCTGGTATAATTTAAGGTTAAAATAAGTAATATAGTACACATATTTAGCCAAATACTCTCTATAGCTCTTTTTTTCTAGCCAATTAAATTGCTTTCCCAAGGTAAATGTTATGTGACGATTGTTCTCCAGCTGTTTTACCTCTTTCCGCGGTTGAAAAACACGTATTGATCGATATTATGAATGAGGAATATACATTTCGGTAAGTTATACGGTATCTTTCAACATTGTTATTTCGTGTTTATTTACTATTAGGTAGAGATGATCAGTTCACGTGCCGCTATAGGAATCTGTCACGTCACATTAAAACGGCAAAACGGTATTTATTGTTTGAATTTCGTAATAGAATTGACAGAATCTGAGAGCTGAGATTTTTTTAAATATCATGATTCATAAACTGCTCAGTTTTGTCTGTCGATCTCCGTGTCCTCTTTGCTTCACGATTTTTCTGTGCGTTGGACGTTGTTGTACCTGATCTGTATCCCCAACAGTAGCCGTAAAAAAGTTTGTCATCTTTGGCAGCGTTTCCAAATACTTATCAGCGTCTTTTCACTTTTTTTCTTTTATTTGAGCCGCTTGGGTAACTTCGAAACTTTAAATTTTCGCGTTTAGACTCGTCTTGCTCTGTTTGTGTATTTCTCAGTCCTCCTGTTACTGCGTGTTGTTTATCTTTCGCGCCGCACACTTTTTCGGACTTTTTGCTTTCCTCCCGCTTCCTCCTTTTTTCAGCACCGCTTGGGTAGCTAGCTTCGCTTCACTTTTACTCTGTCTACTACTCTGTACACTCTGTCTGTCACTCTGTACACTCTGTCTGTCATTCACGTTTTTTTTCTCCATCAGTTTTTTGACACAGCCTTGTCACTTTCGCAGATGCGCAGTAAAAGTGGGATAATGGAATAGTCCAATGTAGTGAGGCGGGGAGGCCCCCTCCTGTCTGCGACACTAATGATTGATGCCATTTTTCGCAAATGGAGTTTTAGAAATATATAAAAAAATAAATAAAAAAAACTTAAGCATAAGTTAATAGGGCATTTTGGGGGCCCCTAGGTAGCTCGGGGCCCAAGGCAATTGCCGACCTTTGCCTAATGGTAAAGTCCGCCCCTGCACAAATGTAAATCTGGGAGATTTGATGACTATGTGCATGTGGATGTTAGTAAGAGGATTTTCCAATGTGTGTGTATATCTGTTGTTTAATCTGACACAGAGACATTGAGAAATAAGTCCGGGACGCACCAAACTGACGCCAAAGAACTAGCGCTGATGAAAGCCGACTGTGTTGTCGCCTCGCGTTGCCTGCGTCGGGGGAAAAGCTGCACTTGAACACACCGAGAGAACTACAGCCGACTGTCAGCTAGAATGCACGTTAACTGCACCTGCGTGTAAATGAGACAATTGTCTATTTCTGCAGATATATTCATCTATATTCGTCATTCAAAAAGGGAAACCGACACTGCAGGCTGCAGATACACAAACCATTAAAAAAAGCAGTGCGTGCTTACCGGTTTGAACATCAATCCTGCTAAACACTTTTTTTTAGTCCTCATAGCTCATGTTAATATTGAAATATTCGCCAAGGAACACTCAGGTAAGATGACGTAACATTAACTGAACAGCCAATCAGAGTTCCCTCTTTCACCGACGGCCCGACGTCGATTCAACATGTTGCAAAAAAACAGACAGTGTCAGACTATAGCCAACGGTGCGGAACACACCGGGAAAACTACGGTGACCGACGCTCCAAAAACGTTGCCCAACGGCCAATCGTTGGCTTGGTGTGTCGCAGGCTTAAGTGTGTGTGTGTCAGAGACACTGTAGAAGGACTGTGCTGGCTGACACTTCCACATACACTCCTACTCTATTAGAGGATGAACAGATGGCAGGTATATCAGTGTAGTAATTATAGTGCCAGACAGTGAATCGTTCAGCAGAGCAGTACAGACTCCAGGATTTGACATTGGATCCAAACTTACGGTCACTCCCTCCTTCCAGCTGATTCCTTTAAATGTCACTGATATTTCAACCCATCCGTCCCATTCAGCCTCCCAGTAAGAGCATCCAGTCAGACTCTCTCTGCACAGAACCTGAGGACACTCATCAAATCTCTCTGGATGATCAGGAATGCTCATGCTATTCCACATGCATCACCTTCCTGTTCTCATCACACAAAATGAGTTGAGTGATTGCGATGTTTGAATTCAATGTGAGATCACAGGCATCTGAACAAGAAGAGAAAAACATCTATAATAATAACAAAACATTTGTGTGTGTGTGTGTGTATATACATACACTTTCGTGGTCCTGCAATCATCCTGATCTCTCCATGATGTCCACACTGTAAACACACATTAATGTAGATATGCATCATGCACACGTTCAGTATGTCAGTATTAGTATTTGACATAACCGAGTGTCTGCAGTGAGTGTCTGCAGTACTCAGATCCAGCTCTCTCAGGTGTGAGGAGTTTGAACTCAGAGCTGAAGACACATAACCACAGCCTTCCTCTGTCACCATACAGACAGACAACCTACAGAATAGAGCAGTGTATTGTTGTGAAGAAGAGAAAAGTGCATGTGGAGCTGTTTCAGCTCCTGTTCAGCTCCAGCCTCATATCCCTACTTGTGTTGCTGAAGGACAACTACAGTAGCTTACAGTTTAAACATGGCCTCACTGACACACTGAAAACATATAATTTAATTTAATGATTGTATTATGGTGTGCAAAACACAGTAGATGATCTGTTAGTGTGGGGAGAAACAGCACAAGAACGTGACTTTTTTATGCTGCAGTATTTTGACAAGTTCATACCCAATTTTGTCAGAAGTGCTTCTTGAGAATGACACTGAATGGACCTGGGGATGTGAACAAGACAAAAAATTTCAAACGCTTAAAAATCTGGTCTGATCCCATTCGTCTGACTTACGCTCTCTCTAGGATTCATGTGTCCTGTGTGTTTCTTTCCTATCAGCTCAGTGATGCCAAAAACTCTCTCAACTACAACAGTCACAGATGTTCCTCTACTGGACACATTTCTCTAGAGTTGATGCTGAAGTTCATGACAGATCATTGTGTTCATCACAACACAGCGGTCAAATGTGTGAAATGAACAGTATCTTTTCTCCAAAGCAATAAGAGCACAAGCTTTGTTGTAGTCCAGACTTTAAAGTTAGGCATCTTTACAGATGATCATTTTAATAAATAGATAAAAACCTGCGCTGACAAACACTTGCAGTGCTGTGGATGTTTTCCAGGAGCCGCTGGAGGAGAAACGTGTGCAAAAGCAGAACAAAAGCTCCTGGAGACACAAACTGTGCTGCAACTACAGACTAACCCATGATATGATGGAGCAACATGAGAAGAAATATTCCAGCTCTACGTGACGAATCTCACATTCGGCTTCTAAAGCATCAGAATAGATAGATAGTATAGTATGTTGTCACTGGGGAATTTGAGTTCAAAATAAATAAATTAAATATTAGTTTTTGTGCATTTTCCCATGACAGTCTTACTTTACAGCACATTATTCAGAATGTCTATTCATTCAGAATGTTTCCATGCAGTGAAATATCCAAAATATCCCAGTGTTAAATTCTGAGACAACAAAATTAAGTTTACATAAAAGCCTTTTATTAGATAAAGAAAATATTATATGTTCCTCATTGCAGTTCACCAAACTTTGTGTGTTTGCAGAAGAATATAATCATATGAAAAGAAGAGCTGGATTCTATATTTTTAATAAACTACAACATTTTATAGTTTATGGCTAATCTATAAAAATATAAAATCAGCAATTGTAAAAATGTAAATTCACCAACAAGTATGAAATACAGTTAGACAAACATAAATATAAATGCTGGTATACATTTACTTTAACATTGAACTCGTTTTACCTTCCCTGTAGAACATTTACTTAGATGTGCAAAAACATACATTTATTTCCCTGTAGAACATTTACAATGTAAAGAGCAAAAAGAGCAAAGCAAAAACTTTAATTTATTTGTAATGTTATTATGAATGAATATTTGATGAAAGGAGTATATTTTGATAAGTTCAGATAAAGCCATATCAGATCAAGAATCAGACCAATGATCAAAAGTGGTAAAGCTTCTCTTCCTGAAGAACCGAGATGAATTCAGCTTTCACAGCATCACTGTGTTTGCGTATAATGTCACAGATCTTTCTCATGCTCTCCTGACTGGTTAAACTCTGTGTGATTTCTGAATATTGTTCCTCATGAATTAGTTCTTGCTGACGCAGTTTATCTGCAATGATCTGGACATTAGTAACCCCCTGAATGAGTTCTGACCAATGCTTATCAAAATATCTTGTTTTATCTTCCTCACTATTCAGACACGGCTCATCTCTCTTAGGATGAATCTGATCACTATTCAGACGTGCCTCGTCTCTCTTAGGACGAATCAGATCATCTTTCTCAATTGTTGCATCCCAGACCTGTCACGGATGCACACGGGAAGCAGGAAAATCCAAGTGCAGTAATTTATTAAGAGGGCAATCCAACATCGTTGTAATCCATGCAGAGGTCAAAAATCCAGAGAAGCAATCCAAACAAGAACGGGTATAAACAGACAAGAAGTGTGGTGACACAAATTAACGACTCCGTACACATACAGAAACAGGCAGAGAATAAATACACACAGATCTAACAGGACTAACAATGAACAGCTGGGACAATGATTACGGGCAACAGCTGAGTGTAATGAACAGTGATAAGTGACAGACAGAATGCTGGGAATTGTAGTCAAAGTGAAGGACACCGTGAAAACGAGACACAAACCAGACACTGTGACATAACCCCCCCTCTACGGAGCGGCTACCAGACGCTCCATGACAACACTAAAACACAACACAAGAGTTCAGGAGGGAGGTGGAATGGTGGAGGATCAGGGGGAGGGAAGGTGGGCCAGGTCCATGGAGGGAAACGGGGACAGGGAGTGACA
This sequence comes from Abramis brama, assembly GCF_963993115.1. Classification (NCBI taxonomy): domain Eukaryota; kingdom Metazoa; phylum Chordata; class Actinopteri; order Cypriniformes; family Leuciscidae; genus Abramis; species Abramis brama. Next base: position 2,684,713 of record NC_139964.1, on the reverse strand, counting down.
GTTCATCTGGCGGCCAGGGCGGAGACGACAGTCCCTCGAGCGGCCAGGGCGGAGACTTTCCCTCGGGCGGCCAGGGCGGAGACTTTCCCTCGGGCGGCCAGGGCGGATCCAGCTGTGCAGGCGACCGGGACGGGGCAGGTCCTTCGGGCGGCCAAGGCGGAGACGACCCCTCGGGCGGCCACGGCGGAGACGACCCCTCGGGCGGCCACGGCGGAGACGACCCCTCGGGCGGCCACGGCGGATCCGGCTGTGCAGGCGACCGGGACGGGGCAGGTCCTTCGGGCGGCCAAGGCGGAGACGACTCCTCGGGCGGCCACGGCGGCGCAGAAACTGGAACAGACACCACCGGCGCAGGAACTGGAACAGACACCACCGGCGCAGGAACTGGAACAGACCCCACCGGCGCAGAAACTGGAACAGACACCACCGGCTCAGGAACAGACACCACCGGCGCAGGCTCAGGAACAGACACCACCGGCTCAGGAACAGACACCACCGGCTCAGGAACAGACACCACCGGCTCAGGAACAGACACCACCGGCTCAGGAACAGACACCACCGGCTCAGGAACAGACACCACCGGCTCAGGTTCAGGAACAGACACCACCGGCGGCTCAGGAACTGGAACAGACACCACCGGTGGCTCAGGAACTGGAACAGACGCCACCGGCTCAGGAACAGACGCCACCGGCTCAGACACCACCGGTTTAGGAACAGATACCACCGGCTCAGGAACAGACACCACCGGCTCAGGTTCAGGAACAGACACCACCGGCGGCTCAGGAACTGGAACAGACACCACCGGCTCAGGAACAGATACCACCAGTTTAGGAACAGATACCACCGGCTCGGGCTCAGGAACAGGCACCACCGGCTCGGACTCAGGAATAGGCACCACCGGCTCGGGCACTGGAACTGGCACTATCGGCTCGGGCACTGGAACTGGCACCACCGGCTCGGGCACTGGAACTGGCTCAGGAACAGGCACCACCGACTCGGGCACTGGAACTGGCACCACCGGCTCGGGCACTGGAACTGGCACCACCGGCTCGGGCACTGGAACTGGCACCACCGGCTCGGGCACTGGAACTGGCACCACCGGCTCGGGCACTGGAACTGGCACCACCGGCTCAGGCACTGGAACTGGCACCACCGGCTCGGGCACTGGAACTGGCTCAGGAACAGGTACCACCGACTCGGGCACTGGAACTGGCACCATCGGCTCGGGCACTGGAACTGGCACCATCGGCTCGGGCACTGGAACTGGCACCACCGGCTCGGGCACTGGAACTGGCACCACCGGCTCGGGCACTGGAACTGGCTCAGGAACAGGTACCACCGACTCGGGCACTGGAACTGGCACCATCGGCTCGGGCACTGGAACTGGCACCACCGGCTCGGGCACTGGAACTGGCACCACCGGCTCGGGCACTGGAACTGGCACCACCGGCTCGGGCACTGGAACTGGCACCACTGGCTCGGGCACTGGAACTGGCACCACTGGCTCGGGCACCACCGACTCGGGCACTGGAACTGGCACCATCGGCTCGGGCACTGGAACTGGCACCACCGGCTCGGGCACTGGAACTGGCACCACCCGCTCGGGCACTGGAACTGGCACCACTGGCTCGGGCACCACCGACTCGGGCACTGGAACTGGCACCATCGGCTCGGGCACTGGAACTGGCACCACCGGCTCGGGCACTGGAACTGGCACCACCCGCTCGGGCACTGGAACTGGCACCACCGGCTCCGGCTCAGGAACGGACACTGGCTCCGGCTAAGGAACGGACACTGGCTCCGGCTCAGGAACGGACACTGGCTCCGGCTCAGGAACGGACACTGGCTCCGGCTCAGGAACGGACACTGGCTCCGGCTCAGGAACGGACACTGGCTCCGGCTCAGGAACGGACACTGGCATGTCCAGGATCCGAGTCAGACGCTCCAAATAATCCATCATAGCCTTGGCAGCCACACGTATGGGCATCTCTTGATCTGTCTCTAGCTGGGCAAACGGAATGTCTCTGATTGGGCAGACGTGACGTGAACAGTCTCCGGCTGGGCAGACGGAATGTGAACAGTCTCTGACTGGGCAGACGTGACGTGGACAGTCTCCGGCTGGGCAGACGGAATGTGAACAGTCTCTGACTGGGCAGACGTGACGTGGACAGTCTCCGGCTGGGCAGACGGAATGTGAACAGTCTCTGACTGGGCAGACGTGACGTGGACAGTCTCCGGCTGGGCAGACGGAATGTGAACAGTCTCTGACTGGGCAGACGTGACGTGGACAGTCTCTGACTGGGCAGACGGGACGCGGACAGTCTCTGACTGGGCCGACGCAGGTCTCCTCCTCCTTCTTCCCTTCTGACGGATGTGTACCGTCTCTGAACTGGACGAAACCATCGACGAAGTCCCAGCGCTCGATGAGACCCGTGGTGAAGCTTCAGCTATCCTAATTTCCTCATGCCTTTGTGCACATCTAGAAAAATACTCTAGTAAAGAGATGCCCTTCTCTCTCTCTGCGGGAGAAAGTTCGCTACGTGGAATCCACATAGTAACTGGGGACGAGATCCTACAAAAAATAATAAAAAATGAAAATTACCGCTGGATTTATGGTGACGGAGTCGTTCTGTCACGGATGCACACGGGAAGCAGGAAAATCCAAGTGCAGTAATTTATTAAGAGGGCAATCCAACATCGTTGTAATCCATGCAGAGGTCAAAAATCCAGAGAAGCAATCCAAACAAGAACGGGTATAAACAGACAAGAAGTGTGGTGACACAAATTAACGACTCCGTACACATACAGAAACAGGCAGAGAATAAATACACACAGATCTAACAGGACTAACAATGAACAGCTGGGACAATGATTACGGGCAACAGCTGAGTGTAATGAACAGTGATAAGTGACAGACAGAATGCTGGGAATTGTAGTCAAAGTGAAGGACACCGTGAAAACGAGACACAAACCAGACACTGTGACAAGACCTTCTCCTTATCCTCTTCTCTGATAAGAGTCATTTGAAGATCATTCTCCAGACGAGTCTTGACCCTAAAGTAGTTTGGGGGAGTTTCTCTTGTGAGTGTGATCCCTTCTTTGGGATGGATAGAGGCACCAGGAACATCAAGAATGTGTGGCGTTTTCATCCGAAATGGCCTGCCAGGTCTGGGATACCTGATGATGCATGATGAAAATGATTTTTCAGTGTCCTCAACTTTTTTTTTTTCACAGGGATCAAATGGAAAAATGTAGAGATGTAGAATGAGAGGATCTTTAAAACACATGTAAAGAAGAAGATCGCAGTGTTCGTACCATCCCATTATCCAACTTATAATTAAAGTTTTAATAGAGAAGGATGGTTGGACAATCTTAGCATGGAATCGGGTCAACTGCACAGGTTCTGTGGTTATTCCCTCGTCTTTTACGGTGAGGACTTTCACAGCATCTTTGAGAGAGGGGTCAGACTCTCCTAAACAGGCGTAATGGGGCAGATGAACTTCCTCCAGTTTCCCTGAGATCACCGTCACGTCAATCACTGGACTGATCCGGTTGCACTGCAGCCTCTCCAGCTCTGCGTTGAGGAAGAGTCCGTCTACGGTACGGTACTGAAGGGTGACGACACAGTCACAGACCCATCGCATTCTGGTCCTGACACACTCGTAACGGCCTGGGTCAGTGCTGACCCTGAACTTTGACCCTCCTTAATCTGTACAGGCCGACGGCTCAATCTGAAGCCACTGATCAGAATCAGCTATATGGACACAAGACTGACAGTTCAGCAGCGGGTGAATATCAAGCCCAGAAGGTTTGGGCTGAGAGAACCTGTGAAGAACCAGAAGAAGGCAGAAGCAAAGAGTCAGCTGCTTTTATTAATCTCAGTTAATGTTACTCTCAATGTTTATTAATACATTATTAAAATCAAAAGTTGTATCTGTCAATATTATTTAATGGACCTGAACTAACATGAACTAACAATGAACAGTTGACTAACTAATGTTAACAAATACAGTTAATGCATTAACAAATGTTAACTAATGGAACCTTATTGCAAAGTATTACCAACAATTCAAAACCAACAACATACAAACAGTTTACTATAAAAACTATTTTTGACAGGCAGTTTGACAGAGAGAAAAAATAAAGCTAGTATATAATGCTGCGACTGACACCTGTGATGTCACTCACAAATAATAAACAATCTAATATAACAAACACATATATACTATAATGAGAGTTTAATTCACACATAATTGTCCAGTTATGTTTATGTTTAACTAGCCAACATGAACTCTATATTCTCCATCAATAAGCTCAAGCTGAATAATAATGTCAGAATAATGCCTTCTATAAATCATTAGGCACGTTTCCATTACAGATTTGCGATAAATATCGATAAAAAACTATTGCAAAATGACGGTGTTTCCATTAACCGATGTTATGCGACTACAGCGTCATTTTTTCCTCTCGCGATAAGTCATTCCAAAAATCATGGCAACGGACGTTGGTAGGTTTATATATATCACAGCCACGTACCGCACTAGACATTATTATTATTAATGGAAGGAAACGTAGGCTTGTTATCCAAGCATTAATGGCAAGGAAAGATCCTTACTTACAGCAAATATGAGGAGTTTCTGGGTGTGTCTCACTCATTTCTGCTCCGAGGTCTTGATTGTGGCACCTCTATGAGGTTTAGAATCCAGCATTTCTGTAATTCTTTTGTCTTTTATGAATTTAATAAATAACTCCTGTCTCGTATTCTGTCCAAACACACCGCGCCTTCTAAGTCAGGTGACTGTAAATGCGCAAAAACTGTTTCCATTGCAGTTTTGCGAAATATTCCTTTTTCGAATTGCCTGAAAAACCACCTCATGCGAGTGTGAAAACTTTTTTGTGATAAATGGGAGTTTTTGCGAAATTGACGAGTTTCCATTGAGTGTATTTCCAATTTGCAAGTTCAATTTGCGCAATTTGAAGGGTAATGGAAACGCGGCTAGTGTTTTTAACTGTGGATATTGTAACCGCACTGGCATTAGTAGTACATTTAACATTAGCTCAAATGATTTATAGGGAATTTTAATAATTAATCATGAATATGATTAATATTTTGCATAATACAGTTACATTAATTTATTCGAAGTTGAAAATAGATCGATTTGTATATCTGAATAATCAATCACAACTAATTATAATTCATCATTCATATACTAATCCTATTCCAGATCGATTATGAGATAACCCTTAATGGAAATGAATAATCATCAAACGGGAAAACTTTGTCCAGCAAAACGGCCGTAAGATTAACTTAACAATTTCCCAACAAAAATTATCTCTTTCTTATAATTTGAAGAAAGCTATTTTCTGGCCATAAAAACAACTCTCCTGTTCTTATAAGATTAGGTTACTTAAAGTAACAAATCAGCTTTGTAGCTTAAGATCGAAAACATCTCATTGACTTTAGTTATGAGCAGGCAGACAGAATCAATCAAGTATGAATTTTAATAATTGGACTATACATGGAACTAATGAATACAAAATACTACAATTTACACGAGTAAATATGTATGTACAGGACACGTAAACAAAATACAAGACTAAACGAATAACAGATGAGAGAGGGAGAGGATGAAAGGGAGAAAATGAAACTAAAGTTCAGGATGAGAGAGATCACCGAAATGATCTCAGCATGGCAAAAATCACAGACAGTAACCTTGAGAGACAGCAAGGAATCAAATCACATTAAAAGTTCAATAAACTTATCTTGCAAAATGGTTCTCTTTGTTGCTGAAGAACGCAGAGTCGTGCGTGTGTCTCTTTAAGAAAGCAGGGCTTGCTTCGGTGAGCGCGTGCTGTGTCTTCCATGCGAGCGCGAGCGCGGGAGGTTCAAAGAGTCTCTTTCTTTGAGGTGAAGTTGCCGGGAATGATTCAGGCTAAGTTCATTCAGCCCGTGAATGAACAGAGGCGAATAGGAAAACGAAACTAGACTATAGAAAAACATAAAAAGAAAGAAAAGAGAAGAAAAGAGAAGCAGGCCGAAGCCGGTCCGGACTTGGGTTTCCAAAGTTTTTGAGGAGGGAGAAGAGAGAGAGGAAACTGAAGGTTTAGGCTTTTATCAGTGTCCCGTGTACCGTCCCCTTTTTCGTGGTCGACGAATCCTCTTAGAGCATTCCGAGCAGAAGACTTTCTTGTGTGTTAATGTAGCCCGACCCTCGTGTGGAATCACGAGGGGGCAAAGTATGATATTATGCTCAGGGAATTAAAAACGCATGGAACCATAACGTTTATCACAGTCTCTTATCAAAAATCTTCTTCGTCATGCAGAGGAGATCAAAACAATACTAAGGACGTATATTGACAAAGATAGCAACATAGAGATACATTCTTTTGTTGAACCAAGGCACTTAAAGATTACATCACTGTAATTCAAAAACACAACTATTCTAATATCACACTGGTGAACATGCAAATCACCTGGAACACTCTTTGTACATTTTTAATAGTTAGTAAAATGAAATTTTACTAGTGGAAGTCCATATATGTCAATGTGTGTGTGTATCTGTGAGGTCGGCATCTGTTGCATCTCGTGGTGCATACCACGTGAGGGGTTGGGGGCTATTTGAGAATGTGTTACTCGGCAAAAACAAAGGTAGTTCTGTGGGCAGACTAACTTGACAGCCTGAGGCGTCATATAATTTTGCTGAGAGAAGCAAGATAGTCCTAGTTGTCCCAAAACAACTGAATGGGGTAAGTCTTGCAATTTTCCTTCAGTACACAAAGAACAAACGTTAGACACAGTAAGGGAATTGTGGTCGCAGCACGTGATAGTATGAGAAACAAACAGGGGCCTGTTCGTTGATTTCATTAGGTCGGGTAAAACATTAACCAGGGCCTGCTTGTAGAGACTTGTGTCAGAAACGCTAGTCAATTAGGGCTTTCTGAATATGAACGTGTAGTGTTCATATTTAGTCAGCATGAGAAAAACAATCATGATTCGCTACTTCAGAACATCTGACCGGACAGACGGTCAGTGTCGTTACAATATTTTCACAGAGGTGGACAGATAAAGACCATCAGCAGTCTGGGGTGGACAGAAATGTTCATTATCAAACATAATAAATGAGTTTGACTATAAAGAACTGGACTGTTTTACTGCTTACAACACAGCTGTCTACAGTTAATTGTGCTTGATTGTAATTGAGGGAGTGCTGGAATAGATCAAGTAATACTGAGTGAATTTGACTATTTCTGTCTTATTCCTCATCTGCAGGAATATTGATAGAAAAGAAGATCACACTACAGCTAGAAAATTACAGAAAATTAATATCAAATTATAGTTTAGAGATCGTGTGTGATCAAGAGCTTTTGAGAAATACCAGTAAATCAGTCTTAAGCCCTATTCACAGAGACCTCAGAACTCTGAAACTGAAGGAAAAAATTGATTTAGCTCTAAACTAACTAAAATGAAGAATAATGTGTTTATAGTCTCTGCACAGGAGAGACTCTGTGTTGATTCAAAACAAAGGAATATATATATATATACAGCAAAAACCCAATATGGTGCATCTCTAGTGTTTAGTGATGTATAAAGAACAGAGGATTGAACTATTATTCAGTCTGGAAAAATCCTTCACTAAGACAGTATATTTCACTCACCCGGTTGTGTGTGTATCAGTGTTGTTTCTCTCAGGACGCTGTTTAATGTCACACAGAGACACTGAGGAGTTAGAATAAACCCTAAATCCAGCATAGAGGGGTTCAGTGAATGTGGAGTTGAATGTGTGTAAGTGTGTGAGTGTGTGTGTGTCAGAGACGCTGTAGAAGGACAGAGTGCCGGCCGACACGTCCACATACACTCCTGCTCTCTTAGAGGATGAAGAGATGACAGGAATAACAGTGTAGTTCTTATTGTGACGGACAGTGAATCTGTTACCAGAGCAGAACAGACTCCAGGATTTGTCATTTAATCCAAACACACAGTCTTCACTCCCTCCTTTCCTGCTGGTTCCTTTATATGTCACTGATATTCCAGCATAATATCCGCTCCATTCAGCCTCCCAGTAACAGCGTCCAGTCAGACTCTCTCCACACAGAACCTGAGGAAGAACATCAAATCTCTCTGGATGATCAGGATACGGCTGACGCTCATACACACACGTCACTGTCCTGTTCTCATCAGACAGAATGAGTCGAGTGTGTGCTGTGTTTGGATCCAGTGTGAGATCACAGGCCCCTGAACACAAGAAGAGAGAAACATTTCACTGAATGAGACAAATCAACAATAAATCACTAAATGATTGTGTGTGTAGACCTACATTTGTGTAATCCTGCTCTCATTCTGAACTCTCCACAATGATCCACACTATAAAACACAAACATGATTCACATTCATTTTCTAAAAGAAACATAAGAAACACACACACACACACACACACACACACACACACAATCTGTTCTGTGACTAGAGTTGACTTCCATCCCATAAAACACTAGATCGTCTCATATATTTACAGGTAAAATGAAGCGTTCTGTATCAAATCAATAAGGGTTTGTTGGATTTGTCCTGTATTTTACATTAGGCTCACACAGTTGAATAGTTAGTTAGTTAGTTAGTCTTTGGTCTCGCCATACAATCACAAAACAATTAACAATACACAATATACATAAAAATTTAAATATTCACATTTCCTTCCTCTTATTCAAAAGAGTTATTGCATTTTGTACAAATGTTTGTTTATATATTGCTTTAATCGCTTTTGGTGTTCTGTAATAGCGACGACGTGATGGCAATAATTCAAAAACATGATTCAAGGGGTGTGTTGTGTCTCTTGCTATAGTCAAAGCTTTCCTCTGAACAGCAATTTGATATAACTGTGTTTTTCTGTTTTAACTGTGATCCTATAATTTTTCCTGCTACTCTTGTAATTCTATCTAATTTTACTTTATTCACAGATGCAACTGGTCCAAACCACACAGTTATATTATACCCTAAAACACTCTCAATTAAACTTATAAAAACTCTTTGCAGAACAACCTGACTTACAGAAAATTCTCTCAATTTCCTTAGCAAGAATAGCCTTTGATTTGCTTTCTTACAAATAAGATTCACATTATCAGAAAAATTCAATTTACAGTCAGTCATCCCAAATACTTAAAAGTCTTCACAATTTCTACTGTTTGATCACATAACATTATTTCTGTTACAGGCTCTGAATAATTTAAAATCAACTCTTTTGTTTTACTTACATTTATCAATAAAGAACTTGCTTCACACCATTTGTTAAAAAATTCTTTATCCAATGTACTATTCCTCCATTTACACCTAGAACAAGGAGACGTTACAAGAGTAAATGTATCTGCATAGTATTAAAGGCAGAGGTATAATCAATAAAAAGAACATGCACATAAGCCTTTGCTTGTTGTAAATGGCTAGTAATTGTATCAACCATAGTGAGCGTTGCATCCTCTGTCCCTCTTTGCGATTTGTATGCAAATTGCAGTACATCTAGTTGCTCTGATATGTATGGTTTCAGGTGACAACTAACTACTCTTTTCATGCATTTAGCAAGTATTGATGTAAGAGCCACAGGACGAAAGTCCTCTAGATTTTTTGCTCTCACTTTTTTAGGAAGGGGTCGTATAAATGATAACTTCCATGTATTTGGTACAATCTGTAAGTCTAATAAAAACTGAAATAATTTAGTACTTGAATACTTGACGGAGTCTTGAGAACATGCTGTAGCATATGAGCAGTTCATTCAGTTCATTCATTCTTTGGTTTTGAATTAAGGAATCATGGCTCGTTGAATCTAAAACAAGGGACATTCCTTATGAAACCTAAAGCTTTTAGCCTCTGAACTCATGTAAATCAAACTCTCTGCAGGCTAACTGACCAGCCTGATGCCAGCATGGCTGGGTTTAGAATGCCTTCGGACATTTTATGGCACCCTGGAGTATTACCAGAGCATTCCACACACACACACACACACACACACACACACACACACACACACACACACACACACACACACACACAAACGTTTCTTTACACTCATCATGTAAGTCATTACTAAGATGTATTTGATAGGTTTGTGCGTTGCATAACTGGTTAGCCATGTTATGTGATGGTTATGATTTTCTGATATGTAACTTGGAAGCGTTTCTTCTAAGTAAATGTCTCAAATAGAGTCAGGGTCTGGTAACCTAACCCCCCCCTGCTCTCTCTCTATGTGACATTCCAGACTGAGAAGTTACATCACACACATACATACACAAAGAGACCAACCTTTGTGTGTAACTTAGGATAAGAAATATCCTTTTAAATGTATGTACAATTCCATTATGCATGTGTGGTTAGTTTGCTTTATAATAGAGGTGTGGTTTGCTAGTGTATAGTTTTGAATTCTAAATGTTCACGGAAAGAATGTTCCTCAATAGTGTCTAGTAACCTGACCTCGACAAGGTCATAAACTTTATGACTCCAAAGCTACAGCTCATCCAGCTCCTCTGCAAGAGACATTCCAACACACACATTAACACACACACACACACACAAACATCCATGGAACTGTTCAGAGAAAAGTACCTCTAAATGTGTTAAACGTATCCCTTTTGTGCGTGACAATTTTATTGTGTGTAACCGCACTGGCATTAGTACATTAATATTAATATTAGCTCAAATGATCTATAGGGAATTTTAATAATTAATCATGAATATGATTAATATTTTGCATTTTACAGTTACATTAATTTATTCGAAGTTGAAAATAGATCGATTTGTATATATGAATAATCAATCACAACGAATTATAATTCATCATTCATATATCAAAAATCCTATTTCAGATCGATTATGAGATAACCCTTAATGGAAATGAATAATCATCAAACGGGAAAACTTTGTCCAGCAAAACGGCCGTAAGATTAACTTAACAATTTCCCAACAAAAATTATCTCTTTCTTATAATTTGAAGAAAGCTATTTTCTGGCCATAAAAACAACTCTCCTGTTCTTATAAGATTAGGTTACTTAAAGTAACAAATCAGCTTTGTAGCTTAAGATCGAAAACATCTCATTGACTTTAGTTATGAGCAGGCAGACAGAATCAATCAAGTATATATGGAATTTAATAATTGGACTAATACATCGAACTAAGGAATATATCAAACTACACAATACACACGGATTATATGTCTATGTACATACAATACAGTTAAACAATACAAGATAACGAATAACAGTGAGAGAGAGAATAAAATGATCAGAATTGGAGAAAGATAGAATGACATAAAAGGATGAGAGAGCGGATGAGAGAGAGAGAGAGAAGGATGGGAGATGAGGTCGGAAGTGAAAGCAAAAATCTGCGATCAGAGATCGCAGTAAGCTATGGCAAAAATCACAGACAGTAACCCTCGAGAGACCACACAGAAATTACATTAAAAGTTCAATTCAATAATCGATACTTGCATTGCATATGGTTCTCTTTGTATGAGGAAGGAAGACAGGGTCCTGCGTGTCGTCGGAGGGGAGGCGTGCGCGTGCTGTGTCTTCCATGCGAGCGCGAGCGCGGGAGGTTCAAAGAGTCTCTTTCTTTGAGGTGAAGTTGCCGGGAATGATTCAGGCTAAGTTCATTCAGCTCGTGAATGAACAGAGGCGAATAGGAAAACGAAACTAGACTATAGAAAAACATAAAAAGAAATAAAAGAGAAGAAAAGAGAAGCAGGCCGAAGCCGGTCCGGACTTGGGTTTCCAAAGTTTTTGAGGAGGGAGAAGAGCGTGAGGAAACTGAAGGTTTAGGCTTTTATCAGTGTCCCGTGTACCGTCCCCTTTTTCGTGGTCGACGAATCCTCTTAGAGCATTCCGAGCAGAAGATTTTCTTGTGTGTTAATGTAGCCCGACCCTCGTGTGGAATCACGAGGGGACAAAGTATGATATTATGCCCAGGGAATTAAAAACGCATGGAACCATAACGTTTATCACAGTCTCTTATCAAAAATCTTCTTCGTCATGCAGAGGAGATCAAAACAATACTAAGGACGTATATTGACAAAGATAGCAACATAGAGATACATTCTTTTGTTGAACCAAGGCACTTAAAGATTACATCACTGTAATTCAAAAACACAACTATTCTAATATCACACTGGTGAACATGCAAATCACCTGGAACACTCTCTGTGCATTTTTAATAGTTAGTAAAATGAAATTTTACTAGTGGAAGTCCATATATGTCAATGTGTGTGTGTATCTGTGAGGTCGGCATCTGTTGCATCTCGTGGTGCATACCACGTGAGGGGTTGGGGGCTATTTGAGAATGTGTTACTCGGCAAAAACAAAGGTAGTTCTGTGGGCAGACTAACTTGACAGCCTGAGGCGTCATATAATTTTGCTGAGAGAAGCAAGATAGTCCTAGTTGTCCCAAAACAACTGAATGGGGTAAGTCTTGCAATTTTCCTTCAGTACACAAAGAACAAACGTTAGACACAGTAAGGGAATTGTGGTCGCAGCACGTGATAGTATGAGAAACAAACAGGGGCCTGTTCGTTGATTTCATTAGGTCGGGTAAAACATTAACCAGGGCCTGCTTGTAGAGACTTGTGTCAGAAAGCTAGTCAATTAGGGCTTTCTGAATATGAACGTGTAGTGTTCATATTTAGTCAGCATGAGAAGAACAATCATGATTCGCTACTTCAGAACATCTGACCGGACAGACGGTCAGTGTCGTTACATCTCCCCCTTTTCGTCGGATGAAGTCCCTGTGTGGACTTCATCGGACGACAATCATCACGATGGGCTGATGGCAGGTGAATCATGATGGTAGGATTGCAGGTGGATCATGATGGGGGAAGGCAGGTGGTTCTTGGAGCTGAGGCTTCAGCTCGATGAGGTTTGGCGTGGTCTCTGACTTGACACCCCCTTTCCGGGGATTCCATCTGAGACCTTCGGACACAGCTTTCGTGAGCTCGGCTGTATCGCATCTCGCTGAGTCTTCTGTACAGGATGGAGGCCAACCTAGTGTTAGGGTGTGGCTGATTACCTGCAGAGACGCACAGCTCAATGTCGGCAGCATTCCAGCCTCGGACCGCAGATGAAGTGTTCAGAACGGGCCGTCGAGCCGGTGCTCGGAGGGCTGTGTTGACAGGAGCAGGGTCAGTGAGTTGGGACCCCCTTTTCTCAATCCAGAGTTTCAGTCCTGGATTCAATGTGAAGTTGAAGTTCTTGGAGGATGGTAGTTTCAGTGCTGTCTGGTATTCTTTGCTCGGAAGAATGTACAATGCTAGGTCATCAAGGTGTAGGGTGACACTTTTCGGTACTTGAAGTCCCGTATTCTGGTTAAGCATGTTGACACGGCTGGTTATGTCATGCTGGTCGTGAGTGAGAGTGGCTGTGCGCACGGAAGTGTTGACGAGCCCTCTGTCACCTGCAATCTCTGCTTGCGTCTCGGTGACTTGTGTACGAGGCTTAGCGTCGGCAGGGCAGAGATGATGAATGTCTTTAGTCAAAGTACACATGTGCGGGTTTGAACCCGAGTACCGTTGTGTATTGCTGTCGTGGTAGGCCCCCACGTCTGGAGGGCGTACCTTGATGTGGGTGTCGCGTTCCCAAAACCTGACTTTGACAATGTCTGTAAGTCTGTAGACTTGGCTTGACTCGATGATAGGCAGATTTGGGAGAAAACCCACTTCTCTCTGCTCGGGATAGACGTAGAGTGGGATGGCGCTACCCAGAGAGTAGGCCAGGTGTTTTTGTAGAAGGTCAGCTGGCATGTCGATGGCGGAAGCCAGCACAGTTAGCACGAGGCTTGAGGGTATCAGGTGCGGTAGGATTACGCCTGTGGCTAGGCTGTCACTGGAAGAGTTAACCTCCCACAGCATGTCTGTCGTTAGCGCTGTAACCAGCTGAGTCTGGACAAAGTCACTCTGTAAGACAGTAAACAGCGGCTTCATGGAGTTTGCGGTCTGGTTCGCTGCATTTACACTGGACATACCAATGTTAAACAGAGTTCTGGCAGCAGTTACGACTCGGAGCAACACTCCCAGGAGCCATCTGGAGTGGTGGTTGGTGCTTAGGAGTCCCGATTGTGCGACAGTCACTTTCTTCAGTTGGTTGAGCATGTGTTCGACCTTGGCCTCGGCATGAGAGAGGGGGTCCTCTGTCCGTCGGGCACTTGTCCAGATGTATTGGGCTACGGAGCTGGGGTAGTGTGCTCTGTAGACCGGGCAGGGCTGGATGAGTCGAACATGCACTTGCTGGGTGTAGGTCCTGCCGTCGGTGATCTGGGGTCTCGGTCGTTCTCTCAGTGGCAGCTGTTCTCTGGTTAGCTGACAGTACAGCATGGCGAACCACAGTGGCAACCTGGTACAGACAACAGGGAGAGAGAGAGAGAAAGGGGAGGTAGAAGCCAGCAAGGGTTGTCTTTGATTGGACGGGGCAGTCTTTTTACTTCGTGGGCGGCGACTGGGTTTAGTTCGCCTTGGCCCATGTTTTGCCACATCTTGCTGCCGGCTTGTCGCTTGCTTCAGTGTCTCGTCAGTGTCTCTGGTGCTGCTGTGTGTAGCACATGATGCGTAATAGACGAACATTAGCAGTTTACCCCCCTTTGTGCGCCGTGGCATTACAAGCCTTGGCATTGTGATGTCAATCGGTGCACAACTCAGAATGTTTTTCTGTTCACGCAGCAAGTGCGTTGTGTCATGCAGTGGTCTGAGGCACTGGTTGTCAGTGAGGTCAGATGGAATGCAAGGGTGGTTGGAGGGGTTTGAGAGGTGGGCATTTAAAGACTTTATGTAGATGTCAGAAGCCCGCATGTCTGTTATGGTTGTTTTTGCAAACAGCGGAGCCAGCGTAAGCGGCTCTGAGGTAGGCAGTTGAGCTTGTAAAGTTCTTATGCTGTGTTTAATCTTCACTTTCTTTAGGGTGGGTGGGTGGGTTGAAAGTGACCACAGCTTGTTGTTTAGTGCGCCAGGCATGGCGATGGCTTGAGTGAGGTCATGTCGCTGCAGGTCAGTCATGACATTGAGGCAGCAAGTGTCAAAGTCTTTGGTGGGCTGTAAGGTGCAGGGTAGCGGATTCGAACCTTCAGTTGGTGCTGAGTCTGTGTCTTCCTGGCTGGCTGTGGGAGTTCCCATGAACTCTGTGACCTTTGTGACCTGACCGTCTGGCTGTGACTGGAGGGGGCAAAGTTCTCGTACTTGAGCCCAGACTTTGAGCTGTTTCAAGTCCAGTAACGGTTCAAAACGATCTAGAAGGTCTCTGCCGATGAGGAACGGAAAAGTGTCCATTTTTGAGATGAACACTGGATGGAGTAGACTCAGAGGACCAATTGTCAGGTGAATGTGAGCTACCTGTTCGAGCCGGATGTCATGTTGACTGTATGACTGTACGTTCAGTTCACAAGCTTGAGGTGTAAGAGTTTGATCTTGTCTCTTAGCTTCAAATTGGAGTCTTTTGAAAAGTTGATTTGAGATCACCGTAATGTCTGATCCTGTGTCTATCAGGGCTTCCATGCTCACTTCCTTTTCCAACGTGATGTTCAGGTAGAGTTTTTGGGCCACCCCCTTTTTGATCAGGTTGCCCAAAAACATTGGCATCGGGACAGGTGTAACGGTCGTTTGGTGGTTAGGACCGGTCTCGTGTAGCTTGCTGTGGAGGCAGTTAGACAGAACAGCGTTTCCTGGTACCTTTGTATTTTGGTACCTGGTGTGAGGAAGTGTGTCGTCTCGTTCAGGGTGTGCAGCTGTCAGTTGTGGAGCTTTGGTGATGCTGTCACCTTGTGATGTGACAGTTAGCTCTGTGGTCTGTGGATGATGAGCAGTGTTCGAGGTGCTTGGCTCAGTCAGATGGCGGTCAGACGGTTTGGTTTCAGTTCTTATGCTTAGGCATAGGATGTCTGGCTCGTCCTTCTTGTCTTTCTTGCGACGTGTCTGGTGAAGAAGCTCTTTCAGCACCCTTAGGATCTCTGCTGTCTCAGACGTGGCTGCACTGTGGTTATCTGATGTGAGCTCAGGCTTGAGCTTACCAGTGTCGTGTCGAGAGTGGTTCCACTCTCTGTCGGGGCTTGTTGTCCTGGATGGTGGAGATCGGTTCTTCTTGGGTCGCCGGCCGGCTTCCCAGAATCTTTCAGAGCGCTCGCTCTGGTGCTTTGAACGAGCACCACCGCGATTGTGTTGCCCTCTGCTGGTTTGGAACGGTCGTGACTCTCTGTAAAAATGTCTGTGACTGTGGTGTTGTGGGGCACCCTCTAAAGTCAGTTCTGAACAGTGCTCAGAGACAGAATAGATTGTGGGGTTTTTCACAGTCTTTTCAGAAATAGTCTTTTGCTTGGTGTAAGCTTTATGGGCTAAGTCACGCAGCTGTTGGGTAGACATGGTCCGTGCATCGGCCAAAACCCCAATATGATGGGATAAGGTTGGATGGAGATTCCGCAGGAAAAGAGTTTTAAAGGTAACATCCTGTTCCATCCCGGGCTCATTCCGTGCTCCGAAGAAAGCTTGTCGGAGTCGGTTGTAGTAGATCTGGGGGTGTTCACGCCGACCTTGCTTGAGGTCTACAGCAACGATGAAACCTTGATCGGAGTCTGGATCAGAGAATTCACGGATCAAAGCTTGCCGTAATTGTTGGAAGTCCGTTTTGACAGCCTCAGTTTGACGGTCTAGGAAGCTACGAACATCACTGCTAGCCGTTATTCTTAACAGATACAAATTGTCCCAAGCTGTCACGTTGGCGACAGTTTGCAAGTGAAAGTCAATGTCTTTTAAATAAGCATGAATATCACAACCTTCTGCAGAATCTGGATCGAACATAGGAATGTTTCGAGCTAGCTTGTCAAGTTCTCGGGGGGTCGTGTTGTGGTTAGTGGCATGGGTTGTCTGAAGGGGTCCTCCCCCTTTTGCTGCTGACAGGTGTTCTTGAAAGCTGGCTGGTGATGTCTTGAGCCGTGGGCTTACATCTCCCTTTTCAGTTTTGGGTTCTTGGCTGAAAGGGTTGGGGTGGCTGGCCGGGAGAAACTCTGTGATGTGTGTTTCTCCGTTCCAGCCACTCTGCAGTCTGTAAGATTGTCTCAGTTCTGCATGAACAGTGTCAAGTTCATCTTGGAGCTCGTCTCTCTGCAGAGTAAGCTCGCCGATTTTAGCTCGGGCCGTTTGCAAATGTTTTTCGCAGGCCCTGGCTTTTGCTTCTGCTTCTTTTAATTCAGTCTCGGCTCTCTCTAGGAGAGCGTCACTTTGTTGGAGTTTTTCGTCGAGTTCTTTTCTGGTTTCTCTCTCCAACTGTTCTCTTTGGTCTGTGTCGAGGCGCAGATCTTGCAGGGCATTTCGAAGTCTTTCTACTTCTTTCTGTAGTTCTGGATCTGTGGCGTCCTCTTTCTCGCGTCGGTACTGGGTCTCGAGGAGGAGCTGATCTAGACGACTCTGGGTTCGGGCCTGGTCCCTCCGGGCCTCCTCCGCTTGAAGCTTAAGCGTTGCGGCTTGCTGCTCCAGGTCGATGTTGCTCCGTTCGCTGTGCCTCGCCTGGATGGCGACGCTGCTGACGATCCTGGCCCCGTCTTTGTAGTTGTAGCTTTGGGTAGGATCGTGTGTTATCAGTTCATCTAGCTCGGTGTCCAGTTGCGTTTGGCTCAGATGCTGCAGGTCACTGGCGTCCTTGGCTAAGTGCTCCCGACGGACCGCGGGACTGGATGCACGGGACATATTGGCTTCACTGTAGGCGAGAGAAGCACAGCACACACACAAAGAGACCAATGCAAGTTCGTTCTAAGCTTAATGAGCTATACTCATACGGGCTATGCCGTTTATGAGAATTTTGGGCTAACTGATGCACAGTTAGACAGTTAGCGGAGCCAATTGACTTGGGTCTAAGGACCCGAACTAGAGATTTGACAGGCAGTAGCCTCGCGGGTCACGTGATGACACCAGCTGCTTGGTTTGTCACTCTACTATTTAGCTTCCTTGGTGGCTCTCAAAGGTCACTTGTCTCTAGGTGAAATGAAAGAACCAAATCACAACAGAACAAAGGATAGAAAAGATCAAAGTGAAACAAAACACTTGAAATGAGATAAAACAATAGTAACACGGTATGTGTTAGGGAGAATAAGGAGGCCTAAGCCTGCTGCTAGGGTTTAAGATAGGGCCAACAGGTGAGTGGGGCTATCGGGGTAGAAAACCTAGGAAGATGGTGTGGCTTAGAGAAGAGATGGGCCAAACACTTAAAGTATCCGGGAGATATCTAGTGTTCTGTGGCTTATAGTAAGTGGAATGGGTTTTACCAAATTTAGTTTACCTGCGGTGAATTGAGGCCACTCAGGTGGAAACCAGTGGCTCGGTCAACCTCTCCGACGGTTCTCCAACACTTGACCGCAGTGCTCTCGGGCAACCTCGTCTCTCGGTACCACGGTGTGCCCACTCAAACCACTTGCGACTTTAAACACAAAGTGGCAACGCCAAGGTGTCAATCATCAGACGGCACGGAAAGATTGAGTTTTCCTCGGAACTCTCCTTTCGGAGTGGTCCTTTCAGCAGACCCCAGTTCGAGTGATTGTCTCAAAATTGCCTTGTGTGTCGCTGACGTTGACTTAACCTTTTGGCGGGCCAAATTGCTGATGTCGGGGTGGCGTGCCA
The DNA here is from genome assembly GCF_963993115.1 of Abramis brama. Taxonomy (NCBI): domain Eukaryota; kingdom Metazoa; phylum Chordata; class Actinopteri; order Cypriniformes; family Leuciscidae; genus Abramis; species Abramis brama. The sequence continues at coordinate 2,666,099 of NC_139964.1, read as the reverse complement.
CAACCGGAGGTACGAGATTCGGAAGAGTCCGAGACACACGGCCAGTGCCAGGTAGCGTCGGACAGATGACCTCGCTCGCGGAAACCAACCCGAGATGACTGCAACTCCCCACAGTGCTCTAGTGAATGCCACCTATAAATACACAAAGGATAAACAAGTGAGACTTAAAGTGAATTAAGGCTAGTTTGTTTAAACCAAATGGATTAGTTATTTATGTGGCAATAAGAGTCAAAGGTTTTACTAAATAATAATAAACAAAAGGAGATTATGATAATGTTACTTATCAAAATGACCTAACCCAAAAGAGAGAAGGAAAAGAATAACAGTAGAAATAAAATAATAGAATAAAAATAAAAATTTAAAAATAAAATCTAAATGAAATGACAGGATGAACCCAGGAGAAGAGGCAGGCCGCAGTAGTGGGTTTTCACCACAAGGGGGCGTGCTCCCTCTCTGTGCTCAACCTGGCAAACCGAAAACTTAATTCAAATTAAAAATTCAAAATTTGTTTAAATTAAAATTTGAAATAAGCATGCAAGGACATGTAAAAATCGGAATGATATCCTATAATAATCCAGATACAATAAAGTATCAGTCCTATTTATAAAAATAATCAGGAGAGAAAGACGATATAAAAGAGTGAAAGGAGGAAAATAGTGATGCCGACTTAGTATCCACAAGGCCACACGGTGGCGCTGTTTCCTCCAAGTGGATATCAGTGGCTGAATAGACAACTCAATTTAAATTTAAAATTCAAACTAGTTCAAATCAAATTTAAATGAGCATGTAAAGAAAATGTACAAGGAGAACTCAGAATAATATCCCATAATAATTAATGGTGACAATGAAGTGTCATCCATAACTATAAAGTAAATCAAAAGAGAAAAGTGGAAATAAACAATTCCCGACAGGATTTGAAGAGAGAGAAAAGAGAGCTGAGTGAACCGACCTAGCGGGAGGCGGCCACTAGGTGCCGTTGTTTCCTCTACGTGAATGGCTGGGATTTAATCTAAGTTTTAATTCAAATCTAGTTTGAACCAAACTCAGAGTAAATGTATCAGTCAAAAGCAGGAAAATTTGTCAAACATGAAATAATATTTGCACAAGCCAAGCTGTAAATGCGAATAGTTATTTAGAGTTTAGACATTATAATTCACCGGGAAATGAATTCAGCCGTAATTGGAGACTGCTAAACACAAAGGACTCCCTCTGGTGTTTAGTCAGTGGAATTACAACCGCTTCACTGTGATTTTAAATCTAAGAGCGTTCAGATCGCGTCACGCGCTGATTCTCTACAACAAATCACAAACTAGACAGAGGTCTCGGCGGACCTTTTGGTGCTATTAATTCTGCACAGGAGAGTATGGCGGGGTTTCTTCGCCGCAAATACTCAAATGTGTACAACAGGAATTTTCCGTCTGTTGCTAGACTCCCATATTACACACTTATCAAAATAGCCCTTATGATTTGTGTATTTAGGTTTTCGATTGATTAGCTAGGTCAATGTTAACCAGGAGTTTACCGTTTTGTTGAATATCACTGGACTAACCACGAATTCAATAACGATAGCATGCATGCAAGGGCCATATATGTTTAAGGAATCTCGCTTAAAAACATATTTATTAATACCGGTTATACGCACGTGAGAATTCTTCATTCACAGCGATTTACAACAAATATTAGAAATGTCTCCACTGCAGAGCGATTCTTTCGTCTCTAACAGGACATTTGTAACATTGATACTGCAGGTACTCAGCACTTAACAGTGATAAAAATGTCTAGGCATATTTTAGCAGCTGTTAAAAATGTAACGTTGACGTTACTGACTTCGGCTTTTTGCCTTGGTCAGTTAGAAGTGAGTTCGCGTTTGCGACTTATCTCACAATTTCATAATTTCATAAAATGTGTGCCCAAAAATTATTAATATTCATATAAACAGATTGAAACTGAATTGCTCATAAAACAAAGTTTGAAATGCGTCGCGTATCTCCACCATAAACTGTAACCGCACTGGCATTAGTACATTAATATTAATATTAGCTCAAATGATCTATAGGGAATTTTAATAATTAATCATGAATATGATTAATATTTTGCATTTTACAGTTACATTAATTTATTCGAAGTTGAAAATAGATCGATTTGTATATATGAATAATCAATCACAACGAATTATAATTCATCATTCATATATCAAAAATCCTATTTCAGATCGATTATGAGATAACCCTTAATGGAAATGAATAATCATCAAACGGGAAAACTTTGTCCAGCAAAACGGCCGTAAGATTAACTTAACAATTTCCCAACAAAAATTATCTCTTTCTTATAATTTGAAGAAAGCTATTTTCTGGCCATAAAAACAACTCTCCTGTTCTTATAAGATTAGGTTACTTAAAGTAACAAATCAGCTTTGTAGCTTAAGATCGAAAACATCTCATTGACTTTAGTTATGAGCAGGCAGACAGAATCAATCAAGTATATATGGAATTTAATAATTGGACTAATACATCGAACTAAGGAATATATCAAACTACACAATACACACGGATTATATGTCTATGTACATACAATACAGTTAAACAATACAAGATAACGAATAACAGTGAGAGAGAGAATAAAATGATCAGAATTGGAGAAAGATAGAATGACATAAAAGGATGAGAGAGCGGATGAGAGAGAGAGAGAGAAGGATGGGAGATGAGGTCGGAAGTGAAAGCAAAAATCTGCGATCAGAGATCGCAGTAAGCTATGGCAAAAATCACAGACAGTAACCCTCGAGAGACCACACAGAAATTACATTAAAAGTTCAATTCAATAATCGATACTTGCATTGCATATGGTTCTCTTTGTATGAGGAAGGAAGACAGGGTCCTGCGTGTCGTCGGAGGGGAGGCGTGCGCGTGCTGTGTCTTCCATGCGAGCGCGAGCGCGGGAGGTTCAAAGAGTCTCTTTCTTTGAGGTGAAGTTGCCGGGAATGATTCAGGCTAAGTTCATTCAGCTCGTGAATGAACAGAGGCGAATAGGAAAACGAAACTAGACTATAGAAAAACATAAAAAGAAATAAAAGAGAAGAAAAGAGAAGCAGGCCGAAGCCGGTCCGGACTTGGGTTTCCAAAGTTTTTGAGGAGGGAGAAGAGCGTGAGGAAACTGAAGGTTTAGGCTTTTATCAGTGTCCCGTGTACCGTCCCCTTTTTCGTGGTCGACGAATCCTCTTAGAGCATTCCGAGCAGAAGATTTTCTTGTGTGTTAATGTAGCCCGACCCTCGTGTGGAATCACGAGGGGACAAAGTATGATATTATGCCCAGGGAATTAAAAACGCATGGAACCATAACGTTTATCACAGTCTCTTATCAAAAATCTTCTTCGTCATGCAGAGGAGATCAAAACAATACTAAGGACGTATATTGACAAAGATAGCAACATAGAGATACATTCTTTTGTTGAACCAAGGCACTTAAAGATTACATCACTGTAATTCAAAAACACAACTATTCTAATATCACACTGGTGAACATGCAAATCACCTGGAACACTCTCTGTGCATTTTTAATAGTTAGTAAAATGAAATTTTACTAGTGGAAGTCCATATATGTCAATGTGTGTGTGTATCTGTGAGGTCGGCATCTGTTGCATCTCGTGGTGCATACCACGTGAGGGGTTGGGGGCTATTTGAGAATGTGTTACTCGGCAAAAACAAAGGTAGTTCTGTGGGCAGACTAACTTGACAGCCTGAGGCGTCATATAATTTTGCTGAGAGAAGCAAGATAGTCCTAGTTGTCCCAAAACAACTGAATGGGGTAAGTCTTGCAATTTTCCTTCAGTACACAAAGAACAAACGTTAGACACAGTAAGGGAATTGTGGTCGCAGCACGTGATAGTATGAGAAACAAACAGGGGCCTGTTCGTTGATTTCATTAGGTCGGGTAAAACATTAACCAGGGCCTGCTTGTAGAGACTTGTGTCAGAAAGCTAGTCAATTAGGGCTTTCTGAATATGAACGTGTAGTGTTCATATTTAGTCAGCATGAGAAGAACAATCATGATTCGCTACTTCAGAACATCTGACCGGACAGACGGTCAGTGTCGTTACATGTGTGTTAATCAAACTTTAAAATGCTTGTAATTCTGCATATGAATGTAACTTTATGTTTCTTCTACTTGTACCGGCCATCCTTGGTATCTGTTTGACCGTCATGTTTTGACTGAACCAGTCATACATAGGAGATTACAGTAAAATGTATTGTTCTGTGTGTACAATCTTTCTAGGTAGAAATGACGAAATTTTATACCATCATAAACTATGCAAATAAGTTCTCCTGACAAGACAAAGAATAGCTTTTCCCTCTCGAGATACTCTAAGATGATTGGTTCACATACGCGAAGCAGGCGTGAGCCATCCTCTCCATAAGAGACTGACACAGAATTTTCTCTGGAGCACTTTTACGAACCCTCTTCGTCAGCGAGAAGATCCATGGCTCCCTTTTTGGGAGCGTTCTCTTTTCTTTTTCTTTAAGTCTTTTCTTTATTTTCGTCTTCGGACTCTCCCTACGTTCAGCGAAGCAAACGTAGCCGGCAATTTCAACTCAAAGAAAAAGACTCTTCTGAAATCCCCGCGACCGCGCTCCTCTTCCTTAAGGACACACGCACGAGCGCTTCGTCGGAGAGAATTCCTGGTTCCATGGCTCCGTAAGGAGCTCTCATCTCCGTTTTCTTTTCTTTACTAAGTTTTATTTTCATATTCGCCTCTCCCTCCGCGAGGGAGATGAACTTCACGTTCGGTGAACATTTAAAGCCTCGTGCGAGTCTGCTCGCACCGGAAGACGCGAGACAAGAACGCACAGCCTTGAAAGACCGACACGCGTCTTCTTCCTCAGCAAATACAAAGAGAACCATACGCAAGTAATGATTTTTGATTTGATTGATGTGATTTCTTGTTGTCTCTTTCAAAAGGTTACTGTCTGTGATTTAGTCTACTGTGATCATTTCAGATGATCTTTTGCTTTCACTTTCTCTCTCTCATTTTTCGATCTTTCTCTCTCTCATTTTCGTGATTCGTTTTGTCTAGTATTGTTTTTACTGTTTGTATTGTTATATGCATACTCGTGTAAATTGTAGAATTTGTATTCCTTAGTTTGATGTAGTAATTAGTTTTCCAATTATTAAAATTCCATATATCCTCGATTGATTCTGTCTGTCTGCTCATAACTATAAAGTCCATGAAGTGCTGATCCTAGCTACATGCTTTATCTGTTACGATTTAAGTAACCTAATTTTACAAACACAGAGAGTTGTTTTTTTTTCAAGGCCAGAAAAAAGTACTCTTTCTTGCGTTTGTAAGAAGGATAATTTTTCTTGAGAGTTGATAAGTTAATCTTACGGCCGTTTTGCTGGACAAACCGATTGTTTGATAACTAAATTAATTCCATTAAAGTTATCTCACAAACTCGATCTGAAATAGGACCATTGATATATTAATGACGAACCATAACCCGTTGTGGTAATCATTCATATATGATCAATCTACTTTCAGCTTCGATAATATAATGTAACTGTAATATGCAATATATTAATCATATTCATGATTAATTATTAAAATTCCCTATAGATCATTTGAGCTAATATTAATGTAATACCCAGTGCGGTTACAATGCGCTGTAAACCTGCGACCTCCCTTTGAACGCAAGAGTGTTTGTGTGTGTGTGTGTATGTGTGTGTGTGTGTGTGCATCATCCTCCCTTTGAACGCAAGAGTTTCTTCCAGATTTAGGGCTGTGATTGTGATTTAGGCAGATTTTCACATCTGTGCTTATAAAGGAATATAAGCTATTGTTTTTTATATTATTTAGATAATCTATTAGTATAATATTTCACACATTATCAGAGTTTGTCAGACAGATAATTATTACTCTTTTAGACATTAGTTAGATTAATTAATAGATTATAACTATTTAATGTTATTGTGAATTTATAATTTAATGTAAAAATATATTTAGATAAAACTGGGACAAATAATTTCATAATAATATAGTTTATAGATTACCCATCAGGTAACAGCGGCAGAAAAGTGATTACTGGTTCAGAATGACTGCTTAAAGCCAGATATGAGGTCACTGAGGTCCAGGCCGAGCTGTATATAATAAATGTGGTGAAATAATTGCATAATATAGTATTAACACTACTTTAGTGCAGCACAGATATTGCACACCACCAAGATCTTCTCATCTGAGCAGTGTTAATCATCTTCAGATGAAAATGCTTAAGCCTAGTTCACACTACACAACTTTAAACGTCGGAAGATCGCTGTGCTGTTCAGATTACATGACTTGCTCTGGAGTCTTAAAGTCGTTGTGGTGTTCACACTACGTGACACTACGTAAATCTTCTGCAACAGGGGGTTACACACTACACAAGCTGACAACAACTCTGTCACCCAACGACTCTATCCGGTCCCAAAACCACATTTTGTCACGAAAACATGCGCAAGAAGTGGAATGGGAAATGGCGCATTCCTTTGGCGCATTGTCTATTTGAAAATGGACGGCGGTAAAAAATAAATAAAAATAATTGTATATATATATATATATATATATATATATATATATATATATATATATATATATATATATATATATATATTATGGGTGTGACGGATATAGTTGAACACCGTTATTAGAACTCTATAACCGCCAAAACAGAGTTATTAAAATATTTTTTACAAATATTTTTTATCATAGAGAATGTTTAAATACTAATTAAAAACAATTGTTGACAGTCTGTGTTATTATTGGTCTACATCGTTTCCAACTGTATTTGATTCTTTGCCAAGTACCCCCTGACCGACCGCCAATCATCTGAGATAGAAATAAAAGCTATGACTATGATATAGTGTGCCTGTCATGATACAAAACTGGAAGCAATTGCGGGTGAACAATATATTTATTGGAACTTCAACACAGAATAAGACAATTCAGGAAGGAAGGTTCCTCTCAAGGCGTGGTCGCGATCTCGCGAGTAAACAGCAGCTCCGGACGGTCCACACAGGGGAAGACGCTCAGACTCGGACACACAGGGACTTCGATGGTCAAGTGCTCGGTGCAGAGTGCAGGTGCTCGGTGGTCTGTGCTCGGGTGCGGTGAAACAACAGGGATCCACTGTAGACACGACAACCCGGAAGACGACACGAACATGCAAGCAGGAACAGGCAAACAACGGATGGACACTGGAATGGAGAGGTGAGTGAGTATAAATAGGGAACGGTAATGTGAATCAGCTGAGGTGGAGAATGAGAAGATTGCGAGCAGCTGGAGCACTGAACAAACACGTGAGCGGGACAACGCCCACTCACGCAAACTCACAGACATGTAAACAACAATGACACGAGACACAGAGGAAACAATGAATTCACAACCGTGACAGTACCCCCTCTCCTAGGAATGCCTCACGGCATTCCCAGAACTCCTTACCTGTCGATTGTAATCATCGATAAGGGAGTGATCCAGGATGTCACGAGCAGGAACCCAACTTCTCTCCTCCGGACCGTAACCTTCCCAATCCACCAAGTACTGAAATCCGCGTCCCCTCCGCCTGGAATCCAGAATACGACGAACCGAATAGGATGGTTCCCCATCTACGAGACGCGGCGGGGGGGGAACCGGGGCTGGCGGATTAATGCGTGCAAAAAAGACGGGCTTAATTTTGGACACATGGAAAACGGGATGAATCCTCCTGTACACTGGAGGAAGATTGAGGCGGACTGTCACCGGACTAACGATCTTAGTGACAGAAAACGGGCCAATGAATTTGGGTGCCAACTTATTGGAAACGGAGCGGAGCGGAATGTCCTTAGTAGAAAGCCACACTTTGGAACCGACGACGTATACGGGAGGCCTTGACCGGTGGCGATCGGCCTTGGCCTTGGTGCGTTCCCGCACTTGGAGGAGAGTCTCACGGGCCCTCGTCCAAGTACGGTGACACCTCTGGATGAAGGCGTGGGCGGAGGAGACCGCGACTTCGGACTCAGCACTAGGAAAAACAGGTGGTTGGTACCCTACACTACACTTAAACGGAGATAGGCCCGTGGATGACACTGGTAACGTATTGTGGGCGTACTCCACCATGGAAAGTTGTTGACTCCAGGAGGAGGGATTCTTGGAGACCAAACATCGTAATGATCTTTCCAAATCCTGGTTGGCTCTCTCAGTTTGGCCATTGCTCTGGGGATGAAACCCAGAGGACAGACTGACCGTCGCCCCCAGTAACTTACAAAACTCTCGCCAAAATCTGGACACAAACTGGGGTCCCCTGTCAGAAACCACGTCTGTCGGGAGGCCATGTAACCGAAAGACGTGATCAACGACTGCCACCGCTGTCTCCTTGGCTGAAGGTAATTTGGGCAAGGGAATAAAGTGGGCTGCCTTCGAGAATCGGTCCACCACGGTCAAAACTACCGTGTTACCCTGGGAGGGTGGGAGGGCGGTGATAAAATCTAGAGCGATGTGGGACCAAGGTCTCGAAGGCACCGACAGCGGTTGAAGTAACCCAGCTGGGGGTCGATTGGACGACTTACCAATGGCACAACTAGAGCAAGCCAAAACAAAATTGCGAACATCACGAGCCATCAGGGGCCACCAGAATCGCTGCTTAACTAGAAATATGGTACGACTCACCCCTGGATGACAAGCTAGACTGGAACTATGACCCCACTGGACGACTTCTGATCGTAATTCCTCCGGCACAAATAAGCGGTTAGGTGGGCACCGGATCGGAGGCGTTACCCCTTCTAAGGCCCTCTTGACCTTCGATTCGACCTCCCATGTGAGCGAAGAGATAATCAGGTTCTCAGGAAAAATGCGCTCAGGAGTAGCTTCGTGTTCGGGACGATCAAAAATACGCGACAAAGAATCGGGTTTGACGTTTTTGGAACCCGGACGATAGGAAAGTGTAAAATCGAAACGACCGAAAAAAAGTGCCCACCGAGCCTGCCTGGAGTTCAATCTTTTAGCGGTTCTAATGTACTCCAAATTCTTGTGATCAGTCCAGACTGTAAAGGGTACCCCTGAACCCTCTAACCAGTGACGCCATTCCTCCAAAGCTAACTTGACTGCCAACAACTCCCGGTTACCAATGTCATAGTTTCGTTCGGCAGGAGATAATCGATGTGACAAAAACGCGCAGGGATGCATTCTGTCGTCTGAAGGTGAACGTTGTGAAAGCACTGCACCTACCCCCACCTCCGACGCATCGACCTCTACCACGAACTGACGTGAAGCATCAGGGGCTATGAGAATGGGAGCTGAAACAAAGCGGCTCTTGAGTTTGGCAAACGCAGCCTCAGCTGCGTCTGACCACCTGAACGCAGTTCTGGGAGAGGTCAAGGCGGTCAGAGGTGCGGCTAGTTGGCTGAAATTGCGAATAAAACGCCGATAGAAGTTGGCGAATCCCAGAAACCGCTGCAGGGCCTTGCGGGAATCTGGGATTGGCCACTCTACCACAGCCTTAACCTTGTCAGGGTCCATAAGCATACCTTCAGACGACACGATGTGTCCCAGGAAAGGAACTGACTGTGCATGGAAAACGCATTTCTCCGCCTTGACAAAAAGCCCATTCTCTAGCAACCTCTGAAGTACTAGTCGTACGTGTTGCACATGTTCCTGGAGAGACGAAGAAAAAATCAATATGTCATCCAGGTAAACATATATGAACTGATCGATCATGTCTCGCAACACATCATTGACTAGTGCCTGGAAGACTGCGGGACTATTGGAAAGCCCAAAAGGCATAACCAAATATTCAAAATGCCCCCTGGGGGTGTTAAAAGCAGTCTTCCATTCGTCCCCCTCCCTGATGCGGACCAAATGATAAGCATTACGCAAGTCCAATTTAGTGAAGAGAGACGCTCCCTGCAACCTCTCGAAGGCTGAAGACATCAACGGCAAAGGATAAGTATTCTTTACCGTGATGTTATTCAGCCCTCGGTAATCAATGCAAGGTCGCAGAGAACCGTCCTTCTTCCCCACAAAAAAGAACCCCGCCCCCGCTGGAGAAGAGGAAGGGCGGATGAACCCGGTTGCTAGAGAATCAGAAATATATTTCTCCATAACCTCTCTCTCAGGAACTGAAAGTGAATAAATCTTGCCCTTAGGCGGAGACTTACCTGGCAATAAATCTATAGCACAGTCATAGGGACGATGCGGAGGGAGAGAAGCAGCTCTAGACTTACTGAACACTTCACTCAGGTCACGGTACTCCTCGGGCACGTTTGATAAATCCACCGCTTCCTCCTGTAACACAGGAACAGAAACAACAGAACAAGCAGACACAAGACACGAACTGTGACACTCAGTGCTCCAAGCTGAGATGGTACGTCTCTTCCAATCGATGCGGGGGTTGTGTAAACTGAGCCAAGGGTGTCCTAAAACTATGGGTGTGAGTTGAGAGTCAGTGATGTAAAATGATATGGTTTCAGCATGATTTCCAGAAGTGATGAGTGTAAGTTTCTCGGTGACCAAGGAGATGGGGGGTAAAGTCTGTCCGTTCAATGCGTTGACTGTGATCTTCTGGGAAAGTGTATGAAGGGGAATCTGTAATTGAAGTGCAAACTGATGATCCAAAAAGTTACCTTCTGCCCCAGAGTCAATGAGTGCAGTGCAGTGGTGATCCAGAGTTGACCATCTCAGTCTTACCGGGAGGATGGTGGAAGTGGATGAGGTCTTACCTGCGGAGATCCCACCCGATAGTAGCCTCAAACTTACTATCGGGCTGGGCCTTTTACTGGACAGCTGTAGGCATAATGTCCGTTGCCACCACAATAGAGACAAAGGCCCTGGGATCTCCGCCTTTCTTTCTCCTCCCGGGAAAGCCGAGCTCGCCCCACCTGCATGGGCTCGGGATCGTGGGAGCCGAACGTGTCCAGGCCGCTGGACCGCTGGTTCTCACTCCTACTCGGAACTGGGTTGGTGGCTGTTCTCTGCTCTATCCTGGACAGACGGGCGTCCACTCTCAGGGCCAGGTCTATGAGTCCATTGAGCGTTGAAGGAAGGTCCAGGGCGTAGATTTCTCTCTGGACACGTTCGGCCAGCCCATGCAGGAAATGGTCCCACTGCGCCTCCTCGTTCCAGCGACACCCGGCCGCCAGGGTCTTAAACTCGATGGAATAATCTGACACCGATCGGTCTCCTTGACGTAGGTCAGTCAAGACCCTGGCAGCCTCCTTCCCCTCGACGGCTCGATCGAAGACCCGTCTCATCTCCGCCGAGAGGGCTTGGAACGAGGAGCAGCACTGGTCTCGATTCTCCCACACTGCAGTTCCCCAAAGCGCCGCTCTCCCAGTCAATAGCGTCAGCACGAAGGCTACTTTCGCCTCCTCCTTTTCGAAAGTTCTGGGCTGTAATGAGAAATGCATACTGCAACGTGTCAGAAATGGACGGCAGAAATTCGGCTCACCAGAGTATAATTCAGGCGTGGGCAGTCTGGGTTCCGACTGGGAGAGAGGCACGGGTGGTGTGGGGGGAACTGCAAGTGCTGCTGGAGGTGCTGGCGCAGTGGGGGTTTGTAGCTGATGGAATCGCTGGGTGAGCTCGGACACCTGTGTGACCAGAGTCTGGATGGCGCGTCCTGTCTCCCCCTGGCTGCGCTCCTGTGCATCCATCCGGCCGATGCACACTCGAATGAAATCCTCTAAGGAAGCCGATGAATCACCCGCTGCTCCCATCGTTTGGTCCATCCGTTCTGTCATGATACAAAACTGGAAGCAATTGCGGGTGAACAATATATTTATTGGAACTTCAACACAGAATAAGACAATTCAGGAAGGAAGGTTCCTCTCAAGGCGTGGTCGCGATCTCGCGAGTAAACAGCAGCTCCGGACGGTCCACACAGGGGAAGACGCTCAGACTCGGACACACAGGGACTTCGATGGTCAAGTGCTCGGTGCAGAGTGCAGGTGCTCGGTGGTCTGTGCTCGGGTGCGGTGAAACAACAGGGATCCACTGTAGACACGACAACCCGGAAGACGACACGAACATGCAAGCAGGAACAGGCAAACAACGGATGGACACTGGAATGGAGAGGTGAGTGAGTATAAATAGGGAACGGTAATGTGAATCAGCTGAGGTGGAGAATGAGAAGATTGCGAGCAGCTGGAGCACTGAACAAACACGTGAGCGGGACAACGCCCACTCACGCAAACTCACAGACATGTAAACAACAATGACACGAGACACAGAGGAAACAATGAATTCACAACCGTGACAGTGCCATCATTATGAGATTTATTAAACAAATGAAAAACATTTGCAATAATAAACATTAGCAATAAACATTTGCAATAATAAACAACGTATCATTACCGATAACTGATCGTGCAGTTTACCCCTTGATTGGCCCCAAACATTTTTGATAAAAGAAACATATACAGTGTGTATATATGATGTGTATTACATTTTAGCTCAAAAACAATTGTAATAAAAGATAGGATCATAAGATGCGCAATATATTGTGTTTTTACCACTTAATGAAGTTTTGTTTTGTAAATCGTCAGACATGATTTTTACCACTTAATTAAGTTTTGCTTTGTAGAGAGCATTTCTTTAAAGCGAATTTCGTTTTGTACAAATTGTATCTTAATTTTAATAGGCCTATGCCTCATACATTAGCATTAAATATCTTTGCTGCATCCTTTCTTGAACAGACAAGGGCTTTCTTGCGGCTCGCATCAGCAGAGCATTGCATCATCCATAGACCGCAAAACAATCAGCGGATGGCGGGAGGGTGCGGCTGATGAGTTTTGTCATTTGACTCACGTCATAACCGTCACACCAGTTCACACACCAATATATATATATACACACACACACACACATATATACATACATATGTATATATTGTTTGCACAATGATCTGTTTAGAACCCCCCCCCCCCCAAAAAAAAAAGAGGGATTGTCTGTCAGAGAGAGTTGGAAGTGAGTAAAACATTATAATGAAAAAGCAGCTGCCTGTTGTGGTTTGGCAACGATGGTTACAAATACAAAGGCCTTTTGTAATGTCATAACAAGCTGATCATTGGCTGTTGCTCGTCGCGACACGTGACACCACAGGCTATCGAGTCGGCCGACAGCTCCGGATATCTAGCATGCTAGATATTTTTCTGGGCTCGGTGACGCGTCTGCGAGGTATCTGCTAGCGTCTTTGATGCGTTGTTGGCTCTTTCATACTAACAGATTGGCGAGCGTTCATCACCCGCTAATCCCCCGCGATTTGCACGCGATAACACCCCGACCTGTCGGCGAGCTCAACGATTTGCAAATCGGGCTTAAATCTGGCTTAACATCCTGTAGTGTGAACTTGGCTTCATTGGTCTTAGTCACATTTTAGTCATTTTGTCTTTCATAGTTTTAGTCTAGTTTTAGTTGACGAAAAGTCATTGCATTTTTTGTCAACTTTTAGTCAAACTGCAGTTACCGACATTAATTTTTATGTAGTCTTAAGACAAAAAAATTAATTATAATTTTTCTGTCTAGGCCAATTCAATTAAAGGGATAGTTCACTTTGAAATAAAATTTTGGTATGTTTTAGCTTACCTCAAGGGCATCCAAGATGTAGGTGTCTTTTTTTCCGCAGTAGTTTCAATTTTGATATTTTTAGGTCAAACCATTCTTGTCTGTCAGTCATTTCATGCAGGTCTATGGTCACTGTCTCAAAGAGCATGCACAAAGTCCAAATTAAAACAATTCCCCATCGTCCAAATTAAACAATTCCCCATCGTAAGTACACATTGATGGCCTAAGACACGAAACGAGCGGTTTGTGTGAGAAAACGAACAGTATTTATATCGTTGTTACCTCTTGAACACAGCCACGTCCAAATGATCTGAGGGCGCGGGCGGGTATAGATATTTACACTAGACGTCGCCTTGGCTACTGCAGTTCATTGGAACGAAACTGTGTGGTTATGACGCAATCGTTAGCCTATTTTTACAAAAATTGCTTCTATGGGGCCATAACAGAAGCTACAAGGTAATGAAGCCTTTTATACATTTTCGTGTTTCTTTAGAAATAAATATTGGACAAATGGAGTCTTTAAACGCCTCAGATGTGAAGTTATTCGCTGTCAAAGTGACGCAAAAATGAATGGGAGTCAATGGGATGCTAACAGCAGGTGGGGGTCCAGTCAATGGCGGCGCCCGGGGGTACCTTCAAAATAATAGAAAACCCTGCCCCCCTGCTTGCACCCAGCGCAATTGACTTTGTACACCGACGCATGTATCATTCCTATTTTGCACCCACGCACAGCGGACTTTTCCCTCGACAGACGCATGCCGGTTAACTAGCAAATGCATTTGCGCTCCCGGGGGCGGTTCAGTGCAAAGAGGAGGCGTGTTCCGGCGCAAACGTTCCCTGGTGCTATTTTGCAGGTTTAGAAAACAATTCCGCCACTGACCAAAAAAAACTAGCTTAAAGTCAGTGGCGCGTTGCGCATGTTATTCATATGCTATTTTAAGTGCGCATGCTTGGCCATAATCAATGTAGCGTGTGCACAACGCGCATACACTTTGCTTCTCTCATCTACACAGAAGCAGCAGTTTTCATTTTTGCAAATCATACATTATTACAATAGATAGATAGATAGATAGACAATTTATTATAAAAGCATACACCTAGCTTACACATTTACCCAAATTATCATACGCCTGTTTAACCGAAGCTAATCTGGGTGGGTTTCTCCATCCCCAATGTAACTTCTCTCTGTCTTTTACGGCCGTGACGAGAGCGTTGCTCTCCTCGGCTGTGAACCGCTCCTGGTGTGTGCCTGGCAAATCAAGTTAAAAAAAAATAATGTTTAAACACATTTCAGTCTCGTCTTTTTTCGTCAACGATATTGCATGTGTTGATATAGTCACAGATATCGTTTAATGATGTGGGTGTTGTCTCTCATCGTCTTGTCTTAGTCAGGGAAAAAAAGGTTGTCAACGAACATTTTTCGTCAAAGTTTTCGTTAACGAAATTAACACTGCATCTGAGCTGGCATTGGTCTGTCACCGCTCATCAATGTCAGAATATTTGAGATGACCAATCAAATCAAAGTAGGCGGGCTTTATGTTCACAGAAGCTGCTGAGCGCCAATTCCAGTTAACGGTCATAAAGTGTGAGTTAAGATCTAAACTACCAGTCAAAAGTTTTGGATCGGTATGATTTTTTATGTTTTTAAAATAAGTATCTTCTGCTCACCAACTCTACATTTATTTGATTAAAAATACAAACAAAAAAAGTGAAATATTATTCCAGTGTAAATCAGCTGTTTTCTATGTGAATATATAGTAAAATGTAATTTATTTCTGTGATCAAAGCTGAATTTTCAGCAACATTACTCCAGTCTTCAGTGTCACATGATCTTTCAGAAATCATTCTAATATGATGATTTGATGCTCAAGAAACATTTATGATTATTATCAGTGTTGAAAACAGTTATTTACATTTTTATTTCAGGATTCTTTGATGAATATAACGTTCAAAAGAACAGCATTTATGACATGCATTAATGTGCTGTGTTTGACAGAAACCTGGCTAAAACCAGACGATTACATTACTTTAAATGAGTCCACCCCGCAAGATTACTGTTATAAACATGAACCTCATCTGAAAGGAAAAGGGGGAAGTATTTCTGTAATTTATAGTAATATCTCCAGAATTACTGATAAGTCTAGTTTCAAATATAATTATTTTAAAGTGTTGGTACTTAAAGCTACACTGTGTGGGATTTACTCCCATCTAGCGGTGAAATTGTATATGACTACCAACTGAATATTACTTTCTAGCCCCTCCCATTCCAAAGGCGTTGTAACTCCTACGGTGGCCGTATTATTTCAAATCTGCCGGCAGTCGCGAGTAATCTCCCTCTCACATTCGTCACGTTGCCACTGCGTGTAAAAACGTGAAAGGCGAAGCTTGTATGTCCCTCTTTGGCTAATGTAGTTTCAAGATGGAGGGGCAACATGGCGACTGGCATTCGAACCCCTCACCCGTATGTACTTTCAATGGCAGATTATAAACTTACGAGAATACTTTATTACTTGAAAGAAGTAAATATACATTAATGAGCACATATATTTTTGGAAGAACTAAGTGTTTTTTGCTAAGAATCAACTAAAAAAATTACACAGTGTAGCTTTAATGTAACACTATCTAGTGTAAATTATAAATCGCGTTTGAGATTTGTGCTGGCTACTGTATACAGGCCACCAGGGCACCATACAGACTTTATCAAAGATTTTTCTATCAGAGTTAGTACTGGCTGCAGATAAAGTCCTAATTGTTGGTGATTTTAATATACATGTGGATAACGAAAAAGAGGCATTGGGATTGGCATTTAGAGACATTCTGAACTCTATTGGAGTTAGACAACACATGTCAGGACCTACTCATTGTCAAAATCATATTTTAGACCTAATATTGTCACATGGAATCAATGTTGATGCCATTGAAATTCTGCAGCAGAGCGATGACATCTCAGATCATTATCTAGACTTGAATATACTCCATTTAGCCTAGGTTGAAAAAGCAGACTGTGTTAGAAATATGTTAGAACTATCACTTCTGCCACTAAAGATTGCTTTATTAATAATATTCCTGATCAGTTTCATCTCCTCAGCATCCCAGATAGCTTAGAAAAACTTGATATTGCGACAGAAACTTTTAACTTTGTCTTTTCCAGCACTTTAGACACAGTTGCTTCTTTGCGCTTAAAGAAGATTAAAGAAAATCCAACGCCGTGGTACAACGAGCACACTCGGGTCCTTAAGAGAGCAGCCAGAAAAATGGAGCACAACTGGAATTAAAAAAAAATAAAAAATAGACATTTTTTGAATTTCGTGGAGAGAGAGCATGGTTGTGTACAGACAGGCCTTAAAAACTGCTAGATCTGCTTATTTTTCAACACTTTTAGAAGAAAACACACACAACCCTAGGTATTTATTTGATATAGTGGCTAAATTAACAAGAAATAAAGCTTCTACTTCTGAAGTTTCCAAAGAGCACAGAAGTAATGACTTTATGAACTTCTTTACTTACAAGATTGATAATATCAGGGAGAAAATGATAACTATGCATCCATCTACTACAGTATAGCATCAGGCAGTGCATTGTAGTCTCCCTGAGGAAAAAATTTCATTCATTCATTGCAATAGGAGAGGAAGAATTTACTAAACTCGTTAAATCATCTAAATCAACAACATGTATGTTAGACCCTATACCGACTAAGCAATTGAAAGAGATGCTTCCAGAGGTCATAGATCCTCTTCTTAATATCATTAATTCATCTTTGTCACTAGGATATGTACTGAAAACTTTTAAGCTGGCTATGATTAAAATCCTTATTAAAAAAAAAAATGCTACTTGATGCTAGAGAATTAGTCAATTACAGGCCAATCTCAAATCTACCATTTTTGTCAAAGATAGGCTACTAGAAAAGGCAGTATCCTCACAACTATGTTCCTTTTTAGAAAGAAATGGAATCTGCAAGGATTTCCAGTCAGGATTTAGACCGTACCATAGTACTGAGACCGCTCTCATTAGAGTCACAAATAATTTGCTCTTATCATCCGATCGTGGTTGTATCTCGCTATTAGTGTTACTCGATCTTAGTGCTGCATTTGGTACCATTGACCACAACATTCTTTTAAATAGACTCAAAAATTATGTTGCCATTATTGGTTTAGCATTAGCATGGCTTAAATCATACTTATCTGACTTATCTGTTATCAGTTTGTAGCAGTAAATGAAGAGATGTCTTATCGATCACAAGTTCAGTATGGCGTACTACAAGGCTCAGTACTAGGACCGCTGCTGTTCACTCTGTACATGCTACCCTTGGGAGATATCATTAGGAAGTGTGGCGAGGTGATGGATCGGGTAAATTACAGTTACACTTATGAGGAAAAGTATAACTAAATGGAGAGCAGACTACGCCACCCCGTTTCACTAAACGGAGAAATTTATACAAGACACGCTGGTTCGTGACCACAGATGACAAGAGACGTGGATCAGAATACAAAAATACTTTTTTTATTTTATCAACAATAATTTAATATATAAAAACTTTGAGGTGGACAAAAGTTTTGCACTGTTAAGTGTGCACCAGACCAGAAATAAAGAAAAAAACAATAAAGAACACAAAAACACTTTTGGGCTGAGGCTTGCCAGCAGGGAGCTAGCTGGACAGTGAGTGTCCTGAAATCACACCACTCATCCAATTCCACTCCACACAACACTCACACTCACTAGGTGAAAGACACACAGGTGCCAACGGCAAAACACTCTGTGAAGGAACCACCACCAAAAGAGGACAGACAGCTAGCTTCCCTGCACGGGGCGGGCCTTCAGCTCCTGAAAGAAACAAAAAAACAATATAATATACTTTCACAGTTGGCTGCAAACGTATAAAATTATAATAAACCAACTTCAACAAAATCAATACTCTGCAAATTACTGAGCACAATAGTTAACCTGGCTGGTGGCGACCTAAAAGGTTCACAATATGGCCACGTTACAACCGCCAAAGGCTATGAACAAGAGTAAAATGAACCACAAAAAAGTACAATTAAACATTAAATCACAAAATAATCGAATCCAAGATTACAAAAACAAGAAATTACAAAAAAAGAGAAAATGTTGCTCCCTTCACAGTCTTTGAGGAACGCACAGGGCGAAGAGCTCAAGGATAACCAAACAGCTGGTGGTGATATACATTAAGTGGGGCTAAATTATACCATCACATGTAGCTACGTCATGCATGGACGGGCAGCTCGGAAACTAGCCACACACTAATACCACCAGCGTTTACCACCATATGCAGATGCAATATAAACTAACGGAAACAAATAATGAATCACAATGGTCACAGTGATATTAAATGGCAGCAGAACAAAACAGTGCCGTCTTAGCGGCGTTGTCAATGGAGCATTTTGCCCCCGGTCCACAGTGATGAACCGCTCACAAGTGGTTTAATGCACTAAAAGAAATGAAAACAATTAATAAATGAATTTAAAAAAACACCCACCTCAGGTTATGCAAGTGGTTAGATTTACCTACCCAATGGTAGATCGCTAGGCCCACAGAAGATTCAGTTACTCACACGCAGTCTCGTTCACAATAGGCAACCCGCAAGTGTACAGAGATGTTGCATCTGCTCAAACACATTAGCCGCGCTATGATGGAAACATGGGTTTACCGGAAATCACATCAAAACAAGCGTTAGTCTGTCAGAATAAACATACCTCGGATAGGGACAGCCTGCACCCAAAAGCAACGTCGCATTGATTTGAACAGTAACCTGGCTAAAACATGTACACATTCACTATTAACGTGGGAATGCATTAGCAACAACATTAGCCAAACAGCTAGGTACATACCTCCCACGGAACTGCGCACGCACCCACAACAACGTCCGTGACGATGACGTATGCCCAGGTGGCCTGAACTCCGCCTTAAGTAAGCCAGGGGTGGCTGCCGATAGGCTGTCACCCCCGTCACTCAACACAAATCACAGGGCGGAATCTAGCCCGCCTTGCCACAGAAGCATAGTATTAGTCTTCACTGTAATGCCGAAGATACCCAGCTCTATATCTCTTCGTGCCCCGATGAAACTTGCCAATTCAAGAAATTAACAGAATGCATAGCTTATATAAAAATTTGGATGACTAGTAATTTACTATTTCTTAATTTCTCAGATTTTCTAATGATTGGACCAAAAACCTCTGCACATACTAACCTAGAAAACTGTCTAACAACTGATGGCTGCTCTGTCAAGTCTTTGTCGTTGGTTAGGAACCTGTGTGTGCTCTTTGATACCAATCTTTCATTTGAAAGCCACATTTCTATCATCTGTAAAACCGCATTCTTCTATCTTAAAAATATATCTGCTAGATAGGTATTTATTTGATACTGTGACTAAATTAACAAGAAATAAAGCTTCTACTTCTGAAGTTTCCAAAGAGCATAGCAGTAATGACTTTATGAACTCCTTTACTTACAAACTGATAATATTAGAGAGAAAATTATAACTATGCAACCGTCTACTACAGTATCGCATCAGGCAGTGCATTGTAGTGTCCCTGAGGAAAAATATTACTTAATTCTGAAAAAAACAGAGTTTCTAATGATTGAACCAAAAACCTCTGCACGTACTAACCTAGAAAACTGTTTAACAATTGATGGCTGCTCTGTCAACTCTTTGTCGTTGGTTAGAAACCTGGGTGTGCTCTTTGATACTAATCGTTCATTTGAAAGCCACGTTTCTAGCATCTGTAAAACCACATTCTTCTATCTTTAAAATATGTCTAAATTACAACATATGCTTTCAGTGAAAAATGTGGAACAGTTAGTTCATACGTTCATGACCTCAAGGCTAGATTATTGTAATACTCTTATGGGTGGTTGACTCCGATCTTCAACCAGATGAAACTGGATAATATTCTGATTGTTCCAATCCAATCTAACTTCTGACTTACAATGCTGCCTTAATCATAATCATACACTGTTTTTTCGCTGGCCAGAGGAGACTGCCCCCGGACTGAGCCTGATTTCTCCCAAAGTTTTTTCTCCCAAAGGATAGGAGACCTCCTGAGAAAATCAGGTTGCTGCTGGAGGAGGTGTTAGTGAGGCCAGTAGGGGGTGCTCACCCTGTGGTCTGTGTGGGTCCTAACGCCCCAGTATAGTGACGGGGACACTATTAGTGGTGGGAGAAAAAATCGATCCATCGATGCATCGCGATTCTCTCTCCAACGATTCTGGATCGATTCTGAGAATTTCAGAATCGATTCTGAGCTTAGTTTATAACCAGATGTGCGATGACGCAGAGTTTGCTTTAGAAACACCCGTCTTCTGCTTACTAACAATTCCCCACACACGTACCTTCAGTAAAATAATATTTAATAAAGTTCGGAAAGGTTGAAACGAATTATAAGGACATTCACAGGCTTCATTGTACAGGATGCGCTGTGAGAGACGCGCATGTTTGATGTTACACTTGAAGTGTGCTGTCTCGCGCGTCGATATTCTCCTTAAAAATGCTCTACGAAGTCATCGTTTATGTGGTTTGGAATGCAGTGGACTTATATATTTAAAATATGAACCTCGCTAACAGAAGGCTGCTTTCAGTTTCAAATGCTGATCCGCGCTTTGTTTGTGTTGACTGCTCGCGCATGCGGCTGTGCGACTCCGTGTGAGTGGTTTAATATACTTGTGCAAAATGAACGTAAACACAGCAAGTTATGTCTTAAGGGATTAAACGGTGAGGACAAACCAGGCCTATTTAAAAAGAGATCCGAGCGTGAATGCAGCTAAATAGATATCTAAGATATCTCAGTCTAATAAGATGTCAAAGTAAAAAACAAAAGTATGATGAAAATAAATCACTCACAGTTTTTGAATGGAAAATGTTCAGATAATCTTAAATACTGAAAGCACTCTTCTGTTTCTTTGTCATTTGTTTCTATGCTTCTCTTTATTATTTGCTATTTATATGGTTTGAAGTTATATTAGTTTAAAATTCTTAAAATAAAACTGTTTTAATGTTTTATTTATTTTATTTGTAATTATAAAACAAATAGACTACTTAATTACTTATGTAAACTAATGAATTAATGGGGGGGGGGGGGGGGGGGGGGGTGTAGATAAAGAATCGTTCTGGAATCGGATCGTGACTCCCAGAATCGGAATCGGATCGGATCGTGAGGTGACTGAAGATTCCCACCTCTAGACACTATACTGTCAAAAGAGCACCATCCTTTGAATGAGACGTTAAACCGAGGTTCTGACTCTCTGTGGTCATTAAAAATCCCATGGCACTTCTCGTAAAGAGTGGGGGTGTAACCCCGGTGTCCTGGCCACATTCCAGCCATTGGCCTTTACCAATCATGATCTCCTTAAAATCCTCATCCACTGAATTGGCTCTATCACTCTCTCTCCTCTCCACCTATATCTGGTGTGTGGTGAGCGCACTGGCGCCGTTGTTCTGTGGCTGCCATCACATCATGCAAGTGGATGCTGCACACTGGTGGTGGTTGAGGATAGATTCCCTGATATGATTGTAAAGCGCTTTGGGTGTACAGTAGTACAACATTAAAGGTATATGTAACGACTGAGACAAATCAGACACAAGTATTCGTTATAGTTTAACAAATAATATTTAAAACTCACTCTGGGATCTGTGATCTCACACACACACTTTATTAGAGACAAATTCACAGTGACTTTGCTCTCTCTTCTTCTGGCTCTCTACTGCTGCTTCTTCGGGCTGATGTCTGTGGGTCCCCCCCACCGGGGCCCAAAGGCCCTGGCAGGCTGTGACCACCGCCTGCAATTCTTTCACTCTGCCAAAGGAGTCAGACTGTATTGTCTTCAATCCAACTCAGAAGAAAACTGCAAACTTACCATCACTGAATGGGCAACGATCAACTCTTGGCCTTCTCGTAACGTTCAGGGTGCCGTACTGTCCTGCGTGGCCTCAGCAGGCAGGGCAGCAGGCCTCGACTCACAACCAGCCATGTGCTCATACAGGAGAGAGAGGACTCTCTCAACCACAACAGAATCAAGGAAAACCTCAGGAGTTTGGCACAACGTCTTCTTTCAATGCAGAAGAAGTCCATCGCAACTCCCACCATTTGCTCTGCGTGTCCTCTCCGGCTCAGTGCCGGCAGGCCACAATCTGCACTCAAACCAGAACAGAGTCGAACTAACCTCTCAAGTTCATTATATCTTCTTCATCCAATGGAGAAGAAAACGATTGCAACTTCAATGTTTGACACTCAACGGAAACATCAACATCATTTTCCACGATCTTCAAGAAATGTGTACGCTGCAAATGCCATGCAAGTATATACATTTAATGAGCTACTCTGAAAATGATAAGCTGATGGTTCTTTTCATAGTTAAATGGATCATTCCCATAGTTCCATTTCCTGCTTCCGATTCCATTCTGTCACTCACCCTTTTACCCGTGCATGCATGTATGTGTTTAGAATAGTTATGTTTGTGATTTAGTTAATCAAACTTGTGCACAATAAGTATTTGGTTCTGATTCTCTGCTTGCAACAAAGTTTACTTTACGATTTAGATTTTGACTACAGGCACTTAGTACTGTACAGTAAGAAAGACATTTCCCTTCCCCGGAAATTAATATTTCTTAGAATTAATAAACAATTAATGCTGAGTATTCACGGGACGAACAGGTGGGTTGATTGTAATATTAATTTTATTACATTTAAGTTAATTATATTAACTGATCCAAATATTCATAATCAATTATAACCAGTTATTATTGATTATTAATATTTCATAGAGCTAATTCGTTACATATAGTTCATCCAAAAAATTCATTCATTCAAATTTAAATTCAGTCATCATTTACTCAACCTCATGATCAAAAAATATATGTGTAATAAATTCTATGCTTAATTTGATTAAAAATTGTAACTGCTTGACAGCCATATTCAATATATTAGTAATAAATACATTCTATGAGAGTTTATATTTCAAGTTTTGACTGTAAATGTCACGTCCATAACGCTGGAATTGCTCTACATCCGAATGAGAGTAACCGACTTGTGGTCAGATCACCTGAGGCAGATCTTAATACCAGGTGTAAACTGGGCCTCTTATTGTCCCACATACTTGAGTATCTGCAGTGAGCAGTTTGGATCCATCCATTTGTCAGAGAGCAGCTTGACTCCTGATTCTCCTGGGTGATTGTAGCTCAGATCCAGCTCTCTCAGGTGTGATGGGTTTAAACTCAGAGCTGAACACATATAACCACAGCCTTCCTCTGTCACCATACAGCCAGACAACCTACAGGCACACACAGTCAGATCATCTACAAAAACACACATGACAAGCAGACTGTAAATAATCTCTTATATGTACTTATTTCAATTTCAGCGGACAAATATATACATTTATCAAGGCAGGAATTCTTCTTTACAATAAAACAAAAACATATACAGAGACAGCATTATAACTGATCATGTCTGTCAATGGTCATGGAAATTCAAAACTCAAGCTTATACAGATGTTTTGTATTTTCCTCATTTTGACAGCAACTATGTACAAGAACAAGGGGAACTATTACGTTTTTTTAAAAAAGCATTACCTTACAGACCATTTATGCTTCAAGAAAAATCAGTGCTAATTTTTTTCCATATTGAACAAATGTATTCTATCTAGGTTAGCTTTTCCATCACATATATACGTATATAGTGTAATACGTCAATCCAATCATCAACTATAAGTGGCTCTGGTTTAAGCCATTTCTTTGTAATTACTTTTTTCTGGCTGCCAGAAGAATTAACATCAGTTTTCCAAACGATGTTATTCCACCCATCAAAAGAACTATTAGCCAGATATAAACATTCACAATTGAAAGGAATCATCACCTCAAAAACAGCTTCCAAATTTCCTTCAATCCCTTGCTAAAACTGGGTTAAT
Organism: Abramis brama; assembly: GCF_963993115.1. Classification (NCBI taxonomy): domain Eukaryota; kingdom Metazoa; phylum Chordata; class Actinopteri; order Cypriniformes; family Leuciscidae; genus Abramis; species Abramis brama. The sequence goes on along the minus strand of NC_139964.1, from coordinate 2,641,624 downwards.
TTCTGACACTCCCCAAAAATATGATAATGGTTAGATTCCCTTTTCCCACATAATCTCCAACAGCTAGCACCTGTCCCTTTGTATCTTTTCTGTGTTGGTGTGATAAATCTCTTATATATTCTTAAATACCTCAGAATCTGCAGCTTACAGTTTAGCCTCTTCAGTCCTTCAGAAATAATCTTCACTCCTGAATCCTGCAGGTCATTGTTTGTCAGGTCCAGATCTCTCAGGTGTGAGGGGTTTGAACTCAGAGCTGAAGACACATAACCACAGCCTTCCTCTGTCACCTTACAGCCAGACAACCTACATACACACACAGTCAGATCATCTACAAACACATATCGACTTTATGACCGGCAGACTGTAAATTATCTGTTATATGTTCTTAATACCTCAGTATGTGCAGCTGACAGTTTGGCCTCTTCAGTCCTTCAGAAATAATCATCACTCCTGAATCCTGCAGGTCATTGTTACTCAGGTCCAGCTCTCTCAGGTGTGAGGGGTTTGAACTCAGAGCTGAAGACACATTACCACAGCCTTCATCTGTCAACATACAGCCAGACAACCTACAGACACACACAGTCAGACCATCTACAAACACACATCAACATTATGACTGACAGACTGTAAATAATCTCTCATATGTTCTTAAATACCTCAGTATCTGCAGCTGACAGTGTGGGCTTTTCAGTCCATCAGAGAGCAGCTTCACTCCTGAATCCTGCAGGGCATTGTTACTCATGTCCAGCTCTCTCAGGACACAGTTTGAGGATTGTAGAGCTGATGACACAATTTCACAATCCTGACCAGTGAGATTACAGCCAACAAGACTAGAAGAGAGTAAATACAGCACAATAAGTTGGGGTTCAGGGTGCTTTTCTTTAAAGGGGCAGCAGTAGCACCTTAAAAACTAGAAAAAAATAGATAAATAATTGGCAATACAAAGAGAAAATAAAGTCAAATATTGTGAAATATGTGGTCGTTGTGGAGAAGTAGTCCACATTGGTGGATGAACAGCTTGACACTCACTGACCATAGGGTTCCCTTGTCCATAGCATAGCCTAGTTATTCCAAACTGAAGTAGTTTTTATAACAAAAAGTAAATATATACAAAAATTTTTTTTAAAAAAACTAAATTTCAAGTAGATTAAGGATTGCCAAGATATAATGTAGAATGAATCTGTTTCACATGGAGTTGGGCCGTGAGGTCAAAGACTGTCACTTTTGGCTCTGACCACATCCCCCGGTGAAGTCACAGGTCCATCATCCCCAGAGGCCTCGAGTCTCCAACTTCAACCCCTAGATGGGGTCAACTCAGAGTAACATTATATGAGATACTGAATTATAACATTCATAAAGTAATCCTATTTTAGTCAAAATACACTATGTCCTACAGTGGTCAAATACAAAAAGCCACAATTTAAAAATAGTATTTACATTTCAAAATGCTCTCAGTCCACACTAGCAGTTTCCAAAAATTGTCTGTCTACACTAAATCATCTAAAAATGCTTAAACCTTTTACAGCACCAGCATAAAATGACATAAAAGCTCAATAACATGGTGCCAGATCAAAATGCAAATTATTACCATATTTCCTCCCCTACAAGATATTTTTCAACATGGAAGAGCATGGAAGAGCAACTCTTGGAAGAGCATCTTCAAAAAGCTGTTTTTGCTGAACAAAAACACTGTCTCAGTGTGGAGTAGAAACATTTGTTTTTAAAAGTGTATACAGATTAATATGGTCGCAGCCTAAAACCAAGTAAACAAGACATCCACTCTTCGAGGCGTGGGTTTGTCTACAAAAACAAAGCTGTAAAAGGAGTGATCAATTCCTTGCCTCCAAATATTAATTATTTTGTTGTGCCAGCAGCTGTGACGAAAAATGGTAACAGAAACAGACACACAGTTGTCATTGCAACAACTACAGTTCAATGCAATATGAAAACTGCCACAAAACAGTTTGTGCACACTAAATGCAATCTAGTTCCTTTTGCTGAAATGCAAGTTTAAAACAGAGGTTAACTTGCATTGCAATGAACTCTGATCTGGAAATGAACCACACTGAACTTTTAGTATATAAAAGTATGTGTTTAAGTGTAACAGTAGTACACTTTAAGTACACAACTAGGTTTCTCATTTGTAATTCATCTGTACTACAAGTGAACTTATGTATACTAGTAGTTTACTATTTGAATACAAGTAGTATTTTTTTTAGTTTATGAAAATACACGCTGAAGTGTACTCTCAGTAAACTACTTGTTTAACCCTCTGGAGTCTGAGGGGTTTTTGGGGTCCTTGAGATGTTCTGACATGCCCTGACATTTGTGCTTTTTTCAGTTGCTTATAAACATATTAATGGCAAAGGTGTAAATTCACTCTATTTAGCACAAACAGGGCTACCATAATATGTGAACAACTTGCATGTACATGTTTGTATTTTTGATAGAATAATGTTTATGCATGGTTTTTTAAAAAACAAAAAACTAAAGTTTCTGAAATAAGGCCATAAAACACATTCTAAATATATGTAAATAAGACTTTTGACTAATGGATGTCGTTGCCTAGTATTTTTTCTTCAAAATTATGTGAAAATCATCCTGCCTAATCATTCACATAACACAATACATTGATTTAAATCTTGTAAAACACTTTTTGTTTGGAAAGGCCATATGCGGGTGGGCGTGATTCACACCTATGGAGTCAATGGGGCCGCATAATGAGGCTGCATAGGTAATGAGCCTTTCATTCAGGTGTGTGAATGAGCCACAAGAATGCAAGGACAATATATAACTGGTTTGTTGTTTTTTCCACAAATTTTGCTTGCAAATTGTACAATATCCAAGGTAAACATTTCTAGTAATTGTGCAGTTAATTGTTCTCATACTGTATTTTCAGATTTGGAATATATTCTCTTCCCAAATGTGTCACTAATAAAGCATAATAAAATTATTTAAAGATAAGGCTTATAATGACCTTTTAAGATTTTGTTTACATCTATCCTTATATATATATATATAATTTTTTTTTTTAAGGTTATACATTTACAACAACATTTATAATTGTAACAATATTTCCAGTGTAATCTTTCTTTGTATTCGCGATTCATATTAAAACAGTATTTTTGCCAGCTGTAGTAACTCCACAACAGCACGCATCTTTGCGTTCATTCATTCATAGTAACGCGATTCATATTAAAACAGTATTTTTGCCAGCTGTAGTAGCTCCACAACAGCACGCATCTTTGCGTTCATTCATTCATAGTAACGCGATTCATATTTAAACAGTATTTTTGCCAGCTGTAGTAACTCCACAACAGCACGCATCTTTGCGTTCATTCATTCATAGTAACGCGATTCATATTAAAACAGTATTTTTGCCAGCTGTAGTAGCTCCACAACAGCACGCATCTTTGCGTTCATTCATTCATAGTAACGCGATTCATATTTAAACAGTATTTTTGCCAGCTGTAGTAGCTCCACAACAGCACGCATCTTTGCGTTCATTCATTCCGATTAGAACAAAGCAAACAGAACTGACCTAATTCCTCAGCGGGATCCGTTTGCTCCTCGAAATGATACTTCCAGAACTTCTGAGGTAAATTTTTGCAGGATTATTATCAAGACAGTATTATTCCTCACAGCATCGTAAAGTACATAAGTCTGAAAGTGAACTCGCGGTGTGTGTTATCCAGCTGATGGGCGTTTTACAGGTTTGTTTGGATCGGCTCACATTTGCGTTTGAATAGCGCGTGCTCTCCGTGGGCGGAGCACATTAAAACTTAATTAGCTGAGATGAGAACGACTGACATCTCTCTCTTTGCATACATATTACATAAACTGTGAATATTTGTTTTTTATAAAAATTACTTCGTTTAAAAGATGAGAATTCAAGCTTCATGCCTGTATGTCTGAATGCCTGTTTGACTGAGTATTCACTGAGTTATGGTTCATTTTCGGACGCGTTTCAGAATGGACTACACTGACAGAGAGGAGGCAGAACTCGCTTCGTGTTTATTTTTCTTTATTTGGCAAAAAGCACAACACTTTGTTTTTATTGTGAGTATACACAAAAATAATACACATTTAACAGAATCGATTGATGTATGAAACTCCAATGGAAAATCAAAGTCAACCGAGTATTTTTGAGTTTCTTTTACACTGCTAAAAAAAAGCGAGCTGGTATCGCCGGCGATACCGCCGACCTCTGGGGGTTAAAGTGAACATAACATTATACTTATAGTTTACTATTTTTTGTCAAATGGGTTTTTTATTCAAACAACAAATAGCCTTGAAATAATTACAGATTACAAATAATGCTTTTTTGTCATTTGTTGTGTATATTTGGATTATGTTGTGTTGTAAATAAATCCAAACAATCAAAAAGCCATTCTTTTTTAAATCTCCTCATTCTTTGTGCAAGTTTGCTCAGAATGATAGGGCCTGATAGCTCCTAAAATAGGGCCATTAGGGAGTGTCTTTTATTTATTTATTTATTTATATTTATTTATTTGCACAAATTAAAAGAAAATACAACACCAAGGACATACTGATGCATATACAGTGCCGGAGAAGGCAAAAAGCCAGTATGGCTTATCTAAAGCCTCCACCAAAGAAAGATAAAAAATATCCAAAGAATGCAAACTGCAAACACAATATAATACAACTCATACAAACATTAATAAAAAAAATAAAAAAAATAAAATAAAAAATGTCATGATAATACTGGTGATAAAACAGCAAGCATTTCTCAGTAAAATGAAAATACAATGAAAAATATAAAATCAACCAAATACACAAACTAGTTCATCAGCAGACCTCTTAAAACTCTTTTAAAACTCTCTATTGAGGTGCATTGTCTCGCCACATGAGAAAATCTATTCCATATCTGTGTACCTCTAAATCTTATTGAAAATTGGCCTCTACATGTGGTAAAGTTTGGAGGATGGAGATCCATTACCTGCCTGGTATTATGGGCATGAACAGCTGAGTTAGCTTTAAAATATAACGTGAACTGACCAGGAATCTTTCCTTCCGATGAAAATAATTTATACATGAAAACACATATTTGGAAGGTGTTAATGTCAAAAATTGAAAAAATCTGCAGTTTCTTAAATAACATAGCTGAGGATGTGTGGGAACCTGAACGAGCCGCTATCCTGACAAACCGTTTCTGGAGAATTAAAATTTTATGTAGCTTTGTAGGAAATGTGCTCCCCCACACCATGTTAGAATATGACAAATACGGATAAATTAAACTGTAATATAGGGTACGGAGACATTTTGGAGTAACAAGATGGCTAATCCTCATTATACCAATTGACTTGTTAATTTTGCCACAAACATAGTCTATGTGTCCTCTCCAACTCAAACCTTCATCAATAATAACTCCTAAAAATGTTGTTGATGTTAACTGAAGCATCTCAACAGGCCCAATTCTAATTTGCGCTAGTTCTTTGTTGTATGTTTTTTTGCCACTGAAAATAACAAAATTACATTTCTTAATATTTAAAGATAATTTATTTAACGTGAACCAAGCAGTGTAAGCAACTAAGCCAACATTTGCATTGCTCATTAACGTACTAAAATGTGAATGTGAAAGAACAAGGGTTGTATCATCCGCAAAAATGATGGGGGAAAGCACATCCGAAACACTAAACATATCATTTATATAAATGAGGAACAACAGTGGTCCAAGAATAGACCCCTGTGGGACCCCACATTTTAGTTTAGCTTTATTGGAAAAATAACCCTTAAAAGAAACAAACTGTACTCTATTTGAAACATAACTTGATAACCATTTATAGGTGATATCTTGGAAACCATATTTGTATAATTTAGCAAGGAGGATATTGTGATTTACTGTATCAAATGCTTTTGAAAATTCCAAAAATATACTGCAGGTAAACTCATTATTTTCAAGTGCAGAAATAACCTTATCAATAAGATGAAGTAAAGCCATATAAGTTGAATGATTTTTTCGAAAGCCATACTGGTGGTTATAAAGAATCATATAGGAATCTAAATGAGTAATTATCCTTTTATGTATGATTTTTTCTAATATTTTAGAGAAACATGGCAAAATAGAAATGGGTCTATAATTAGTAAAACAACAAGGATCACCAGCTTTAAACAAGGGAAAGACTTTGGCAACTTTGAAATCATCTGGCACAACTCCTGTTTCTAGAGACAAAGACATAATATGAGAAAGTGGTTGTAGAATGGATTGCTTCACCTGTTTAACAAGGTATGCTGAAATATTGTCATGGCCCGCTGCGGTTGGTTTTAACTGATCAATGATGTCACTTACTTCATAGCCATCAATGGGTTTGAATGAAGACATAACAGGAAATGACCGATGGATAAAATCCAAAGGATTTCCATCACTATCTGGAATTAACTTGGCTAATTTCGGACCTATACTGACAAAAATTTTATTAAAATGTTCAGCTATTTCCTTTGGATTACTTAAATAGTCGTCACCATTCTGAAAAACAGAGGGTAAATTATTGGTAACCTTTTCTTTTTGAAGCAATTGATTCACTACTTTCCATGTAGATTTAACATTATTTGAACACTTAAGAAATGCATTACTAAAATACTTTTTTTTCGCAGACCTAATTGAGCTTGTATAATTATTACTTGCTGATTTATAAACAGCATAAATAAGTGGAGTACGATTTGAAACATACTTTTTGTACAATTTATTCTTTTTCTTTAACAGTTTCCTTAGTTCAACTGTAAACCAAGGTCTATTTAGAGCTGTGTTCTGTTTTTTGGACAATTTACCCATAAGGAAACATTCATTGAAATTAATGGATATAATACTCATAAACTTTTGATATGCTAAATTTACGTTTCTCTCCTCATATAGGTCATCCCAGGAAGTATTGTCAAGCCTATCCTTAAACTTACAAATATTTACATCGCTCATAATTCTTATAAACAATACTTGGTTTGTATTCTTGTATCCATTTGCTTTAGTCACAGATAACTGAAATATAGGGAGATGGTCAGACAAATCAGAATACAGAATCCCAGATTTCATTTCTTTACCTAAAGAATTACATAAAATGTTATCTATCAAAGTTGCAGATTTTTCTTTGACTCGGGTAGCTTTATGGATGAGTGGAAAAAAATAGCTAGAATAAATAACATTTAGAAAGTCCCCAGTGAGAGTGTCTGTATCATAGTTAAGGAGATTCAAATTAAAATCCCCCAGTATATAACAAGGCTTATTCTCATTGTTAACACGCTCAAGTGAACAAAGCAAACTTTCATTGAAATCTTTGATAATAGAATGAGGTGGCCAATAGACAACCCCAACAATAATATTCTTTTCATGAGAAGCACTAATAAGCTAAAAAAAAAGCGACTCCACATCATCCTGAACTGTTTTTAGAATGAGGTCTTCCCTAATTTTAAAGTCATAATTTTCCTCAAAAAACAAAGATACCCCTCCCCCAGATCTGTTTACTCTAACACGATGAACTGATTTATACCTTGGTATTTTAAACATTTCTTTAGAGTCCTCCGTGAGCCATGTTTCAGATAAGGCTATAACAGAAAAATTATGCCTAAGTGAAGATAAATAATGGATGAAATTATCATAATTACTCGGAAGACTTCTAATATTCAAATGAAAAGTAGAAAAAATATCACCAAACATAGAAGTACATAAGTCATTAAACTGGGTTTCATTATAATGAAGACAGAGGCTGGAAACATCAAATGAAGAAAAGAAATTCTGATCAGGATCAATATCACCATTGTAAGGATCAAAAACAGAGGAATCAAAGGGCTTGAAGATCTGGCTGTCCAAATTAGAACTATCAACTGAACAAGAGTTCAAACATTGTACACCAGAACAATGGACCAAAGTTCTCTCCGCTTTATCTGTATCGCTTCTGAAAAGTCTTCATTTATGAAAATGTTGGTGCCTTTCAATTTCTTTGCACATGAAAGAATAGTCTGTTTGTCTTTAAAGCGCAGAAGTTTAATAATTACCTGTCTAGGCCTACCTCCTTCTTGGTAGTGGCCAACTCTATGGGCACGCTCAAATTCAATGATCTTGGCATCTAGACCCATGTTAGTTTCCAAGATGGTTCTGACTTTTCTTTCAGATTCATTCCAATTTTCTCCCTTTACATCTGGAATCCCATCCACTAAGATGTTGTTTCTTCTGTGTTGGTTATCAATGTAATCCAGTTTCTCCATATAATCCACTGTCGGCATTTTGTTTAATTTGTCCTTTGATTTTCTAAGTTCATTTTCAAGTCCTTTTATCTGTATTTCCACGGTCTTATGCTCCTTGTTCATTATATCCACATTTGCTTGAGTGAATTCCAGACTTGTTTTTACCCCCTGGAGATCCCGGATAACATCATCCAGTCGCTTGTTTGTACTTTCATTATGGACAAAGCATTTAAAGTTTTCTTGTTGCTGTTGTAACATTTCTTTGTAAAACTCCTTCTGCTGCTCAAGTAGCTGGGAGAGCAAAGTCATTGTTACAGGTTCATCATCTGATGGAGATAGCTTAGAATGTTTGGGAGGCATTTTCTTACCACGATGTACCAGATGCAGCAGGCTTTAAAATACCAAGATGTACCCACAATGTGGCAAGAGTGCACAGCTGATGGTGTCTTTGTCTTTCTCAGGTGTGAAAAGCTTCCATATTAATGAGGTGATCACGCCCCTTTCGCATAAAGCTTTATCACACAAAACACGTCTTAGAAATTTTAAATCAATATATTGTCTTCTCTGAATGAGCAGTCAGGATGATTTTCACATAGTTTTGGAGCAAATATTCTAGGCTACGTGATACAATTTTCAAAAGTCTTGTGAAGAAATAATCAGTAGGGGTTTCATGACAATTGTTTTTTATATTTTCACAAACCACGCATAAATGTCATTATCTCAAAACTACAAACTTTTACATACATGCTGTTGATATATTATTGTAGCAGAGTTTGTGCTGAATACAGTGTAATCAGACTTTAGCCATGAAAATGTCACAAGTAACAGAAATAAGCACAAATGTCAGAGCATGTCAGAACACCTCCAGGACCCAGAAAACACCTCAGACCCCAGAGGGTTAAAGGTCGAATCTAACCTCGAAGGGGGAAATGATGGGTTATTTGCGATCGGGATTAAGAGGGAGAGTGATTTTATATTAAGGTAATCTCTTATCTGTCTCCAAATACGTAACTGACTTTTTATGACAAAACCATTAAAGGAGAACTTGATAACTTTTTTAACTTAATAAAACTGTCTAGAAATCATTTGAATGGTTAAACAACCTGTTCTGGTGATATTGGTGACTTTCCCCGCTCCCCCCAGCGTTCCCAGGCGGAAAACCAACCTTGCAACTTGGGGACTACTGTCCCGGCAAGATAGAAATTGGAAGTCTCGTGAGAAGCGAGAACGAAAACGAGAGCGAGCACGAAACACGAATTGCTTTACGGCAATTCGACAAAAACACACACGCATGTATGATGTATTACCAGATTACCCACCTCGGTAGACATAGCTCCACACGATACAGTTGGCTTGCTCCGATCAAAACAAACGCACATGAGCAGCGGTAGAGAGGGGGAGGAGGCCGTCGCAAGTGAGTTTTTTACGACAGTGTTGTGAAATATACACCGCACCGCTGTAGGGGGAGCTCGTGGGGAAAACATGCGACAACAAAAGGAAAAATCAGCGAAGAAGTGACTAGAGTTCGCTAGAGTTGCCGAGTTCTCCTTTAACTACAGTTTGGTCTAATATCATAGGGATGGCAGTAATCCCGCTCCATCTGAAGCCATTTTGGGGCATTAGCCGACTGTTCCAACCATAGTGCAAAGTGAGCCCAGTAATAAATGCGAAACCCTTCTGTGACCCTTATAGTTCCATAGAAAAGGAAGAACAATCGAATCTAGGTGTTTAAAGAAGGACTTGGGCAAAAGTATTGGAATATTACGAAATAAATATAATATTTGAGGTAGAAATATTATTTTTATCGCATTTATTCTGCCAATTAAGGAGATCGGGAGAGTTTTCCAATAGTGTATACAGGTTTGTAACTTGGATAGTAAGGGGTTGAAATTAGCTTTGAGGAGTAAATTATATGAAGAAATAACCACTATTCCTAAATATGTAATTTTTTCTGTGGAAACTTTAAATGGGGAGGAGTGTATTACAGATAAATCTTTCAGACCAATGGGCATGAGTTCACTTTTTTCAAAATTTACTTTAAAGCCAGAAAATTTTCCAAAGTTAGTAATAGTTTTGAGTATAACAGGAAGGCTCACCAGAGGTTGGGTAGTATAAAGCAAAGTATCGTCCGCGTAGAGTGATATTTTGTTAACAGTGTTTGAAGTGTTAAAGCCATGTATGCACGGGTTAGATCGAATGGTTTCTGCCAGGGGCTCTACTATTAAAGCGAACAAAAGGGGTGAGAGGGGACAGCCCCGTCTGGTTCCTCTTTGAAGATAGAAGGAGTCCGATATTGTTTTATTTGTTAAAACCCATGCTGATGGACTACTGTACAAAATGTTAATCCAATTTATAAACTCATCTCCCACATTAAATTTCTCAAGGATGGCAAACAAATAACGCCATTCCACTCGGTCAAATGCCTTTTCGGCATTGTTGGAGAATTTCCTTGATTCATGTCTAAGTATGATGTAATGAAAATGACAAGCATGACAAAATAGGTCTGAAAAAGGATGAGAGAATGGAAAATAACCAGTATGCATCAGCAAATGCAAAGTGTCAAAATACAGTATGAAACAGAGCACCATTGTGTGAGGTTTGACCAATAGAGAAGACATGTCTAACTGTGCCAAGGTCACCAGGCGTGACAGAGGGGAAGAGATAGATTTGAGGGTGCCCATTGGGCACCTAGCGATAAGAAAAAAGTATAAGACATGAACACTGGCCATTGTAACTTTAGATGTCCGGATGGCCAGCCGGCTTCTCACTTTGTTGCTTGTCAATAAAGTTAATTCTTCTGACCTGGAACCTCGACTCTGAGAAACTTCTTTGAGACCTGAACCAAAAAGAACTATGAATTTGCCACAACAGCATCCAATGAGATTACAACCAAATTGTCTCGGATTGCCTTGGGATGATAAATTATATTAAACAGGCGTCTAGTATTATGTATAGTACTTCTTCCTGGAATAAATTCATTCTGATCTGTGTTAACCAGTTTGTTAATTAATTTGCCAAGTCTATTAGCAAGTGTCTTGGATAATATTTTTTGATCAACATTAATAAGGGCGATAGGTCTGTATCCCTCAACTTCTTCAGGATTTTTACCTTTTTTAGGGATTACTGTGATAATAGCTTTAGAAAAAGTCGGTGGTAGTCCAGTAGTTAATGCTTGCTGATAAGTTTTAAGCAAATAAGGTGTAAGGATGTCGCTGAATTTTTTATATAGTTCGGCTGGTAACCCGTTTGGGCCAGGAGTTTTCATGCTCTTTAAAGAGTTTATTGTGTTCTTCAATTCCTCTAAAGAGATATCTTTATTAAGAGATGCCCGATCATCTGGAGATAGAGTGGGAAGAGTACATTTACGTAAAAATTAATCCATTGTTTATGGGTCCAAATCAGTTTCTGAAGAGTATAACTTTGAGTAAAATTCCTTAAAACATTGGTTTATCTCTTTATTTGCGATACATTGTGTCCCACATTTTGTCTGTATTTTATGAATTGTTCTTTTACTATCTATTTTTCGCAATTGTCTGGCTAATAATTTATGGGGCTTCTCCCCAAATTCAAAGTATTTCTGTTTAACGAAATGAAACGTTTTATTTATTTTAGTAGAGACTATTTTATTGTATTCAAACCTTAACTGTAAAATTTTCTTATGAGTATCTGGTGAGGGGTTTAGTGCGTTTTCATTGTCTAACCGATGAATTTGTTTCCCTAAATCAATGTTTCATTTTGTATAGTTTATTTCGGGACCCCTGATATGATATAACATAACCTCTTATATAAGCTTTTAAAGTTTCCCAGAGCAGTCCTGGTGATGTCTCTGGCTTATCATTGCTATCAATTTTTTTTTCCAGTTGTGAACTCATGAAATCAATGAACTTAGGGTCTTCAATAAGTTGATGGTCCATCCTCCATAGAGGGCGGATAGAAGATGTTTGATCAAGGACAACTTCAAATGAAACTGGGGCGTGGTCTGAAATCAGTATATCGTGAATTTTAGAATTTAGGATATTAGAAATAAGGTTGTTGTCCACCAAGAAATAATCAATACGAGTATATACATTATGTACATGCGAATGAAATGTATAATCTATTTCGGTTAGATGCATAAGTCTCCATATGTCTACTAAATTAGAATTATTAATGAATGCATTAAAACATTTTCTTGAATTAGATTTCAGGGAGATTTTAAACGATGATCTATCGAGATATGCGTCAAGGACACAATTAAAGTCCCCGCCTATAACATGATTTGTTTGGGATATATTGGGGATAAGAGAAAATACTTTTCTAAAAAAGTCTGGTTCATCAGAATTTGGACCGTATACATTTATCAACGTAATAGGGAAGCCATAAACCTCACCAGATAGAATAACATAACGGCCATCCTGATCGGTACTCAGGGCTTTTTGTTTAAATGGGACCCCCTTTCTTAATAAGATAGCTACCCCCCTAGATTTATGAAAAAAATTAGATTGATACATCTGTCCTATCCATCCGGATTTTAATTTGTCTTTAGAGTCCACTTTGAGATGAGTTTCCTGCAGAAAGATTATATCTGAGGAGAGAGATTTTAGATGTTATAATATCTTCCTTCTCTTAACCGGATGGTTTAATCCTTTTACATTCCACGATGTAAATTTGAGACCCCTTCTGTTACTTTGAGTTGTCGTTATTCTTTACGTGATTGAAAATCAGGCTAGTCATCATCACTGCTTGTTTCATACCTTGCATACTTTTAAACAGGCACCCACCCCCCATTCCCCAAAACTCAAACATTAATCCCGTCATCTGACCAACTACAGAACTCTCGGCGCGATACGGAATTACGAAACAAATTGAATATAATGACAAAGAATATAACCGAGATAGTCAAATAAAACCTACAAATACCACACACACACACAAAAAAAAATGCGTATCAGCACAACATCTCAATGTAAGTAACACGACATGAGTTTTATAAACATCATGTAAACAGTCAATACGTTTTCGTCAGTTACGTTATGTTGATCTTACTTGACTCAGTCCAACAGCATCCCTTAGACTGGTCCTAGAATTTCAAAGTTACGTTCAGCAAACTTGACCGCTTTGTCCGGGTTGGTGAAGAAATACTCTTTGCCGTTGTACGAGACTCTCAGTTTCACTGGATATTGCAGTCCGTATTTAACTCCGGGCTTATCCTTCAACAACTCCCTCGCGTTTGAAGAGTGCGCGTCGCTTTACCACAGCAGGTGGATAGTCTGGGAAAATGTTAATCTTTGGCCTTTAAAGAAAATCTGTTGCATCCTAGCAGCTTTTTGCATTATTTCTTCCATCTCATGGATGTAATGCAAACGCAAAATGAAGGCCCGTGGTGGTTCATCACTTCCAGGACAGGCACGTAGAGCTCGATGGGCACGGTCCACGTGCGGGGGTTTATCTAGTGACAAGGCCTCTGCAAGGAGTTGGGCAACGAAATCTCTAGGTTTAACTCCAGATTCAGCACCCTCTTTAATGTTCAGTATGCGGATGTTTTGTCTTCTGCTTCGGCTCTCGAGGTCTGTGCATTTTCTGTGAGTTGCTCCACTGTAAGCTTTAGCTTACCCAAATCTTGTTCCATCTTAACCATCGTGTCAGAAGAAGTGGAAGCATGATTTTCCAGGCTCGTTAATTTCGCAGCATGATCATCCACCGTAACTTTAATCTCCGAAATTGCCGCGTTTGAATGTCGATAAGTCCCCTCAGATAGTGACAGCGAGCTGCTCGATTTTTGAGTCAATAATTTCCCCAGTGTCAGATTTGATTTAAAGAAGTTCCACGCGAAGAGAGGAGATCGCATTGAGGATAGCTGAATTATCGGACTCTGGAGTGTCTTTCTCAGGCGTTTCCTCCACATTGGCGCTGGAGGGTGTCAAGGCCTGGTCTGGAGCTTTTCGAGATTTTGCCCAGCATGTTTAGAAAACTGAACAAACTGAATCCTAAAGTCGGCTAGTAGTTTGCAGGATGCGGGACTGTAATTTTATTAGTGTTAACAATTACTAAAGAGATGTTCTGACGAAGTTATATAAAAAAATCCTCGTGAAGCGTGTGCTACTCTCTCATGTCGAAACCGGAAGTCATAGTTTACTATTTATATACTATTTTTGCACTTGCAGTATCCTACTATGTTCAAATGTAGATATTATTTTTTTATACTTTAAAAATACCTTTAACTGTACTTTAATTTTAAAAACATTTTATTAGCTTCATGCATCCTTTTTAATCAACACTTGAATGTCGGTAAGTTTGATAAAGAATGGCAACATTTTAAACAAAAAAGGTGAGAAAAACTAATTTTTGTCAAAGACTAGGCTACGCCTTGATCAGATTCAGAATGATGATCAAAACACAGATGGAGTAGATCGAGTCCAACACCCCCAAAGCTTCACAGTCGTTTTCTCTTCATGGGTTACGCTTCATTTCATTTGATAATATTAAGCAGTTTTAAATTACACGCTGTTTAATATTTGATCATCACTATTTTACATTTGAGTGAGCAATCTTCTATCACTTGTTTCAGCTTCTTCTTCTCCTGTGTTTTGATCCGGATATTCTGTACTAGAAGATGTGTCATAGCGCCCCCTACCATATACCAGTGAAAAGATGGATAGCTGGAAAATTCGGTCAATGGTAGGGAAAAGTAGAATTAGAGTAAATTCCTATACACTACCAGTGGACTATTCTACACAAAAATTCAAAAACGCAGAATTAGAAACATATCTGTTTTATATCCATATTTTAATCAATATTTTAAAACAATGTAAGTTTCATAAGACTGTATATGAAAAACTATGTAAAAAAAGTATATTTTATAGGCTACTCGATCAAAAGAGTGAACACAACTACGAGCCAAGTATACTATGAATACTTAATTATACATTTAAGTATATTTTCTCTCAGAGTTTTCTCTCAGTATAAGTCAAGTACACTTAAATGTAATTTTAAGTATATTTCTGAGAAGTACATAAAGTATATTTTTGAGAAGTATATTAAATATAGTCTGAAAGTATACTTTCTTATTTTTAGTTTAAAAGAAGTATACTAATAGAACACTTGATTATCATTCTTTTTCGTAAGGGTATGACTGCCTCTAGAGCAAGACATCAACAAATAGTTTTACATCATTGCACTATAGCCCACTGGCGTCCCTCACTTTGTCCTGTTTAAACAGCTTGTTTGTGTCTCTGTACAGACTCCAGAAAGGCTCCAGCATCAAAAATCAAGCGTAGTGTCAGTTCTGGCAGGTTACGTTAGTCAAGCTCGCATCAGTGACTCTCAGCTGATCCTCGTCTACCTATAGGAATATGACGCCTATCACTGTATACATACAGTATAAGCTCCTTCAGTATTATCAGCACTAAATGGCGAAATTCGGCAGGCAAACTGCATCAATTCACAAGGAATCGGGCAATCGGGAATTAAGCAAGAGGAATTCATTCCCCATAAGAATTTCACCTCGGATTCATTCAAGTTCGTGAACTTGAACACGCAAATTTGCCGCATTGATCTTAAGCTGCCTGATTTGGAAATGACCTCAGTTTGCATTGCTTCTCGCATTGCTGCATTATTGACACAGGACTCACTGAAGTTATACTGACTCAAGAACAAGTTCAGATTAGATCTGCACTCACCACATGAAGAAGGATATCAAGAGCATCCACATCGCAGCTGGCCGTAATTCACTCTCCATTCATTTCTGAAAGTCTTCACGAAGCTAAGCTAAGTTCCTTTTTTAAGCCCTTTGCTAAAAGCTATCAGGGTATTGGCAACATGCTTGTTGCTAATGCTATCCGTGTTGCTTAGGCTTGATTCTGTCGGGTATCGGACACGCTTGGTCTTTCTGGTTCTTGGAAACATGCCGTTCTTAAAGCTATAGTGTGTTGGAAATATGCTTGCTCTAAGGCTATCTTGTTATTGAAACATGCTTGTTCTTAAGGCTGTCTGGTTGCTATTGAAAACTGCTTGCTCTAAAAGCTGTTAGTGCTATTGAAAACTTGCTTTGTTAAGCTTATCCAGGTATAATTCTATTGTTCAATCTGATTATTGCAACATGCTGTGTTAAAGTTACCACATGCTTGTGGCTAAAGCTATCAAGATTATCGGTAACATACTTGTGCAAAATACACAGTAGGTACGTTCACTGCAGAGGTCTGTTATTCAACACTAACAACATCATAGCTTGATGGTCCTGTGAAGGAGTGTGGAATCATGGGAGTCATCATCTTCACCCCCACAACCGATGGAATCAGTATGACGGGGGGCAGAATTCATGTTCATAAATGAGGAAGCACACTGTATTCCATTGCTTGGCTGCGCATTGCATTTGACTCAGAGCTACAGGGTGTATGCTTCTCCAAAAGGACTACACTAGTTTTAATATCCAAGTCCTATAGTTATACAACATGCTTGTTGCATCAGTTTTGTTGCTGCTAGTCGGAGCTATTGCTGTAGGGTGTAAGCTTCCCCTGCCAAACTACACTAGTTTTAGCAATAGTTCTGTGATTATACAACAAGCTTGTTGTATCAGTTTTGTTGCTTGTATCATCTTTTGAACGTTCTCTGGTTCCCGCCTCCTTCTTCCCACAACATCTAACTTTGCTACACCATTCTATCAGTATCAATCGTGTTGGGGTATTTAGAGAGAGAGGGGAATTTTTTTTGTTTTCATAAGAATACTTGTATGTTATAAAACAGGGCTAAATGCACATTTGACTTTATTCTACTTTAAACCACTAGATAGCACAAAAATACATCTCAGCACTTTTCTTAACAATCACTTTTGATCCTTGACGCAATCGCAACGCAAAGTTGATTCTGCACTAATATGATCTAGCTATATAGAGATGCTAATTAACCGGTTAACTGATGGTAAGAATTTTGTTAAATTAAATGTTAAAATGTATTGTTTGCTGCATGCTTAAAAAATACAAATATTTTTTGTTTGTTTTTGAGAAAAAAAACAGGTAAGTCACATATAAGTGGCATTTTATTGCATTCAAAACTAATACCGTAATTAAAGCGAAATGTTATAATGGGGGCCTACTACAAAAATACATAGCTATAGGCTATTTTAGTTCCCCTCACTCCACAACACATCCTTTGAATTTGATGGTATTCAAAACAGAACAAGAATGAAAAAATATCAGTAAATAACAAACTAGCCAAAACAAAATCATTTAAAGCAAAACTGAAAGTAACTGGCGTTGGGCTCACGTAGCCTAACTCTCTCATTCCAATCCAAATGTTTCCATATTAGCGATGTATTTGGATGCTAAACTATTATTTATTATAGGCTTTGTACTTCACTCGCTTTAAAATATCGACGGAAAAAAATAATCCTCTTCACATACACAGAAATGTGCTTGGAAACACCACAGTGGAGCGGTGCTCACGCTGAATGGCACGAATGCTATTACCGACTATTTAAACTGAGCAGTGTAATATCTTATATGTAAGGTTGACCATTTTATTTTGGTAATGAACAGGCTGCGATGTCAAGTTTGCAATGCTGGAATATGTTGTGTGTGCGTGTAACAAGTGTTGTATTTATTTATTTATTAATTTAGCTCAAAATCTCTCCCTTTGTTATATTTATATAATTATTTTGGAAATTATTCTTTTAGTATTTCATTTAATTTATTCTTTAATATTGATTTATTTTATTTGAGATGTCATGTTTCTATGCTTATTTGGTCATTTTTCAGTATTGTTAAATATGGCGCGTGGCTCCTTTAATACTTATGTTCCAGTTCTGGTTGCTCTCCTTTGGTTCAGATAAGCGCGACTGAAGAGAGGCGAGTTGTGTTGAAGCTCCGTCTAAAAAGTTGATATGAGTTATGTTTATTGTACTAAAACTGTAATTGTATTGTACTAAAAATGTAATTTTGTTCTTTAATACACTTTAATCTTATTCAAACTTGTATGAAGTTTGTGTGAAGGATGTGTAAGAAATTGTAGTCTGCCTCGACCCAGATTCCACTCCTAAATATATTTTAGAATGAGCTCATCCCCAAAATGGCTTAATTATCATAGAGATTAAGGCAAACAAGTTATATTGTTTCTTGACCATTTGGGTTGATCACATCCTGAGCAAATGGTAGTCAATTGTAGAATGGGACTGGGTGTGGGACACAGAGAGCCTTCTCAGACAATGGGGTGCCTCAACTTCATTAACATACAGACCACAGCTGTCACAACAGGAGCAACTTAATTTACATTAAGAGTTGTAAACTGTAACAGGATAAAAGGTTTAAGATTTGGATGTTCTGGGTTCATTCTGACGCCGGTGAACCCAAGGTGCTTTGTGTACCTTGCCACTGCTATGCTGTAATAAACTTCATTTTTTAGATCTTCGACGTCCACATCATTTTTTCTTACAGATGTGAAGCATGTATTTTTGAAGAGAGTTCATTAAGCATGAGCAGAGATGGCAAAAGTTCTCACTTCCCATACTCAAATAGAAGTACAGATACTTATGTTAAAAAATACTCTGGTAAAAGTAGAAGTACTGATTTAACCTCTTTACTCAAGTAAAAGTAACAAAGTACAGGCTTGGAAATTTACTTAAAGTATAAAAGTAAAAGTAGCCTTGCAAAT
The DNA here is from genome assembly GCF_963993115.1 of Abramis brama. Lineage (NCBI taxonomy): Eukaryota > Metazoa > Chordata > Actinopteri > Cypriniformes > Leuciscidae > Abramis > Abramis brama. The sequence continues at coordinate 2,622,805 of NC_139964.1, read as the reverse complement.
GATAACCATTTTTTTATGCAAAGCTACCTGGACCACACAAATGTTGCTAGAGTGCAAGCTGAGAAACTTAAGTGGATATGGAAAAAAGGTTCTTTATATGCCATTGCCTACATTTTAAATGGATGTCTGCCAATAGGCCAAAAACATCACATAGCCTATATGATTATTGTGACAAAGACTGGGACTCCAGGTTAATGAGATTCTGACTGAGTAGCAAGATATGAATTCAATTGTGAATTCAATTGTGATTCTTTGAGAATTCACAGATCCAGTTTCTCTTTTTAATCTTCCCCTTAAAGGTGCTGTATGTAGCTTTTTTACCAAAACTCCCGAGCCTCTCGCCTCGTCTAGCCTACTGACTTTGCACTCAACAGCGACGACACTGCAACTTATGACATGGACTTATGACTTATGCAACTTATGACATGTCTGATAACACTAAGAAACGACCTGCTCCCAGCACAACACAGACTCCAACACAAACTCCACATATTGGGGATATTTTGGGGATATTTAATTTTATTCTATCAATCAATAAATTCCACTAGAAACAAACTTTGTTGTATTATTTTATTTTAATACTGTGAAGCTGCTTTGATACAATCTGTATTGTGAAAAGCGCTATACAAATATACTTGATATTGATAAAAAAAAAAAAGCTGAAGCTCGTAAGGCCAGACGTGAATCGGATGAACTTCGGGTGAAATGTAATTTAATTTTGTGATGCAAAGCTGAATTTTCATCAGCAAGTACTCCAGTCTTTGGTGTCTTATGATCCTTCAGAAATCCACCTTTTAAATTTGGTTATTTTTTAAAGAAATTTAAACAATAAATACCGTTTTGTGGCTCTTTAATGTGTCTGACAGATCGCTGTAGAGCCTCAGTTAAAGCTGCTCGTGAACCGATCGTCTCTTCCTTCTAGTTAATTTATAGCATCAAATAAACATGAATGAACATAAGAGGGAATGATGTTTTTACGCAAAAAGACATCGGTACACTTCGTTTTTCAAGTTTAAATTCTCCAATGTTAATCTACTAACTCTCCTGACTGCTTTGTCGGACAAAATGGCGGATTATGATTGGTAAGATCGCCTGTCAATCAAACTCCCTGCAAAGGGTTGATGACGCAAAAATAATAACGACTCCACTGAAATTATTTTAAACTAAAGTAACGAGCCATTTTTTTTAAATGTAAGGAGTAGAAAGTACCGATATTCATGTTAAAATGTAAGGAGTAAAAGTAAAAATTCGGCACAAAAATAAATAGTAAAGTAAAAATATCAGAAAAATCTACTTGAGTACTTCCCATCTCTGAGCATGAGTGTGCAAGCTCTGGCTAAAATAATGGCTTACAAATATAATCACTGACAGGCTGATGTTACAATGGCAAGAGATCGCGACAGATTCAAGCTTGTTTTGATTCATTTGTCTTTTTATTCATGCAGGTATATGTTCCCATTCATGCTTCTGTTAAATTTTTTTTTTAATTTATGTAAAAAATTATTTTTTTTTTTGTTAAATATGTTGAACAATATTGATTTTGATTTATATGAGAAACATGAAAACTGTAAAATTTGTTGCAGCTGCGGTAGCGCGACTGAATAGAGGCTGATGTTACAATTGCGAGAGAAGGCCACAGACTCAAGCTTGTTTTAATTCATTTGTCTTTTTATTCTAGCAGAATAAAATCTGGCCAGAGTAATTTCTGTTGCCCAGTCTCGTTCATCTACCCACACAACGCAAAGCTAAATGAAGACCGGTCACGCGTGAGGCGCAGACGCGATCGAAAAGAGGAAACATAAAAACATACTCTTTTGGTCATACAGATAAGAGTAGGATTGTTCTAAACTAGGGAAGCACCGATACCATTTTTCCAGAACCAATCCGATCCCAAAAATTCTGAGTATCAGCCGATACCGATCTGATATCAGCACAGTTTTCTTTTTAATCAGTGTAGAATTTCTATACCTCTGTTTGTTGAACTGATAATTACTCTTTTGTGTGTTAAACATCATTATAAAGAAAAACAATAAATGAAAAAATTATATGATCATAATCTATGACCAAATACTATTATAAACTAGATTAGTTGAAAATTCAGCAGCAAAAGTTACTCTAGAAAAATCATGAGAGCACAATAACTGAATAAAATCTAAACATTTAGTGAAAAAACATTATTTAGTGGAGATGGAGAACAAATAAAAGTGAATAATTGTAGCACTAAATCTGTTAAAATGTTCCTCATTGCTCTTTGTATTGTTGTAAAATACATTCATGAAAAACAAGTATATATATTTATGATAGGCTATATACAATAAAATTAAAAGACATTTCTTCTAAATGTTAAGCATAGCTGTTTCATTAGGCAGCAACATATAATAGATAGGACAGAACAAGAAAGGCTATTAATAATCTTTCATTGCACAAAAGTATTATAATATGAAAGGCTCCAATACAGAGCGGCAAAAAGCGCTTATACGTATCCCGTGCGCAGAATGATGCGCTTGAAGCAACATGGAGTCACAGCGCTTCGCACTGAAAACCTCAAAGCAAAAAGGGAAGAGATTTGATGCGTAGTTCCGGTATTATATGAATGCAATAGTTTATTGAGCCTTCTTTTTAACAGTTTAAAATTTTCAGTTACTGTGCGCGTGAACAGAGCCGATCAGCCCTATATGTGTCAAAGCGCATCAACTACAGTTTACAACATCGATGAGAAAAACCCAGCTGGGCAGTGCATCTTTTGGTCTTTCTGTTTTTCTGTCTTGCTTACAACACCGGCCACTTCCAGGGCTGTGTTCTGTGACTTTGTGCCTCACAAAAAAAGTGAGAGTGAAATACAACTATTTATTACGCTTGATAAACGACAAAGATAACCGCGTTGCGTGTTAACATGCGTTCATATGCGCGTGCACGAAATGAAACTAGCACTTTCCAGCAAAACATCTGAAGGGACCAAGCGTGCCGCACAAGTCCTGTAAAGTTAAGCCAAAGTGTCTTGATCGCCCCCTGGTGGCTGGTCCCAGTATAGGTCATAAACCCAGAGTCTCGATCGCCCCCCGGTGGCTGGTCCCAGTATAGGTCATAAACCCAGAATCTCGATCACCCCCCGGTGGCTGGTCCCAGTATAGGTCATACATTTTTTTCAAAGATGTTTTCTGTCATTTTAGGTAATTTTTATCACGCTGATTTAAGTTTGTGTTCATTTTTTTTTTTAAATAAGTTCGATCTTAGTTAGTTATTTGATGCTATAAAAACGGGGCTGTGACGTCATGATTAACAGCTGTGATTGACAGCTTCTCTAAATGAAGTAGTCACTGAGGCACCAATGGACTTTCTTTTGGATCTTCGGGAGGAGATTGGAGCTTAAGCTTTAATTTCTACATGTCCATAACTGTTTTTTTTCACACAGTTAACTTTGTACTAACTGTTTCTGCGGGAGTTAGGGCGGGACCTTGATATCGCGGCTTTACTTCCAGCTCACTACTGCGCAGACTCGGGTCCCGCTTTCACTACTGCGCAGACTCGGGTCCAGTGTTCACTACTGCGCAGACTCGGGTCCCGCTTTCACTACTGCGCAGACTCGGGTCCAGTGTTCACTACTGCGCAGACTCGGGTCTGCTTTCACTACTGCGCAGACTCGGGTCCCGCGTTCACTACTGTGCAGACTCGGGTCCCGCTTTCACTACTGCGCAGACTCGGGTCCCGTGTTCACTACTGTGCAGAAGCAGATCCCAAATCTGCACAAGGTGTCAGCGCCATATTAGGACTTCAGTTTCCACCAATGGAAGAGAGTGCAGAGGCGTCGTCCATCTTTTTTTACAGTCTATGGTAGGGACCAGTACAATATGGGCGTGATGGCACTAGGGTTGTGCCGATAGACGATAGTATCATGTATCGACGATAGTCAGAGATATCGCTGCTGGCAGATGCCTTTGACGATATCAATACGATAATTGGCTCGTTTTCCCATTAATGTATTAAATCATTATTATTATTATTATGAAGCTAGTATTGTTATTAAATTAATTAGGAACTACAATTAATTTGCCTTGCCTAAATTCATAATGACATCACCACACATAACCACACTTGCGACATCACCGACACGCGCGTATGGGGACTCCTCAAAGAAAATGTTTTTTAAACAGACTAAAAAACGACATCCCATGACAAAATTTAATTGCAAGGTGATCCATTCACAAATTGTCAAGAGTGCTTGTTTTAACAGACGCATCATTCTTATACAGAGCCAAGATGAAGACGGCATCGTTGTTTGTCAGTATTTTGTTCATAGCACATTAACAAAACATTTAATGACACTAATAACACTAAAAACAATACAATTACAAAATATTAATGATAATAATAATATCAATAAAATTATATAGGCCTAGGCCTAATAAAAGTCTTTAGTTCTAGTTCACGAACGTAGCACAACTCTGCCATCTGTGAAAATCAAAAGCAACTTCAAACACTTGTTTAACAAGAAATATTCTTCTAATTTTTTCACTGTCAATAATGTAAGTCCACAAGAGAAATATTAAGCCAGTAAATTAAGATAGTTGCTATACCGTTATATATCCACCGTCGTCTCTGAGAGAACGCGCCGTTAATGCAGCGAAAGCTCAGTCTGTTTCTGCTTTCATTTTCAGGGAATGAGCGCGTGCGTTTACATGCACGTTATTAACTCGATTATGCTGAATAAACTGACAATGCATGTGGTCATGTAAACGCATTAACCCGTTTTTCTTTATCAGAGTCAAGTCATAAGTTTAAGTATAACCGATCGATTTTTAGATTTTTGCCTCTGATTTCTCCCGGCATTTAAAACGTCTCAGGTTACGACTGTAACCCTTGTTCCCTGAGAAGGGAACGAGATGCTGCGTTGAGAATCGACACATTGGGTAACACCTTCAGCGTGACGCGTCTGAAGTCTGTATAGAACTAGTCCAATCTTGATTGGTGTTACGTCATGACGTCACTCGTGACGTCGCATGTGACGGTGATGCGGAAGCTATAAAAGGACGCCGGCACATAGCAGCGTTAGCTTCTGATTGGTCGAAGCAAGTCGTTCTCAGGAGCGCGCAAAGTGTGGCCGAGGGACGCAGCGTCTCGTTCCCTTCTCAGGGAACAAGGGTTACAGTCGTAACCCGAGACGTTCCCTTTCGAGGAACATTGGGGAACGAAATGCCCACTGCGCCACACTGAGAGATAAACGCCCTGGTGTGAAGCAATCTGGCACACTCAAGACGAGAGCACTTGTGAGCCCGGTGTAGAGGGCAGATCTAGACTGTAATGTCTTATGAAGGTGTGTGGGGAGGCCCAGCCTGCGGCATCACAGACCTCTTGAAGGGAAACACCCGCTTACAAAGCTTTAGAGGAAGCCAATCCTCTGGTTGAGTGGGCTCTTATTAGGAGAGGCGAAGGCAAGCTGCGCGCCTCGTAAGCCGAAGAAATAGCTTCTACTATCCATCTGCTGATAGTTTGCTTAGAGGCAGGGGAACCCTTCTTAAGTGACCCAAAACACACAAGTAACTGATCCGACTTCCTCCAGCCCGAGGTTCTCTCAACATACATGTAGGCCTCAAGGGCTCGGACCGGGCATAAAAGATATAGCTTCGCCTGCTCATCGGACACATGCGGTGGAGGATGAAATGCCTGAAGAATTACAGACCGTGCCACATTTGTAGGCACCTTAGGCTATGTGCCATGCCTAGGGTGGATAATGACTCTTACTCTGCCGGGAGCTAACTCGAGGCAAGAGGGAGCAACGGATAGCGCCTGCAAATCGACGACTCTTTTCAGGGAAGTAATAGCGAGCAGGAAAGCTACTTTCAAAGATAGAAACTTCTCAGACACCGTGTCCAGTGGTTCGAAGGGTGCCAGGGATAACCCTTCAAGAACCACAGCCAGGTCCCACGTGGGGACCCTGGGCTGGACGACAGGCCTCATCCTCCTTGCTCCACGAAGGAAACGTATTATAAGTGGGTGTCTCCCCAGGGTGCCCACCCCTAAAGGCGTGTGGAAGGCAGCTATGGCCGCCACATAGACCTTAAGCATGGACGGGGAGAGCCAGTCAGAGAAGCGACTCTGGAGGAACTCCAGCACTGAAGCCACTGGGCAGTTAACTGGGTCCAACTGATGTTCTCTGCACCATAAATTAAATACATTCCATTTTAATGCATACAGTTTCCTCGTGGAGGGGGTTCTAGAGTTTAGGATGGTCTCAACAACCTCAGTTGAGAGACCAACATTTATGAGATGGTCCCCCTCAGGGGCCAGACCCACAATTTCCATAGCTCTGGCCGAGGGTGAAATATTGTGCCCTCGGCCTGAGAAAGAAGGTCCCTCCTGATTGGTATTTGCCACGGAGGGCCTGCTAGAAGGGTTATTATATCCGAAAACCATACTCGGGCCGGCCAGTACGGGGCTACTAGTAGCAAGCTGATCCCGTACCTCCAGACCCTCTCTAGAACCCCTGGGAGCAGAGCGATCGGGGGAAATGCGTACAGGCGTTGCCTCGGCCACGCCTGCACCATGGCATCCAGTCCCAAGGGAGCTGGATGAGTGAGGGAGAACCAGAGCGGACAGTGGGTGTTCTCGTGAGAGGCGAACAGATCCACTTCCGCCTGACCAAACTCCCTCCATATTAACTCCACCGTCTCGGGGTGGAGTCTCCATTCCCCGGGCCTCAGCCCCTGCCTCGACAGGATGTCTGCTCCCACATTTTCATCCCCAGGGATAAACATAGCTCTGACTGAGAGAAGTTTGCCCTGGGACCACAGAAGAATTAGAGGATTTAGAGGACCACAATGGAAATAAGCCTGAGGCTATATCCTCGACATTTTTTTTTTAAATGTGTATGAATTGGTCTTTTGGGCTTGATTGTACTTGTTTTAACTTTTATTGTCAAATAAATCAAATCAAATAAAAAAAGAACCTGATGCGCCAGTTTGCATAGTGGGCGCGATCTCAGGCCCCCCTGTCGATTTATGTATGAGACCACCGACGTATTGTCTGTTCGAACTAGAACATGATGGCCTCTGAGGTCTGAAAGGAAATGTCTGAGTGCCAGAAATACAGCCAGCATCTCTAGGCAATTAATGTGCCAAGAGAGATGGTGGTCCTTCCACAGACCCCTGGTGTAGCGTCCCTCCATGACCGCACCCCAGCCTGTGAGGGATGCATCCATGGTCAAAATTTTTCTCTGACACGGTGCTCCTAACACAGGGCCCTGGGACAGGAACCATGGTTTCTTCCACATTATCAAAGAACGAAGCCATCTGCGCGTTACTTTGATCGTGCGAAATGGGTTTCCCCTTGGGGAAAACCCTCTGGTCCTGAGCCACCACTGCAGGGCTCTTATATACAGCAGGCCAAAAGGTATCACGTTGGACGCTGCTGCTAGAAGACCCAGAACTCTTTGAAAATGTTTGACAGTGATGACCTGGCCTAGCTTGTTACTCGTTACTGTAGTCAAGATAGTGTTTACACGAGCAGGAGACAATTGTGCCCGCATTGTGAGTCCCATACTACTCCTAGAAAAATAGTTCTCTGTAGAGGAATTAACGAACTCTTCTTGACATTGAGTCTCAGTCCCAAGCACCTTAGATGGTTCAGAACAACATCTCGATGTTGAACCGCCATCTCCTCTGATTGTGCTAGAATGAGCCAATCGTCGATATAATTGAGGATGCGAATGCCTTGAAGTCTCAAAGGAGCAAGGGCAGCATCCATGCATTTCGTGAAGGTGCGAGGTGACAGTGCTAGGGCGAATGGAAGAACTCTGTATTAATACGCTTTTCCCCCAAAAGCGAACCTTAGAAACTTCCTGTGTTGGGGAAGGATGGATATATGGAAATAAGCGTCTTTTAGATCTATCGTGACAAACCAGTCCTCGGACCTGATCTGACTCACGATTAACGGTATGGTTAGCATTTTGAACCTGAATCTCCTCAGAGACCGGTTCAATACCCTGAGATCTATAATAGGACGTAACCCCCCATCCTTCTTGGGAACTATGAAGTACCGGCTGTAGAACCCGGCTTCCCTCTCCTGAGGAGGAACCTGCTCTATGGCCTCCTTTGCCAGGAGGGACTGAACTTCTTGTTCCATGACCTGACCCTGCTCGGGGCTGACAAGCGTGTGTATGACCCCGTTGAACCTTGGTGGACGATATTCGAATTGAATTCTGTACCCCTTTTCCACTGTGCGCAGGACCCACTGAGATATATTTTGAAGACCCTTCCAGGTGTCTAAATAATCTACTAGGGGGACCAGTCTGGACTGGCCTCGGATGTCATATTTTGAGTTTCGGTGACCTGAAGCAGTTGACTGGCAGGAATGAACCAATATCGTTTTTCTACAGGCCTCGTGAGAAGAAGCGAAATCGTCAGGGCCACAATATTTTCGGGCGGACACTGCGATTCGCGTTCGCTGGAAACCAATGCGTCCCGAAGCGCATTTAGCGGCGGGAGGCAAACATCGATTTCCTGAGGGCTCCGCGAAGGAGCGAGATGTTGTTGCTCGATCGCGGGGGGGACCACCCTCAGAGGCCTGCGCATCGCGTCAGGACCTCTTCACTGAAGCCTTCCTCGCCTGAATAACAGTCCTCAGATCTGCTTTCGGCTTGGAAGGCTTCGGCTGAGAGTGTTGCCTCTGGCTCCAGGCCTTTTGCGGGGGAGCACGAGAAGCAACACTCTCCTTCTGCGTCTGCAGGTGTGAGGAGCTGGCGGCGGCCTCGTGGGACTGCCCCCTGGCAGCAGACCCACGAGACCTGGAACGACGGCGGGGGATTAGCTGTTTTAATGCTGCTGACTGTCGTTTTGCCTCCTGAAACCTCTCGACGACATTATTTACAGCGTCGCCGCAGAGGCCAGTAGGCGAAATCGGGGCATCGAGGAGGAAGGCCCTGTCCCTGATGCCCGACAGATTCAGCCAGAGATGTCTCTCCGTAGCCACCAAAGCTGCCATGGAGCGGCCAATGGCGCGGGCCGTCTCCTTGGTGGCTCGGAGAGACAAGTCGACCGCTCGACGCATCTCTTTAATGTCGTCAAGGGTGACCTTCCCGCTGTCGTCCACCTCCTTGAGGAGGTCGGCCTGGTATGCCTGCAGTAGCCCCATTGTGTGCAGGCATGCACCAGCCCGACCTGCCGCCATATATGCTTTCCCTACCAAGGCCGATGTTGTACGGCAGGGCTTGGAGGGAAGCGCCAGAGCCCTCAGGGATGATGCAGCGTCGGGCGAGAGATGTGATGCAAAAGTCTCTTCTACCCGCGGCATCATCCCATAGTCCTTCTCCTTCGTGCCCATAATATCGGAATAATTATGTACAAGGGGGCTCGATATACGCCAGGAGAAGGGCTTATCCCACGATCTCGACACCTCAGTGTGGAGATCTGTGAAAAATGGAAGACTCCGACGCGAAGGTTGTGACCGTGACTGCAGGAAGCGCTCATCGAGTTTACTTTTCTTTGTCGCTTCCTGCTTCTCTGATGGCCATTCAATATTCAGTTTACTGACTGCTCTGGTCACAACCTCCAGCAGCTCCTCAAAGGCAGGAGAATGGGGTGGCGAATCACACCCTCCTGCCTCGATGCTCATAACATCTAGCTCCTCGGAGCCAGATAGTTCGAGCATCGGGTCCGTTTCGCGGGCGGAAGAAGCCGCGGAGCGGGCTTCCGATCCGCGAGCGGGACCGACGGAGCTGGCGTCTGAATGCTGAGAAAGGGCCGAAGCCGTCTCAACATCATCAACCAGCTCCATCTGCGATCCCCATGAATGCAAGCGCCGTGTCTGCCGAGACCTGATCCACGGGGAGCGGGAGCAGAGCGTTCTCAGGGGCATTTGATCACAGTTAGCACAGACAGCGCCCTCGAGCGCTGCCCGTGCATGCTCTGCTCCCAAACAAACAACACACAGCGAGTGTGTGTCACCCTCGCTTAGATAGCGTGGGCAAGGGGATGCACACTGCCGAAATTGCTTGCTTTCTTTCGTCGCCATGATATATATATGTGCTTGTGAGGGATACTGACAAACAACACCAAATAAGACAGACAGTTTTTAGACATAGAATGCTTGCTGAAGAACAGAAGCTAACGCTGCTATGTGCCGGCGTCCTTTTATAGCTTCCGCATCACCGTCACATGCGACGTCACGAGTGACGTCATGACGCAACACCAATCAAGATTGGACTAGTTCTATACAGACTTCAGAAACGTCACGCTGAAGGCGTTCCCCAATGTGTCGATTCTCGACACAGCGCGAGTTCCCTCGAAAGGGAACACATTAACCCGTGTTATTTGGGCTTATTGAAGTGCGATGCGCATATGTGAAGTGCATCCAGACAGAGAGAGCACTGGTAGGAGGACATATATCGCAGACTCCGACTCTTTCTTGACCCAAGAATTTATTAAAACGTGTTCTCATCTCGTGCAGAAGTACAGTCAAAATTCTGCATCTGTAACGGCATGAGAGGATAATGTGTGTCCGTAAATTTCCCGCTGACATGTTGAAATACTCCGAGTCAGATACAAGAATGATTAGGATCTTTTTTTACCTCACTATACCGGGAAATATCCTGATTTAGCCTATTAATAAACACTCCACCTTTGCTAGCAAAATAGAAAAAGATTCTCATATATACAGATAGTGGACAACCAGAATGCCTATTACCGCCGCGCCAGCCGCCGCGGCGAAATCACCGCGGTAAAAATAAACCAGCCGCATTTCAAAGTCGTTCCCGAAATGACCGCCAGGTGGCGCAAAGGGACATTGTGCAAAACAGCAGCAATTGCCGTATTTTAAAATGTAAGTGGGTTAAATATAAAACCCTAAGCCTAATAGGCATATTTTTCATATATATAAATAGGCCTATTAGGCTACAACAGAATAGAACCAAAGATAGAATCAATTTTCGAACTGAAAAAATATAATCAAAAGTTAAAAATAGAGACTATATTAGGAGCAATGACGCTGAATATTTTTACTATTCTATTGAGGAATTAGATAAATGAAGAGCTCTCGTGAGCGATACAATTGCATAGTAATTTATAGTGATTTCAAAAGCAGTCCTTAAAAAAAAAAAATACATGGAGTAGTGTGGCATAATTTTTGAGAGACGCGGAACGCGTTTTAGTTAAGATCCTGGTTTCAATGCCCTTAATCTATATTGGCTAGGCTACTGCTTTAAAAAAAAATGTCACAACGCGTTTTGAGATTGTTTTGAATTAAACATTGAAGTTTAAAATGTGGTGTTTTGGCACACCAGGCCGAGTGGCGTTACGCATTGTTCAAAAACCAGGATTTATACTGGCATATTGAATTGGCCTTAGAATTTTTTTTTAGATTTATTAGATTTTGATTTTAGATTTCGTTAGATTTATTTTTCTCATAACAGCTAAAATAACTTAATATATGTCTTGTCTTAATATGACCTACTTAATATAGGCAATAGGCATATAATAGCCTATATAATAAATTAGCAAAACTTAGCCACTAAATATTTAATTTTCAATTATTTTAATTATCACAATTAAAGTTTTAATTTTATTAAATTGAACAAGCGCAACAATCAGCATTTAATCAAATATTCTAAAAGATGTATTATTAATAATAATGTTATTTCAACAAAATATTTCGTTTTTTCGACATAATATGTGTGCGTGCAACAAGCAAGATGTGTATTTGTAAATCCGGTGATGCGTGCATTGATTTTTATCAATAAACTAGTGTTTTCTGACAGTGTCGACTGCAAAGATGAAGTTGACGATCGCCATATTTGTATTGAACGCACCTAGAGAGAAATGCACATAAAGACATAATCAGAGAGTAGCCTTTTTCTTTTCGTTTTGAATTATTTCGTTTGAAGACATTTCAAGCTTTGTGTATTTGATGTATTTATCATGTCTGTGTGAGGCATAGCCTACGCTGAGTTTCGTTAAATTAGGAGGATGAGATGCGCTCCAGCTGACGTGCAATGCAAGTGACCGCGCGGGCGCCTCCATGATTAGTGTCTGTTATATTTGCTTCTCTTACTTATTAAAACCAGGCATTGGTTGATGAAAAATTGATGAAAATTAAGATACAATTTATAGAAAACGAAATAAACTTTAAAGAAAGGATTTCTACCAAACAAAACTTAATGAAGTGGTCAAAATCATGTCTGACCCACTCCATATCCATCTCTCGATATAATGCATCCTATCTTACTCGTGCTGTTCACTTTTCATATTCAACATAGATGGAAAAAAATAACATTATAATATTTTAACAAATATGATACTAAATTATATTATTTAATGGCTACAACAGTATAGGTCTATAGACTCTATTTGTACAAATTGATGCGCATTAATTTAATTAAATGAAACCTTGTAACGAATTCACAGCTGTAGGGTAGACTGTGTACAGTTGAGACACCTTAAATAACTTGCGTTCGCAGCAAGCACAAGTTGTGATTTTTGCTGTGCACTTGCATATTAGTGTCAGCTGGGAAGGAAATATAGAGACCAGAGTAGACCTCTTGGAACTTTAATTGAATACATAGCGTTGGTGAAGCATACTGAAATTACATCCCTACAAATTTATTAGGCCCTACTGAAAATAAATGTATCGAATTTAAGCAAAGTAGCCTAAATGTTAAGACTGTAAGCCCTTTGCTTTTTTACGTAAAGGCCTCTTATAGCCGACTTTGTGTTAATTTAATTTGTAGAGGATTTTTTTAACTCAAACATTAACACTGAAATAAATGAAACTAAATTATTGTAATTTTTATGCACACCACGACGAGTGGCGCTATGCATTGTTCTAAAGCCAGGTTTTATTCTGGCATGTTGAATTAGTGTTCGACAAACGCGGCGGCGCGTTCATTTGAATGAAGAGCGCTTCTCGCTCGTGTGAGTGAACACACACTGGAACTTTAGGCCGTGTTGCAAAGAGTGAATCGTAGCTGAGTGGTTGAACTTACGTTACGATCATTTAGATGACACGGGTTCGAATCCCGAACTAACTTGGACTACTGATATTTTATATTAGCCTATTAATGCATTGTATAGTCTATTGTTGATGCAGAGAGATTTGTCTAGTTCTAAAACATAGTTTTTTGCTTATAGCCTATTTACAAAATATATATATGACGTTTAAACGACAAACAATAAAATCAGAACCAGTATTCTGTTGCGTTCATGGTTCCAGTGGCAGTAATGCATCCACGGCTTTTCAAAATGTCACAAAGCGTTTTGAGATTGTTTTGAATGAAATATTGAAGTTTATAATGAAGTGTTTTGGCACACAACGACGAGTGGCAAACTCTTTGTTTTGTTTTGCAAACTCAGCTAGCCTGTGGGGGGTTTGGAGAAGGCAATAGTTGCTTTATCGTGGGGGTGCAGGACAGAGGTTTTAATGTTCCGTCTTTCATATGGAGAGTGTCGGAGCCAGCCTGATGAGCAGGCAAAGGCAAAATTCTTTTAAGGATTAATCTCAAAATCTCCAAAAGTCCATAGCCTATGTACAGTAGGCCCTATATCTTATTAAATTATATATTGTAGTTTTATTGATTGTATTTAAAGGTTTTCCACACACAATTTCAATTTAGCAGATACAGAGCTCTTTAATTCGCAACCCACCTCGTTTTATTGTAAGGTGAATTCAGCAAGGCATGTTGTATCTTTGAAGGAACAAAAGCTATTTGTTACAGTTTTTTCTTTCGTGATTTGTGTGGATGACACAGCGACATATACAGTATTATCAGCTGTATGGTGTTTTTTTACGCTGAAATGCTTCATTTCGAGAAAGACCCGCCGCGCGCAGTGAGGGAAACCAAACTTACTAAACAAATATCCAGCGCGAGAGAGACAAAGAAAAACGCCTGTTCTTAATTTATGTTGCTTGGAACTTTTTTCGTTTATACCGTTTTATTTTTTTAATTTAGCTGCAATTTCTTTGACAATAAATTTAAAATGTTGCAAGAATAAGATTGTGTTTCTTATTTTGCATCACAAAGGGAATAAACTCTATCGATGCAACCCTGTTTAAATAAATAAACTGTCCCGACACTTTATTCATACCTTGAAATGTGCGATGGGTTTTCAAACTTAATTAATTTTCTTTTTCTTTTTCTTTTACATTTTCATTGTTTATTTTTTAATTGAAAGCAATACTGTATTGAAAGTATTTTTCTGATTTGTTCGATCTGTTTTGAAAAATGTCTTCCGTTGCTATGGCCGGGTATCACTGTCAGTCATCTCAATCTCGTGAATGATTCACACACACACAAAAAAAATAATTTAGCAGATTAAAGACGAGCTTCATCATCTTCATTTTCTGGTGCGATCGGCTGACAGTCTTTTTTCATCAGATGTGTCGTCTTTGCAGCGGCTCAACTGGAATGTAGCAAATTTATGTTAATGTACAATTGATAATTAAACAAGATGTTTGACTTTAATAAACAGATGCATATTTAAGCATCAAGAACGGAAAAACATAAACACTGTCGGCTACACTGAGATTCGATCTCAGATCGTTTGGCGCTCCGAGAGGCTATTGTTAATGCATTGACCACAGAGCTATCGTCTGAATAGCCTAGGTGTACTATTTTCTCTGTTTTAAAAGTTTGTTATATTCTTTTCATAATCGAAATTATGTGTCGAAAAAATAAAAAAGAGTGTTTTTACAAGACCTTGTGCTGTTTATTTATTAATTATTATTATTATTAATATTATTATTATTATGCAGATGTTAATTCAGCCATTCTGTTGGATAAAAATTGTCTAATGTAAAATGGAAATGAATGGTAATTTTATTTTATAAATATAAAATATTTAATATAGGCTATAGGAGAAAAAACAATATGGTGTAGCAATATTTTAGAACTATCAAATCAAATTAATAATAAAAAAAAGTAGCCCATGTTTGTTCGGGATTTGAAACGTAAGTTATAGCCTACCACTCGGCCACGAATTTGTTTTGTTTTATTTTGTTTGAAATGTATTTTTACATATTTTGCTTTCGTTATGTTAACCAATTATGTTGTAGCATAATAGGCCTTTATTTTTTACCTAGCCTAAAAGTTTGTTTTATTCTCTGCTTTGTTTGTTTATATTTTAACATATTCAATCAGTCTCATTTTTGTTCAATGATGAAAAAAGTTTTTTTTTTTTTTTTTTTAAATAACCAGATAGGAAACTTACCTTTTAAAATGCCGCAGTTGCTGCTGTTTTGCCCTGTCACTTGCCCGGTATAGCCTAGTAATTTCGCGAACGACTTTGAAATTCGACTGCATTTTTGCTGCGGCAGTAATAGGCATTGTGGTTGATTAGCCTATTTATTAAATAATTCAATTGATAATCATAACAACATGTAAGCCTATTTAATTCTGAATATAACAAAGAATGCTTAAACCGAATAACATCGGTTAGTAACTGCAAGTCCTGAAAATGTTTAAATTTTACGGTAAATTATTTTATTTTATTTCACTGTTGGTTCAGTTAATAAATCTACAAACACATTAAAATAACACGAAGTAAATGACAAGTTGGCCTAACCTATTGACATAGCCTTTCTAAAATATAGAAAAACTGGGCACACAATGTTAACGTGTCTACTTTGTTTAAATTTAATCAATTTGAATTCGTTTAACCACAATATTTATCTTGAATTTATCTGCGACCTCAGCTCAGATTACTGCCGCGGCAGATTACGTCATAAAGAGAATAAACTGACACTTTTCAAAGTCTGTGATTACAGCGCCACTCAGCGGTAAAAGGCAGCAAATACACATCCCAATTTTGCCGCCGCGGGAACGGCGGCGGTAAAAGTCTCATTTTGGTTGTCCAGTATCTGTAAAACGAAGTAATAAAACAAGCAAATTGATGAGTAAATAAGCAAGTTAATAATCAAATAAGTAAGCCCCGCCCCCCTCACGATAATATCGTGTATCGCCGATCTCACAGGCTGACGATAGGACGATATGAAAATGGAGCATATCGCCCAACACTAGATGCCACTCCTCATTATAGGCGCACATACTTTTAAAACAAGACAATGATTATCTATTCTCCAAGTCAGTTTAGTTACAACTCTGCAATAAAGCAAGATGGAAATCATGCAATGTATTGACATTGACTATTGATTTATAGGCTATATTGCATTTAAAATGTTGATTGGCTGGACATACTTGTCATGATTCTGCCCTCATGTCCTTGATTTTCTCTAGTCTTGAGGCAGGATCATGACAGACCCGTGTTTTGTGTGCAAGCACATGGCCTTGTGTTTGGGCCATGTGCTTGTGTTGTCTCGTTACCTTGCCCCGCCCCCTTGTTATCCTTGTTTTGTCATTATTGCTTTACCTGTGTCACCTGCTGTCATTATTAGTTTCTTTCTCTTTAATCCCCTTGTGTTTGCTGTCTTGTGCTGGTTCATTGTCATTCATTGTGTGAATCAATCTGTGAGTAACCTGTTGAAAGTCTTGTCTAGAAAGAGGAGTTTGATCCTGTCTTAGCTGTTAGTTTATTGTCTAGTGTTGTCAGTCTAAAATAGTCTATCCTGTCTTGTTTTGCCCCCTCGTGGGTTTTGTTTTCTGCATTTGTCGTTAATAAACCTTGTAAAACCTTGTGTATTTACTGTCTGCGATTGGGTTCATCTCCTCAAATTCATAACAATACTGGATAATATGGATGCACATCCCTCAGTGAATAATAACCATCAAGTATCTGGTAATGCTTTTTTTATTTAAAACACAGTGACATGCTATGGCCCGCCATTTTAGCTTTAATTCATTCACAGGATGCATTTTTGATATCAATAATTAAATTTGTACTATTTAAAATCTGAATTCTTGATAATAAGAATGTACTTTTTCTAGTAACAATGTCTATTTCTGATATCAGGAATTACATTTTCATTAAGTCCTAGTTAAAGGAGGGAGGATTGTAGTGGGAGCACTGGGTGACAATGGCTAATGGTTTACATGGCTAATGGGTCAGGTATGAGGGCCCCTTAACAGAATTTAGCTTAGGGCCCCAGGGAGGTCAGGATCAGCTCTGCGCATGAAGAACAAGTATAGCGCTCTCTACTCAAGTGTGGTGATCTAAAAGACACCCGGGAGAAAGTTACATGAACAGCAATAAACTCCAGAAAGATAAAGTCATTTTATGTGAAACCATAGACCTTTATCTACAGATCAAGTATAACAATAGTAACATTGAATCATCTTGGAGAGAGTTTCATCATGTTGACTGCCGTAACCGAACGTGCCGCGCTGTTTGAGTGCTGAATGGAGAATGACTGACAGCCGCAGCGGAGGGAAGCACTTACTTGAATTTAACGACTTCAATATTCATTTCTACGTCACATTAAACTATGGAGTGGCTTTAAAACACTTATAATATAGTGCACGAAAAGTTGACGGTTCTTTATAATGTTTTTTGTGGCTTTTGTGAGGCTTAACAATAACACAGAATAGTACACGCACAATATCGGATTTGGATCTCGTCTGACCGATACCCGATCCGGCAAAGAATGGCAGTATCGGAGCCAATACTGAGTATCGGATCAGCGCATCTCTATTCGAAACTGCATTTCGAAGTATTTAAAGTCCCTGTAAAGGCAATTCTAAAAAAAAATTCTAAACACATTATAAATGTTAGAAATGTATTGCTAAATCATATTACAAAGACTGTGAACTGTGAAGTACTGAATTGTGGAGTTAGACCATTAAACAGTTTTTCACCATTGCTGGGTTCCGGATTTTTTGGGCGGGGCTGAAACGGGGGCTCGATGACGCACTGAAGCCCCTGAGCTCCTGGACACGCCCCTACTTGATGACGCACTGGAGCCCCTGACGCTGGCCCCTCCCCTAACAATATAGCGCATTCACATCAGTTTGCCGATCGCCAGTTACTGTCAGTACTATTAGTTACTACATCCTACAGTTTGCTAGCTAGCTATGCCTTCGTCACGGAAATGCGTATTATCTGGATGCGATCACGTACAAAACAGATCGGTGTCCTTATTTAAATTTCCGAAAAACTATCATATCAACAAGAGGTGGATTAATTTTGTGAAGAGCCACCTTGATGGAGAGTCGAGTGCGTGCCCACCAATGAGTGTAAGTTGCCTTCTGTGCTTATGTTATAATTATAGTAGGTAGTCCAGGCTCGAACATGTATGGCTTTGTAAAACAAATTAAGCTGCTAGGAGTATCCATTCCGTCTGTAGCGGTGACAGTTGAGTGTGGCGACGGTAGCTTTCCCGCGAGTGGGCGTGGTTTCAGCGCAGCCAGTGGACACGCCCCCAGCGTTTGAGAGCAGAGACTACTGCTCATTTTTTCAAGATTTTGATAGCTTATTTTATGTACTTGCCGGCTTTTTTTATCATTCAAATTTGGCTGGGTGGCTAATAACACATTTTTCTGTGGTGTGACAAACTCAGAACACATACTTAATTTTGACTTTACAGGGACTTTAATTTTATTTGTGTACACTCACAATAAACCAGAACACTGTGGCTTTGTAAAATAAATAAAACAAACAGGATGTGTTTTCTGTCGTCTCGGTTTCCTTCCCGTCAATTTGTTTGTGGAGCGCTTCACAAAAATAAACCAAACTCAGCAGAATACTGTCACACAGTTTTTTCTTTTCTTTTGTTAATCTGTTAATCATTTAAGTTTTAATACAGGCCTATAGACTATGACTTTATGAAAACAAAATATTATTTTTTATTTTATTTTAAATGTAACTCCATTCTCCTTAAATCATCCTGGCGACCCAGGGTTTGAAAACCTGAGCTCTAGGGAACTGAGTTTGGCTCCCCTAGTATAAGTGAACCTCAGGGAATATAATCAATAATGTAAAAACTCCATGTCATGACCCCTGTAAAGATGTAAGATGCATTATTAAAAAGGATTCTTTAGCTATTAATGATTAAACACTCACAGAGCTTTCCTGCAGTTGACCACAGCTGGTACCAGTCTTCTTCTACCCTCAGCTGATGTGTTGTATTTCATGGGGTTCAGCTCATCCAGCACCTCCTCTGAGATCTGAAGCATGTAGGAGATTGTTGAGCATTGAGACGGAGAGAGGTTATTCTCTGAGTGTTTGTCTGATTTCACAAACTCCTGAATCTCTCTGGACAGAGTCTGATCTTTCACTTCCAGCAGACAGAGGAACAGATTGATGGATTGATCAGCTGAGAGATGATTAATATTCTGCTTATCTTTGATCTTCTCTTTAATGTACTGTGTGGTTCTCCTGATGCTCTCTGAGCTGTTCTCTGTGTGTGTCAGTAGATCCTGTAAGAGTCTCTGATTGGACTCCAGTGAGACGCCCAGCAGGAACCGCAGGAACAGATCCAGACGTCCATTCTCACTCTTGAGTGCTTTATTTACTGCTGATCTTAGTAGATCATACAGAGAGACTTTATCAGACCTGTAAAATCTGAATTCATCCAGAAGCTTCAGTGGTTCCTTGTTCTTCATTAAATAGCAGTAAAACACATAGAAAGCAGCGAGAAACTCCTGAACACTCAGATGAATGAAGCTGTAGACTTTCCTCTGATAAATCACAGATTCCTCCTTAAAGATCTCAGTGCAAATCCCAGAATGCACTGAGGCGTCAGTGACGTCCACGCCGCTCTCTCTCAGGTCCTCCTCATAGAACATCACATTGCCCTTCATCAGCTGATGGAAAGCCACTTCAGCAAGTTTCACAATCACTTCTCTGTTGGACTGCAGGAGTTTCTCTGGATCTCTCTCTTCATACTTCTGATTCCTCATGTTGATCTGAATCAGCAGGAAGTGGATGTACATTTCAGTCAGAGTTTGAGGGATTTCTGCACTCAGATCTTCTTCCAGGAGCTTCTGAAGCACAGTGGAGGAGATCCAGCAGAAGACGGGTATGTGGCACATGATGTGGAGGCTTCTTGCTCTTCTGATGTGTGAGATGATTCTGCTGGCTTGATGCTCGTCACTGATTCTCTTCCTGAAATATTCCTCCTTCTGAGGCTCATTGAATCCCTGAATCTCTGTCAGACGGTGGATGTATTTGGAGGGGATCTGATTGGCTGCTGCTGGTCTGGAGGTGATCCAGATGAGAGCCGAGGGAAGCAGATCTCCTTTCATGAGCTTTGACATCAACACACCCACTGATGAAGTCTCAGTCACATCAGAAACTTTCTGAGCGTCTGAAAACCTCAGTGTGATTCTGCTTTCATCCAGACCATCAAAGATCAACACAACTTTACACTCTTCATAAATCTTTGAGTCCAGATCTTGAAGTTCAGGATGAAAGTCCAGCAGAAGTCTGTGAAGACTGTACTGATGATCTCGGATCAAGTTCAGCTCTCGAAATGGAAGAACAAACATGAAATCTACATCCTGATTGTCTTTTCCCTCGGCCCAGTCCAGGATGAACTTCTGCACAGAGACGGTTTTCCCGATTCCAGCGATGCCTTTAGTGAGAACAGTCTTGATCTGCTCTTTCTCCTGGCGTCCTGGTTCAGGAGAGGCTTTAAAGATGTCATTGCAGTAGATTGGAGTGTCTTGTGAGTGTTGTGTTCTGGCTGTTTTCTCCATCTGTAAAACCTCATGTTCTTCATTCACTCCTTCTCTCTCTCCCTCTATGATGTAGAGCTGTGTGTAGATCCTGTTCAGGAGGGTTTCATTCTCTTGGAGTTTCAGTCCCTCAAATAATCTCTCATACTTGTTCTTCATGCTGGCTTTGTGTCTGTGTTTGACTCTCTGTAGTTCATCATTCACTGGCTGAGGAGAATCCTGGTCTCCAGTCTGATCATCTCTATAAACTCTGCTGAGAAAAACAAAAGATTGCACAGATTTAAGAACATGAAAAATAAAATCTAAATCTACACAATCTTGTATTTTCTGTACAATGCGTTTCATTTCAGTTCAACACTTTTTGCATTGCATAGCTCTCTGACTCCAGATCCTGAGAAAGCACAAAGAAATAATTCTTCCTGTCTGCAGTTTCATTTATTTTAATTAGGGCTGCAATAACTAATTCATAAAATGAATAATAATAAATAATGAAAATAATTGATGATGAATTTGAATATGGATTAGTCGCATCTGCACACTGTGCACAGAAACCATCAGCCAGTCTTGTCGTTTTATAGTAGTGAATAGCTCATTTCTATGGATAAAACGCATATGGAAATTACCGGAGGACACAGAGAGATCTTCTGTGGGAAAGGTGCAGGACTCAAGTTGTCTGAAACATGAGAATGCTTTATATTTTTAAGCTCTTCAAACAAAAGCATAAGTGTTTACCGCGGCAAGCACTGTTGTGCTCTGACAGAAGAGTGTGCTGTTTATTACCTTAGAGGTGTGTTTTTCTCAGCGCATAACTTACATTTTACAGCTACATCTTAATCTGTAAGTGTTAGAAAGGATTTCCAATGTTAGCGTATTTCCATTTTGCATAAACTGACATGAATGAGTGCAGATGCGTAAATTGACAAATGCATTTTGAATAAACTATAGTCTGAATAAAATATACATTTTGCTAAAATATTTCATATTATATATTAAGTGTAGTTTTAAAGTTCTACATGTAACACAAGTAATCATATTTTTATGAAAGCAGGGATACTGTTGGAATAACTTATTAATTCAATATAATTACTATGTTCAGAGTGAATGTGTGTTTCTCATAGCCTACCTCATGCTTTTGTTTATTATCATTTTTAATTTAGTCATTTCAACTTCAGCAGTTTTTTGGTTTAGAACGTAATGTCTGTATTTAAAAAAAAAAATTGGAGGTGGGGAGGGTGCACATAATATACAGCATAGATTCATTCACTATTTTTGTTTTCATAGTCTTTATATTACACAATGTTTGGAGAACAACATTGGGCAGGATGTGGAACAACATTTTTTAAAATAGTGGATTTAATTTAAATAAATAAAAAATACATCTTCAAGAATTCATATTCATTTTATTTTTGGGATTTTTCATCTGATTCATTGAAATAATAAATCAACAAATTAATCCATTATCAAAATAAGCATTAGTTGCAGCCCTATTACAAATCTCATCTCTCTGTGTGAATTCAGTGTGTTTTTTACTCCCATAAATGTTAATTCACCACTAAAGGTTTACCCTCACCTGGGGTCAGAGGTCACTGGTTCATCAATGGGGTCAGAGGTCACTGGTTCATCACTGAATAAAGAAGGATAAGTCATTGATCTGTCACTCTTCAGAGACACACAGCTGGGATCTGGAGATGAAGATCTCTTCCTCTTCTTCGTCTCTCTTTTCTCCATAATGAGAAACTGACTTCAGATCTGCACCTGGAAACATGCAGAAAAAAATCATACAGAATATATTTACCCTAAAATTTTAATATATGTATTACATTTGAAGAAATTTGTATTTATTTTTTTCAATAAAAAACGTTATTTAATGTCATTCACCATTGTTTTGAGGCTCTCTTTTTTCTTTTTTCTTTTTTTTTTAAAGTATGCTTCAGGCACCGTTTAGGCACCGGTACCATTTTAAAAGCGATTTGGCACCGGTATCAAAAAAAAAAAAAAAAAAAAAAAAAACGATACCCAACCCTAGTGATAGTACTGAAGTGCTGTTGTAAAATGTCAAAACTCAACTGTGGGCTTTTGCTGTGGTCAACAGATGTGTAATTGCGCAGTTTAATTCTCACTACATCACCTGCTTTCCCCATAAGCCTATCCAGGATTTCTTGTGACTGCTCATGAATTGGAATAGCACGTTTCCTCAGGTTTAGAGACATGAGATTTTCACACTCTTGTACAGTGAGTTTGTCCGAGCCATCACCCCTAAATATAGGTGGCTCTTTTACATCTGATTGCATCACTAGTTTGACATTAGACAGTGACATCTCAGTTGGCTGTTCAGAATTACTGCCATGCGTACCTCTATCAGATCGTAGCTGAGCAGTAATGGACTGACCCAATTTTTCTATTTCATTAATGAGTGAACCCAAATCTGGGTATTTTGGTCACTTGGATTTGCCATGGAACGATCTATCTTGTGGAAATCAGAACGGGTGCAAGTTATCAGATGCACTGCTAGTAGGCCCTGGTGTCCTTGGTTCAGAAGGTATTCTGAAAAGACCCCTTCCTCTACCAAGTTGGCTACTTTGATCAAATGTCACATTGTCATCCACCTCAATTTACTGACACACTCAGCCATGTTTCCCTATTGTATCAATCAATTCACTTCAACATTAGAGCAATAGACAAACAGAAATATTGTTCTGAACAGCATAAGCTAATGACAATAATCAATCAGCAATAAATTGGTTGAAAGTCTCAATTCGAGTTGATGCTGTGTTTTCTGAGAGAGAGAGAAAAAAAAACGGTCCACTTTGCTTCAAATAATATAGTTCTTCAGTCCTTGAAAAAAAAAAAAAAACCACCAATACCTAAAAGCAAAGCAGTCACTGCAGCCTCACACGGCGAACGAACAGGCGTCGATCTTCGGATGGATCCTTAAAAGGTCACGGTGTTACAATATATTCGGTTCCTGAAATATTTGGTTCCAATGGGTGGAGCTATCATGAATATTTACGATACCATAGCGTGGGCGGGGCGACAAATACAAGCGAGTGGAACGGAAATTATTAGCGTGAGCACCTCGTTTTGTTTTATGGATTATTTATTTCAAACAGGTAATAAAGTTGAACGAAGTTAAGCTTAAACTACTCGTATATATTTTATAAATAATTCATCGTTTTGTAGCATGTGTTTCAGTACTCTGAGTTTACCTGAACTGAACTAATCCTGTAGGAAGCGTTGCAAGACCTACAATAAAGGCATATTTCTCCAAATTTTCCCAGATTAGTTCTAGAGATTCTATGGTATAAAACTGTTCGTTTCTCATGAGTGACTGAGATTAGGATTTTTAA
The DNA here is from genome assembly GCF_963993115.1 of Abramis brama. NCBI lineage: Eukaryota > Metazoa > Chordata > Actinopteri > Cypriniformes > Leuciscidae > Abramis > Abramis brama. The sequence goes on along the minus strand of NC_139964.1, from coordinate 2,598,907 downwards.
AGATGTGTGATTGCTGTTTAAATAAATATTTACAAATATATTCTTGTGTCTTTATTCTGTCTTCCAAAGTTGTCTGCATATTATTAAAATAGCCTTTAAATTAGGCTGATAGCTCAAGACGACATAAGAACTTGGAGTTGCATGTTGCATGCTTTGGATGTTGCTTTATACTGACTCAACTGAAAATCCTTTTGATACACAACCTTTACTTTATCAAAGGTTATCATAAATGTTAAGCTTCAAATGCATTAATAGTTGTTTTCTCTAGCAATGCTTTAGAACAGTGGTCAAATTAATTGATAATAATAACTAACCATTAATCATAAAAAATAGGCCTACATCTTATCAGTTTAGTAATGTTATCATTCTTGTGTAATCTTTTTGTAAACAAGTAAACAAGTAAACAGAAAGACACTCTGGTGTAGAAGGCATGGGTATAATAAAATATTAAGGAAAGGTATATTTATATTTGAATAGTAATATTTTATTAGTCCTGCTGTATTCATTTTGTCCTTGATCCTATGTTTTTCTCTTGTCTAACATTCTCGTTTTTACAGATGAATATGAATAAAATATGTAATTTTAAGACACTGTATCTTACTATAATTTTGAGTTAATGAATGAATGCTTTAAAAAAAAACTCAAATTTTTTTTAGTTGAGGCAGATGTTTTTGTTTATCAATTTTAAACAGTCTAGATCATATTTAGGATAGGTAGATAACTTTATGCATATTGTTTTATATTATAAAAATTATATGTATTATATTATTTAAATGAGAATACTTTTTAAATATATGTCCATATTCCACCACACCTGAGAAACTTCTTTTCTGACCTCTATTTCTGTGCAATTTACTATTGTACACAGCTTTGGCCAATAAATAATTGTTTCAGTACATATAGTTTGTGAAGCATTCAACATCCAATTAGCTATGGTGATGTTTTAAAAGAATAACGAGTCTCAACCACAATTCATATAAATAAACCTACCCATCTTTGTTGAATTTGTCATTTTGGCTGTCAATATAGATAAGGAAATGTTTAAAACCTTGTATGAATTGAAAAAATCTGGAAAGGTTCCTCATGGTGTTTCTAGAAATAAATAAAAATATGTCCTTCTTAGAAGGGCACAGAACTTCACAATGAGAGGTGAGTTAAGTCCAACACTTAGAGATTTCTCTGTCTCTTCATGATCAAAGCATACTACTTTTAGATGAGGTCTTATACTATATCATACAGTGAGGTTTTTATTTGCCCTAGATGCAAACACCCTTAATTTTGTAATTTTATAAACACCCATGCATGATATCAATGAAAGAAATTTTGAAATTTGGCATTGCCAAATAAAAAATAAAAAAAATTAAATGAATCAATTTGCTAGAGTTTTGTCTCTGTTTTATTACAATTAAGTGCACTTACCTTTGGAATGGTACATTCAAAACTACAAATTGCACAAACTGAGTATAACATTACTTTAGTTGGACCTTGCTATGAATACACTGATACAACTGAAATAATTATCACTTAATTTGACCAACATTCTAATGCATTGCTAGAGAAAAACAACTGTTAAAGCAAATTAAGCTTAACATTTATGATAACCTTTGTCAGTTGTGTATCAAAAAGATTTTCAGTTGAGTGTAAAGCAACATTCAAAGCATGCAACAACATGCAAATCCAAGTAGCCTAGGTTGTCTTGAGCTATCATCCTAGGCTATAATATAAAAGCTATTTCAATAATAGCCTACAGACAACTTTGGGAGACAGAATCAAAACACAAGAATATATGTAAATATGTATTTAAACATGCAATAATAGACATTTAAAAAGCTTAATCTCAGTCATTCGTGAGAAACGAACAGTTAGGAGTAGTTTAAGACAAAACGGGATCTGAGGCGCTCACGCTAATAATTTCTGTTCCACTCGCTTGTATTTGTCGCCCCGCCCATGTACGCTATGGTCTCGTGAATATTCATGGTAGCTCCACCCATTGGAACCAAATATTTCAGAAACCGAATATATTGTAACAACGGCACCATTGTAACGAGTCCCACGGATGGGAATCCACTCTGTGTTGTGTTGATGGACTGAATAAAGAAGCTTTAACCCTCTTGCTGTTCAGCAGTGTTTATTTTCTGCACAAATGAGAAATGTGTTGTAAATATGTATTTTGTTAGCCTGGCAAGCCAGACCTACATCAAGATGTTAGGTCTGGAAACTCACCATAGACGCGGTTTAATCCGAGGGGCGGGATAAACGGCTGTCTTTCAAATTCCCTCTGCACGCAATAGGATAGCGCTTAAACCAACCAGAGCGTTTTCCCAACAGCGGAGCTTAGTTGATAGATTCAACTTTTGCCATATCTGGCCGGCAAAACGACGAACACATCTTCCTTTTTTTAAGAATGACTTAAGTGCCATTCTTTGCTCTTTTCTCAAAGAAAAACTTAACTCCAAGTCCTCCAGAGTCGCGGCCAAAGCCGATTCGAAAGACCGTTGTTCAGCAGCCGCCATTCTTTGTTTTCAAGTGGCAGCCGTCGCAACTCTGTCGTCATATGTTAAGCCCGCCCCCGCCTACTCTATACACGACGTGATTGGCCTGACCCAATTTAGGTTTTTGCAGCTAGAAGGTCTATTGAGAGTTGCTAGACCCACCTGGCTGCGAAATACATTTTGCTGCCGCTAGGGTGCGTCTAGATTTCTAGGCTAGTATTTTGTAGCTTTCTGCAGTTAATAGCAGAGATGGGGGACTCGAGTCATATGACTTGACTCGAGTCAGACTTAAGTCGCAAATTTTAGGACTTGAGACTTGCTTGACAAATATTAATAAAAGACTTGACTTGACTTTGACTTGATATTCATGACTTGAGACTTGACTCGGACTTGAGGTAAATGACTCGAAATAACTTGTCTTTTTAAAAATAAATATCTGTATTTGAACCAAGCGTGCCACACAAGCCCTGAAAAGTGAAGCCAAAACATCTCGATCGCCCCCCGGTGACTGGTCCTAGTATAGGTTATAAGCCCCGCCTCCCCGTGTTATTCAACGGGACGTGAGACCAACTAAACAATTAAATACACTTCAAATATCTTTTTTCCAAAGGTGGTTTCTTTCATTTGCTGTCGTTTTTATCACGCTGATGTAAGTTCAAGTGTCTGTTTCAAAAATAAGTTGGTTTTTAGTTAGTTACGTGATGCGGTGGTGTAACGTCATGATTGACAGCTGTGATTGACAGGTTCTCTGAGCGAAGTAGTCACTGAAGCACCAACAGACATTTTTTTCGGGATCTTCGGAGGACTGAGGAGATTGTATTTACTTTATTTTAACAAGCCTCTTGTCGTACTGCAATCAATTTTCAAAAAAGTGTGCAGAATGCACTCTCCCAACGAGAATGAGGGCGGAGCGTTGACTTCGCGGCTTTACTTCCTGCTCACTACTGCGCAGGTCTGGTCCCGAGATGGCTACTGTGCAGGTCTGGTCCCGAGATCGCTACTGCGCAGACTCAAGTTCCAATATGTCAGCGCCATATCGGGACACTGGCGGCTTCAGTTCTCATCAATGGAAGAGAGCGAAGGGGCGTCGTCCATCTTTTTTTACAGTCTATGATTTGAACGCACCGCAACAATCACGTGACGCAGCAGGAACGCGCGCTGTGTGAACAAAAGCCGTAATAATGCAGTGTCGTAGTGATGACGCTGAAGCGCGGGATCGTTCGCCTGCTGTGAAACGGTACGTAATGCGCAAGTTCATGATCGAATCAGAGAAGAAAAAAAATGCACAAGCGTGGTCGCAGCTCATAAGCAAACTTAAGACGCTGCTAAGACATTACATGTCTTTACGGGTTGTGTTTGAACAATCTCTGATTCCGGGAAATCACTGGCACTGCCAGACTGGCAGTGTGAATGAACCTAAATCAAACGAACCCGGGTCAAATCTTGGGTCACTTTATCCGTGTATTTTCCGGAATCTCTGTGTGAAAGGGGTTTTGGTCACACACCCTGACAAAGGCTCATTAGCCACAACGCATAGTTGTGCAAGTACTTGTCACCTGATTTTAAAATATTAAAGGAGCTGTATGTAAGAAATCTATTTCAATTAATCATAAAATGGCCCTGATGTGTCACTAGACATTAAGAAATCATGTTCATTTCAAATATTTCGGTATATCACTGACAACAGTAGTATGGCTAGGATATTGTCATTTAAAAAGTGGACTTGCAGCCCTCAACTGATGTTGATGTTGTCATTTTGTGTTTTGGCCTGACGCGCCTCCCTCCACCTATCTACCAATCACGAAGTCAGTAGTGTTTCGGGATCCGGGTTGCCAGCTTTGCTCTAAACTACCCTAACTCTAGTCGGATAAAAATGTCTAACGTAGACCTCGTTATAATTCAGAAATTCGTCGTGACAAAGTCTGAAATAAAACCAGAATTTGTATTGGAGATGCTTTTGAAAGATGGAGACGGCTGAAAACGGAGAAGAATTTGAACACAGACGCCAACGTTGCTAATTTTCTCCTGGACAGGTAAGATTAATCTATGCTTGGCTAACTTGTACTTGATGTCAATGGACATTTCATATGACAGTCGAACAAAGTTATGCATGTTCGTGCAAAGTAACGTAACATTAGCTCACATGGACGTATGCTAACATTAGCAATGCATTATAGGAGCCCGTTTCTCTGTCATTATGCTGAGACGCTGAGGAAAACAACATTAGCACGCCCATTATGGCAATTTGAAACGTAATTGAGACAGAAGCCTAACTTTACCTCAGAAGAAATGATTCGTCATTCGTTCTTCACGTATATCGTGGACTAAGTTACACATGCTGCAAGTTGACCTGTATTTCACATCACATATTTTAGCGTTATGGACGTGTGCTGCAGGGTATTAAAAAAATACAGCTGGCCACTTTCACTTCATGAATAGCTGTATCTTTGATATTGGTTACACACATAGATATCATATATGAGTTAGACTAACAGCTACCGTTCTGTCTGTCACATACGAGCATACATCTTTACGATTATATACGAGCATACATCTTTACGATTATATACGAGCATAAATCTTTACGATTATATTTAACTAATGACAATTAGTACATTTTTTAAATACATAATTACTTATCAAAATATCTATAGCATAAACATAATTAACAGAAAAAAACTTTCTGTGTACGTCTCGTCGTCACTTGCCATTGGAAGCTCATTGAAGCAGCCTAAGTTTCTGCTGAATCCTGCAGCTTATCTGGCAACCTCGAGTCAGGGGGTAAGGGGAGGAGATACACCGCTCTACAGTATTTTTAAAGTGATTGCAGTACCAGTTTTGGCCACAATCCTACATACGGTTCCTTTAAAGCCATGATAAAATAAAGGCTTTCTATATATTTTTAATAATATTCGAGTGCCTTGGATTAATGATTTTTTTATGATCTGAATAATCCCTTACATACAAAAGCACAGAGAAAAAATATTTTCTTGAAAATGAAAATCGGGTTAAAATATGCCATATTCCAGTTTTTCTTACCTGCATGCATCCCTTTGTACTGTCTTAGTTATATGCTACCAATATAGTCTGCTATCCCAGGGTTGGCTTGAATGTTAAAAGAAATATAAAAAAAAATGTAACTGTAATTTAATAATAATTAATAATGCATTATACAGTCTACCGTTCTCTGGGATTTGTTTTCATGATAATCGAATGTAAAGAGTTTTATCTCTAAAAACTGTTTAGCTTATAACGCTAGTATATAGGGCATATAAGTAAAAAGAAATCGCTAGTTAATACCACTAAAAGATTGTGAAAAGACACCTACACACAAAGAAAAAAAACATACAGACTTTCGAACCGAACCATGCATACACAAATAAACAAAACAAAAATTCAAACTTGCAAGCACAACCATGCACACATGCAAACAAACAATACACTCTTCACTCATACACACGCACACACATTCACTCACAAATATTAATGAATCAATCACACTCAATCAAATCACCTCTCTCTCTCTCTCTCTCTCTCTCTCTCTCTCTCTCTCTCTCTCACACACACACACACACACACACACACACACACACAACCATGGACATGCAAACAATACACTTTTCACACATACACATGCACACACATTCATTCATAAATATTAATAAATCACTCACTCACACAGATTAATAATGTACAATAGTCAATCCACCTGATTGACAGGTGTAAGTTTTGTGTCAATTCAATTATTACTGTTTTTTTCTTGTTATTCTTTTGTTAAAAAGGATAGATCTAACTTGTTGGGATGTGTTCATGTTCCATAAAGGGGATGCCAGTTTGAAGAATGCCATTTGGTGGCATAGGAACAATTATACTTGAATTGTGAATTGTTTAATACCTTTTAATGGTCTTCTGCAATGTTTGAGGCATATTTATTTTTCATGCTTTAATGTTAGCCTAATTTCAGTTACATTTACATTTTAGGCTATGTAGTTTGAAATTTTATTTATTTATTTATTTATTTTATTTTTATTGTAGTAACCACTCAGCTGTATGTGGAAATGCATATTTAAAAAAAAATGTTGCAAATAAAACCATAGTCCACAGCTTATGTAGTTTTAACTTATTTTAATATATAAACTCAGTGAAATCATCAAACGTTTGTATGACTTGCCAGTGACTTGTGACCCAAGCTACGACTTGACTTGACTTGCTTGACATAAAGCAGTGACTTTACTTGACTTGACTTGACTTGACTTGCTTTTCACAAAATTGACTCGGACTTGCTTGAGACTTGAAGGTTAAGACTTGAGACTTACTTGTGACTTGCACATGTGTGACTTACTCCCACCTCTGGTTAATAGCCTTGCACCATTTGATGGCTCGTTGAGCTACGAGATAACCTCCTCTCGGCTCAACAGGAAGTGAACTGAGCAAGCAGAGCGGAGCGAGCCAGTACAAGTATATACTCTTAAAGCGACAATGCACTTTAACAAATCTTGGAAATCATATACATCTTAATTCAGACAAGAAAATAATCCATACAATTATAGCAAAGAAACAAAATTACATTTAAATTCATAAATGTATAAAAAAATTCATTTTATGATAAAAAATCATAAAAAAGGATGAATTTGAGTGAAAATAACAACTAATATAACCTTGTTACACCATCAAAAATACATCTGTTTGTCATAATCGATCTTCTCACTAAAGCTGATCGTCTGTGAATTGACGCCTGGCCAACAGAAGCACTGAATTGTTTAGTATTTACTTTACATGTTTCAATTTCCACCTTTGTATATTTGAGATTGTAACGAATTGTAAAAAATCCCTAGATCTCCATATCATTATAATCTTGAAGATTAATTCCTGAAGACTTACCGTGATGTGAAATATTTTTTGCCTCTCTGTCACCCTGAGTTTGCATTCTGCGAGCTGTCTACACTTCCTGTCTGTGGTTTTTCGCTTCCTGTCTGCATCTTTGAAGGCAAACAGAAAACAGGCTAACGCATGTATTAACACATGTATTGACACATGTATCCTCTGTCCGACTGTATTCAACTGAGAAACAACTGAGCAGCAATCTGGTCTCTGTGTCTCTTATTTGGTTCTCCAAGTGCACCGCTAGGCTTCACGAGATGTGGAGGGCATTGCAGAAGACTGTAGATAATTTAATTAAAAAAGTTATCTACCAGGCTGTCACGTTTGAGTTTTGTTTTTAGTTTCACGTTTCATGTCTTTAATTGTGTAATATACCTATCGTCAAGGTTCCTGTCATGTGATTCCCTTTTCCCTCATGTGCTCCTCTTGTGAATGTGTCATGTAAGGTGTGTTGGACATCGGCTGGATGTGACCGATCGGCGGGTGTTGCCACGGGGAGGAGCTGAAAACAGAGACGTGAAGTCAGACACTTTCTGCTTCCCGTAGTGATGCTCACGTGGTGTTTGCATACTTTACCACAGCTTTACCTCAGATATCGGCCCTGTCCCAATATTCACACTACGCCCTAAGGTCTTCCTCGAAGTGGACACTTGTTGTAAGTGCACTTAGGGGAGTAAGTGCGCAAGGGCCCGAAGCTGTGAAGAGCAGAATTGGGACAGTTTTGCACACGTCACTATCTACGACACAGGAGAGCAAACATGGCGCTGGCCGCAGTTGCGGTATTCGCAGTACTCCTGCTAAAGTTGATCACAACTCACCACCAGTTTCTTACCAGAAGAATTAGGAACCGCATGAGAAGAAGGCTTCTACACCGGATCCAAACATGAGTGCTGATGTCCGACCAACAGGTAAATTAACTTTATTTTACATTTCAATGTACCGTTCATTTGGCTAATGTGTGTGCTGCTAATAATAGCTGTAACATGACACAATCCTTTGAATGAAAAAATTAATATCTTTTTTTACTCTTAGCTACCAACCTTTCTGTTAATGTTATTCATATGTAATTCATATTAAAACAGTTTTTGGCTAAGATAAATTGTGATATAACCTAAACTTTGAAGTGATGTAAACTATACTGCATTATACTGAGAGCTGTTCCTAATATTTTGTCAATTTGGTGAGTGAGTGTGGACAAAAATCATGAACAGCTCTCAGTATAATTCAGTATAGAGCTGGTAAGTCCCGCCCCTTCCGTAAAACCCCACTGGACCTCTAGGTTGAAAAATCGTCAATGCAAGTGAATGGGAGAAAATAATTATTTTCTGGTCCCGTTTGAATTGTGCCATGAATGTGAACATATGTTGTTTGTGAATTTTTAATATAATTTTTCATGTTACGAGTTTGACAGTATATTGTATGATTCTTCGGCTAGCAGTTGTGGAAAAGACATAACGAGAAAGACTACATGTCGCCTATGTGACGTCACCCCATAAAGTTGACTTACCCGTGGTTTTCGCCAACCTCAACGATTTTGTCCTCTCCCTGAAAGAAGGCGGTGAAGTGCACCAAAGACAGCCATGTTTAGCGGGATCCGTGTGCTAGTGTCCGTGTGCGAATGGTGGTGACGTTTCAAACGTGTCGAAAGCAGCAAAGAGTTGTAGTCCACAAAGTGCTCTAACACAAAGTCTAACCGTATCAAACTTCTACCCGCTAAATTGTAGCATTCTTTACATGAAAAATTATATAAAAAATTCACAGACAACATATGTTCACATTCATGGCACAATTCAAACGGGACCAGAAAATAATTATTTTCTCCCATTCACTTGCACTGACGATTTTTCAACCTAGAGGTCCAGTGGGGTTAGCGGAAGGGGCGGGACTTACCAGCTCTATAGTTCACATCAGCAACACCACAAGCGAGTGTCCAAAATTACAATGAAAATAGATCAACTCCCTATAATAAATTCATTTATAAAATGAATAAATACTTTTTCATGGTGTGATCTGTTTTCTTAAATCTGTAATTCAAATAGTTTTTTTTTCTTTTTAAGTTTGGCAGACTGATCAGGTATGCCAGGCTGAATCATACCATGCCTGTCCTTCTGGTGTATTTTGATGTTGAGAGAGACCTTTGACCCGACTACCGCCTTTCAAGAAAATCAATGGATGGCTTGATGGATATTCTGCACAGGCACCAGGAACATGGCTTGTTAACAGCAGGTGTTCATCAGTGTCTCAATTAACTTAGAAAATTAACTGAATTAACTATGAAATGATTCACTCAGTCAAGTGGACTATATTAGTGAACTACTGTAGGGAATAGTGAATGAGGGTATTGTCACGGTTCATGAATTCACTGTCTCTCTCTCGTCTAACGTGCTGTTGTGTGTGTGTGTGTCTGTGGGCGTGATCACTGATCATCAGTGATCAGTAGCGCCAGCTGGTTTCAATTGTGTGTCCCTTTATAAGCTCAGTAACTGGTGTCTCATGTTGTCAGATCGTTGTGGTTTTCCTGGTGTGTTTCCCGTGCCTGTTCCTGTCTTCCCTGTGCCGTTTTGGATCTTCCTGTCTTCGTCGTGTCTTCCTGGATTTCTTCACTCTTCACGGAATCATCGAGCACTTCACGAGGGATCACCTCTGGATTACCACACCAGCACCAGTTGCCCACCGAGGTCCCTGCGTCACCACACCACCAGCGTTTGTGTCTGCCCACCTGTCCCGCTTTGTTGGCATTCATCTGTGTGCTGAGTTTTCTGACCATCTGTGTGTTTTCAATAAAGAGCGTTGTTGCATATACATCCTGTCTGTCATCCGTTACAGAACGATCTGACCCACTATGGATGTAGCAGGCGCCACGAATTGGGTCGAGTTTGCGACTCGAAGCATCACGAGAATGGACACCCAGGAGGAGAGCATCTCCAACACAGGTCGGGCGGTTCAAGCGCTTGTGACGCAGGTGTCCGAGCTCACCCAACAACTCCAACAGCTAAGAGTTCCCACTGCGCCACCCACACTGCCCGTTCAGCCCAATCCACCAGAGCCGCCCCAGCGGCGCGAACCGAGATTACCTACACCCGAGGGATATTCAGGTGAACCGGAGTTTTGCAGAGCATTTTTGACCCGATGTTCTATGCACTTTTCTTTACAGCCACTGACGTTCAGTCAAGAACAGTCGAAGGTGGCATTCGTGCTGACGTTGTTGTCCGGCAAGGCGGCTCTCTGGGGAACGGCAGTGTGGGAGAATCAAGATCCATGCTGCGCCTCGTTCCAGGCACTCTCCGAGGAGATGAAGAGGGTCTTCGATCGTGCGGTGGCGGGTAGGGAGGCGGCCAGACTACTCGCCGATCTCCGCCAAGGTAACGGCTCGGTGTCGGAATATTCCATCAGGTTCCGCACCCTGGCTGCAGAGTGCCGATGGAACGAGGAGGCGCAGTGGGATCGATTCCTGCATGGGTTGGCTGACCGTGTCCAGAGGGAGATTTATATGCTGGACCTTCCACGCGGTCTTAATGGACTTATTGAGTTGGCGTTGCGAGTGGATGCTTGGCTGAGCAGAATGGGTCGCTTCCAACAGAATCTTCCGTTTCGCGGTATGGAGAACCCGCGCTCTGAGAACCTGGACACGGTCAGTCCCGTTTGTGATCCCGAGCCCATGCAGGTGGATAGAGCTCGGCTTTCCCGGGAGGAGAGAGAATGGCGGAGGTCCCAAGGACTGTGCCTATACTGCGGGAAGGCGGGTCACTTCATCCACTCGTGCCCGTTAAAAGATCAAGCCCGGTAGTAACAATGAGGCTACTATCGGGTGGGATCTCCGCCGAGAAGACCTCATCATCACCATCATCAGCTACTCTCCTTCCGGTAAGACTAAGGTGGGCAACCCACACACACGACACCAAGGCTTTACTGGATTTGGGGGCAGAAGGTAATTTTATGGACTCAGAACTGGCTCACCATCTTCACATCCCGGTTTCCCCTCTTCCGTACAAGATCTCTGTCAAGGCTCTAAATGGACAACAACTTCCTGACATTTCACACACCACTGAACCTATCACTCTCATCACGTCTGGTAACCACACAGAGACAATATCATTCCTCCTCATGAACTCACCTCTCGCACCCATCGTACTCGGTCATCCCTGGCTCACCTTACATAATCCCAGAGTCGATTGGGGTCACAATTCTGTTTCTATGTGGAGTAATACGTGTCATGAGTCATGTCTTGTGTCTGCGTGTTCGTCTGTACCTGTGTCTGTATTCCAGGAGGAGGCGGTGAATTTGTCTAACGTGCCCGGGGAGTACCAGGACCTGAGAGAAGTGTTCAGTAAGTCTCGTGCTGCTTCTCTCCCTCCACATCGTCCCTATGACTGTGCCATAGACTTAGTGCCAGGTGAGTCTCCGCCTAAAGGCAAGTTATATTCACTTTCTGTTCCAGAAAGGGAGGCTATGGAGAAATATATTTCTGATTCTCTAGCATCCAAATTCATTAGACCTTCCTCATCTCCAGCGGGGGCGGGGTTCTTTTTTGTGGGGAAAAAGGATGGATCTCTGCGACCGTGCATTGATTACCGAGGGTTGAACAACATCACGGTAAAGAATACTTATCCTTTACCGCTGATGTCTTCAGCCTTCGAGCGGTTACAGGGAGCATCCATCTTCACAAAATTGGATTTACTTAACGCTTATCATTTGGTTCGCATAAGGAGGGGCGATGAATGGAAGACCGCGTTCAATACCCCCAGGGGGCACTTTGAATACTTGGTCATGCCTTTCGGGCTGTCCAACTCCCCAGCGGTCTTCCAGGCACTCGTCAATGACGTGCTGAGAGATATGGTTGACCAGTTCATATATGTCTACCTGGATGACATATTGATTTTTTCATCTTCTCTCCAGGAACATGTTCAGAACGTCAGACGAGTGCTTCAGAGGTTGCTAGAGAATGGGCTTTTTGTCAAGGCGGAGAAATGCGTTTTTCATGCACAGTCTGTTCCTTTTCTAGGGTACATCGTCTCGTCTGAGGGAGTGCGTATGGATCCTGACAAGGTTAAGGCTGTGATAGATTGGCCAAGTCCAGATTCCCGTAAGGCCCTACAGAGGTTTCTGGGGTTTGCCAATTTCTATCGGCGTTTTATTCGCAATTTCAGCCAACTAGCCGCACCTCTGACTGCCTTGACCTCCCCCAGAATGACGTTCAGGTGGTCCGATACAGCGGAGGCTGTATTCGCCAAACTTAAGAGCCGCTTCGTTTCGGCTCCCATCCTCGTTGCCCCTGATCCATCACGTCAGTTCGTGGTGGAGGTCGACGCGTCAGAGGTGGGGGTAGGAGCAGTTCTTTCCCAACGTTCTTCCACAGACGACAAGATGCATCCTTGCGCGTTTTTGTCTCATCGTTTATCACCTGCCGAACGTAACTATGACATTGGTAATAGAGAATTGTTGGCAGTCAAGTTAGCGCTGGAGGAGTGGCGTCACTGGTTAGAAGGGTCAGGGGTACCTTTTATCGTATGGACCGATCATAAGAACCTAGAATATATCAGAACCGCCAAAAGACTCAACTCTAGGCAGGCTCGGTGGGCACTTTTTTTCGGAAGTTTTGATTTTTCTCTTTCGTACCGCCCGGGTTCCAAAAACATCAAACCCGATTCCTTATCTCGTATTTTTGACCAATCCGAACGCCCGTCTACTCCCGAGTGTATTTTACCTGAGACATTAGTGGTCTCCACTCTCAGATGGGAGGTCGAATCGAAGGTCATGAAGGCCTTAGAAGGGGTAACGCCTCCGCCCGATTGCCCACCGAATCGTTTGTTTGTGCCAGAGGGGTGTCGGTCCGACGTCATTCAGTGGGGTCATTGTTCCAGCATAGCATGTCATCCAGGGGTAAATCGCACCAGTTTTTTGGTAAGGCAACGATTCTGGTGGCCATTAATGGCTTGCGACATCCGCAGTTTTGTTTTGGCTTGCTCGGTTTGTGCCACTGGCAAGACCTCCAATCGACCCCCGGATGGGTTACTCCAACCGCTGTCTGTCCCTTCGAGACCCTGGTCCCACATTGCGCTAGATTTTATTACCACCCTTTCGCCCTCCCAGGGCAAGACGGTCGTTTTGACTGTCGTGGACCGGTTCTCGAAGGCAGCTCATTTTATACCCTTGCCCAAATTACCCTCAGCCAAGGAGACAGCAGTAACTGTCGTAGATCACGTCTTTCGCTTACATGGCCTCCCGATGGACGTGGTTTCCGACAGGGGGCCCCAATTTGTGTCCAAATTTTGGCAAGAATTTTGTAAGTTACTGGGGGCGACTGTCAGTCTCTCTTCGGGGTTTCATCCTCAAAGCAATGGTCAAACGGAGAGAGCCAACCAAGATCTGGAGAGAGTGTTGCGATGTTTGGTTTCCAAGAATCCTTCCTCCTGGAGCCAACAACTCTCTATGGTGGAGTACGCCCACAATTCATTACCAGTGTCATCCACGGGCCTCACTCCGTTTGAATGTAGTTTAGGCTACCAGCCACCAGTTTTTGCTAGTACGGAATCCGAAGTCGCGGTCCCCTCCGCTCACGCCTTCGTCCAGAGGTGTCGCCACACTTGGACTAGAGCCCGTGAGACTCTTCTCCAAGTGGGGGCACGCACCAAGGCTAAGGCCGATCGCCACCGGTCGAAGCCTCCCGTATACGTCGTTGGTCAAAAAGTGTGGCTTTCAACCAAGAACATTCCTCTCCGCTCCGTTTCTAATAAACTTGCTCCCAAATTCATCGGCCCGTTTCCTGTCACCAAGATCATTAGTCCGGTGGCAGTCCGACTCAAACTTCCTCCTGCGTACAGGAGAATTCATCCCGCCTTTCATGTGTTAAACCTGTGTTTTGGGCACGCATTAATCCGCCAGTCCCGGTTCCCCCCCCCGCCGCGTCTCGTAGATGGGGAACCAACTTATTCGGTTAACCGTATTCTGGACTCGAGAAGGAGGGGACGCGGATTTCAGTACCTGGTGGACTGGGAAGGTTACGGTCCGGAGGAGAGAAGTTGGGTTCCTGCTAGAGACATTCTGGATCACTCCCTTATCGATGATTACAATCGACAGGTAAGTCCGTCGGGGAACGCCAGGAGGCGTTCCTAGGGGAGGGGGTACTGTCACGGTTCATGAATTCACTGTCTCTCTCTCGTCTAACGTGCTGTTGTGTGTGTGTCTGTGGGCGTGATCACTGATCATCAGTAATCAGTAGCGCCAGCTGGTTTCAATTGTGTGTCCCTTTATAAGCTCAGTAACTGGTGTCTCATGTTGTCAGATCGTTGTGGTTTTCCTGGTGTGTTTCCCGTGCCTGTTCCTGTCTTCCCTGTGCCGTTTTGGATCTTCCTGTCTTCGTCGTGTCTTCCTGGATTTCTTCACTCTTCACGGAATCATCGAGCACTTCACGAGGGATCACCACTGGATTACCGCACCAGCACCAGTTGCCCACCGAGGTCCCTGCGTCACCACACCACCAGCGTTTGTGTCCGCCCACCTGTCCCGCTGTGTTGGCGTTCATCTGTGTGCTGAGTTTTCTGACCATCTGTGTGTTTTCAATAAAGAGAGTTGTTGCATATACATCCTGTCTGTCATCCGTTACAGGTATAGGGTGTGATTTGGAACACAGCCTCTGAGTGTCGACTTTGAGTGCTGTTAATTCACAATATATTCCTGTAGGCTACTTTCTCGAAAACGACAAAAATCACCCAGAATTCATTTTTTTACTCTGTATTACTGTTTTAATGGAAAACAGCATGTTACTGTAAAAGTTGGCCGTTTTTTTACAGCAAATTATTACAGTGTAGACCACTTTGAATTGAAGCCCTTACTTTCAAATAACAAACTTATCTGCTCATGTTATGGCCATGTTAACTTACTCATATCCCTGGCTAGAGGCATTTCTGTGCCCCGTGAACAGTCGCTCATTCTCTGCCCTGAACTTTATAAATTTGAAAGTCAGCTCGTCAGACCCTGACAAAAGAAAGTAAAATCATTGTATCATCATGTATTATGTTATTTTTCGCTCATATTCTGATAAAAAAAAAACTATTTTTACTTAGACTTAAAAATAAATTTCTTCTCCATTTGTTTGTCCTCTTGCTGGCTTCCTTTTTCTTCTGAGTTTTCCCGGCATCCGACCTTAGCAACCGCTTTGCTCCCCCATTGGTTAGCTATTTTGAAACGGCACGACACTACAAGGATTGTACTGGAGTGTATGACATCATGACTTCCTCAATATCTAAGTTCAGAAACACTATAATAATGGCGTTAGACTTCTCTAACCTACAGAATCATGCAGAGTTTCATCTTTCCTGTAGCTCAAACAGTAGAGCGTTGGTGCTTGCAAAGCCAAGTTCATGGGTTTGAATCCCAGAGAAAGCAAGAACTGATAAGAATGTAAAATGTGTATCTTGAAATGCAATGTAAGTCGCTTTGGATAATAGTGTCTGCCAAAATGCATTAATGTAATCATTAAGCTGGTTTTGTCAGCAAACAGTTTGATCATCTGAGAGATTTCCAGGGGTCTGTGATTATAAGAGCAGAAGTTTCATTAATTACTGCCTTTTCCTCAGTTTTACTCACTTAGTTTCTCATTAATTTACCAATATCACATTTTACTAACTCCCAATTATTAATAAAAGAGCGTTCATTACAGCTTTTTTACAATAATGGTTAAGAAAATATTTAATTTCAATCTTAATGGTATTATGAGATATAAGACAGATATTTCACTTCCAATATGATGGTTTAATAAGTGCTTACAGAGAGCTTAGTCTTTATATAGATAGCCTTACAGTTGTCGTGAAGTAAAAGCACAGAGTTAGTGATAAAGTTTCCCTCAGAAAAGCTCCTGTCAGATTCCCGTTGCGAGCGCTGAGTGATCGACGTTTAACGGTTTTGTCTCCATTCACTGAAATAAAGAGCAGCAGAGACACCATTAATAACTGAGAGAATGAAAAACACTAATGCCTCATAATCCAAGAAAGACTAAATAAGGCCGAGTCTGAAACTACAGTCTCTACTGAGAATCAAAGCTTGTTGAGATTGAAACAAACACTCGCTGATATCTGATGTCTTCCTTCCAGATGATTCTGTCTAATCTGAGGAGGATTCGTTACCATCAGAAATATTTCACACACTTCAGTCTGTCATATTGACCCTGAACACCTTCTGTGTGTCTTTGATTATAAACACACACAAATATGATCTTGACTTTGTCATGTTCATGATAGAGATATTTCAGTGTGAGCTGAGGCACAGAGGCTGGTGTGTGTGTGTGTGTGTGTGTGTCGCTCCTGTCATATAAAGCTGTTGTGCTCGTGGAGATCTAATAAAGGATAAACACCATCATTTCAGAAGATGATGTTGTGGTGATGAAGGCAGCAGATTGAGCTCTGAAGCCCCTGAAAGACTGGAATTACACCGTGATCATCTGTGTTTAAATTGACCAACTGTCATTTAAATGTATTAACTAAAATGTATAATGCATTAATAATGTGAGTAAAGTATTACTGTGAACTTCTTTTATTTGAGACCACTAAAAAACTATTGCACATAAAAAGATTTCCACTGGCTCAGCAACTACACAGTCACCGCCTGTTAAATAAAGCAACATGCAGCATATCATCAATGTTTGTAGATCTTCTCCTGGACTGAAGCACAGGCTCTACTCTTCTGCACAATGGTGACCCAAAAAATAAATTTTACAGTAAACTACTGGCAACAGTGTTGCCAGTATAAACCTGTTTTATAACTTACAGTTTATTACTGTTAAAAAACATTTTGTGGGTGTGTCTTTTTTATCTTACACAGTTAACCCTTTCAATCCCTCAGGGAAATCCACACTACGAGTAAAAAGTAACGATGCAGTGAGATAATTAAGGGAATATGTAAGTGATTGTAAGCAGAATCACTGAAGAAAAGAGAAACACAAGAACAGAAAATAGAGAAACACAATAACTACGACTGACTTCCAGCCATTACACATTATTACACTTATTATTAACCAGTATGACTTTATTTCTGTCATACATCTACAGAAGTTGTTATTGAGATGTTTAATTGAAAATGTTTGGTTTGAAGTTACCGTTATAGAGATCAGTGCTTGCTTTAGTTGGGATGCTGATGCTAAAACATTAGTTTTTCTTTTGCTGCTTGAGCTGTGTTGTTGCAAGTCACACTTGTGCACACACAGTTTATGAATGACTGCAGTTATAATGATTATGATGACAAAATCATCATATTGCCTGTTCATTCACTAAGGAATTCATTCTCACTTATTCAGAGTTTAATCCTCAATCAAAAGTATTACATTAGCACCACTGTGAAAACGCAGCAATAAGATACAATGACTCTTTTTTTTTTAACACATGATGCATAACCAGAGAAACAGAGCTACACTGTGTTTTAGAATCACCGAGATATCACAATTTAGCACATGAATCTCAACAATGGTGGCAATATTTCTTTTTTATTATTATTATTATTCATGCAGCAGTGCATGCTGGGAGTTTTATATTATCCTGGAACCCAGCATGCATTGCGACATGAAACTTTTCACCATTGTTGAGATTCATATGCTGATTGTTGATATCTGTGTGGGTCTGCGTCAAGCAGGAGTAAAATAAAATTGAATGCACTACATGATTACAATATTCTTCAGAAGACCTGATTACAGAAATATTGATTTCATTTAGTAGATTCACAGATATATGCTAAACATGAGATAACTATAATTTCAATGACTATATACAGGAAAAATCTGAAAATCAGGCATGTCCAGGATGATTGTGACATCATCACAAAAAAATAAAAACACCTGATCATCTTCCTCTTGACTTTTTCTTGCCATAACAAATGTGTGTTATAAGCTCACTGTTACAGCAGTCAGAGGGAGATGAAAGGTAAGAAGTCCAGGGACAAGAGACCAACTAAAGCAAATACTGATCTCCATCATGGTGACAACAAATTTTATTAATAACTAAATCTCTGTTAATTCTCAACAAGAACTTTTGTACATGTATGAAAGAAATAATCGTAAACTGGTTTGTAAACTGGTTTCACACTCAGTGTGGCTGGAAGGGTGTGATTTGGAAAACAGCCTCTGAGTGTCGATTTTGAGCAATGTTAATTCACAGTATATTCCTGTAGGCTAGTTTTATTTTCTACGGTATATTACTGTTTTAATGGAAAATGGTATAATATTGTCAGAATTTTACAGCAAGGGTTAACAGTGTGAGCCTTTCACAATTCCTTGAAACAACTCCTGAAAAGATATTTAGTACAGCAAACAATATCTAGACATTTTAAATTTTGTAAAACCTTATATGTACCTGAATTTCAGTATCACTGACAAGAGAACAAATTCCTTTTTTTTCCACCTCCTCAACTGTCCTATATTTTCAAAATCATCGATATACTTGAATTATTAAACTTTTAAGTTGGTTTATATGAATGAGGACACACATTTTACACATACCTTTTATACGTCATATGCTGAACAGCATATGCTGCCATTGATGATGCGTGATATCTTCTCAGATGCCACAGATCGTCTCCCTGTATCACTTCGTTTTTCATAGAGGTCCATTTGTCCCTCACCTCCATTTCTGCCATCTAATGCAATAAACACAGTTGTTAAAGTAATGTAGATAAAAATAAAATAAAATAAATAAATAAAAGCATTTATTTAACTTACTGTACAAACCAAAACCCCACAGTTGTTAGAGTCAGCCAGCCTCCACTGTTCTGGGTACTCAACAGTCAATTTTCCAAAGTCCCAAGTATTTCGGAAGGCATTGCTTTTGTACAAAAGAAAAAAGAAATTAATAAATGTACAGTAGTAAATAAAGATAACAATGTTGTCATTTACAAAGCACAAAATACCATAGTATAGTCAGGTCCATCGCAGAAATTGACTTGTAGTTGCCAGTGGGGTCGTAAACTCGAATACGATTCAGCAAACCATCCAAGACCTTTACAACATAAACAGAAACTGCTTTAACCAGAGTAACAACTGTTGAGCAAAAAAAAAAATAATATCCACACATACCCACAAAATGAAGTGGTTTCCCTTTTCGGGGCTCTGTCCACCAACACTTCAAGGTCCTGTAAAATATTTTTACGTAAGTAAGTAAATGTGTCCCCTGCCCCTGAAATTTATTTCATAGATTTTCATTTACCTTCAGACAAGAAATGTGACTGTCATCCACATGTTTCTTGATAGTGAAGGATCGCCACCAGAGCACGAACTTGTGCACCTGTAAAGCAGTTCCACCATGTGCTTTACAGAGCTGTGCAATCCTTGTGTTAAGAATCTAAAAGAAATAGTAGATTTCAATAAAATGTTGTTGAATAATATTAGTACATATACTATTGTCTGTGTACAAACGCCCATACAAATAAGCTTCCATTGGACGCATATGGAGGGCTCGCCTGAGTCCCAAAATTTCTCCAATCATGCATTCATGTCTATGTCTCAGCACCCTCTAACAGAATCCAAGGCTTCGAGAATATCCGAGAAATGTTATTTTACGACCCAAAAAAACTATAAGGTTTATAGATATTTTGGGTCGAAAAATAAAGTTTCTTGGATATTCTCGCAACCTTGGATTCTGTTAGAGGGTGCTGAGACATAGACATGAATGCATGATTGGAGGCTCTAGAGCCTTCCAGAGCTGAGATATGGAGATCCCACAAAGCATTTATTCCATTGTGGCAAAAAGAGACTCGCATACAGTGAAATTTTGGGATGAAATTTGGCCCTTTTGCAGCTTTATGTTTGGACGTTTTCTGGAAACCGGGACCAACTAGAGCTATTACAAATATGTCTCAAAAATGTTATCAAATTAAAATTCTAACGTCGTCATTCAGCCATGGGAAACTTTTCTTCTGTGGACACAGTGTCTCGAAATCTTCAACTGTGGCCTGGCATCTCGGAAACTGAATGAGTGGCCGCTTTCTGTCGGTTTCCTCACTCAAAATTCTCATATACATTTCCTAGAAAAAAAAAATGCTTTGTAATCATCTTACATATATAATATTATATATTCCATTTATTTGACATCTTACCTTGGTTTTCTGGCGGAGAATGTTGCCTGATTTGTCTGCAAGTGTAGCAACCCCTTTTCCGGTTGTAACTGTCAAAGGACATGTTTTTTTGTTGATATGTGTATTTATGTTTTTGTTATAAATTAATGTCAATTTGAGTTCATTCAATTTGAAACAATTGTGTTATTCAGAAGCCCATATTTATAATGTATGCCCTTTGAGGTGTTTAAAGTTAGGGGTTCTTTAAGATTTACGTAGAAAACGTGATGTGTCACATGACCCAGTTCAGTTTGGAGCGGGTCTGCGTCATTTTTGGGTCAGAGCGAATATGGATGCAGAGAAACGACATGTAGTCTGAGAAGGAATTGCGTGATCTGCATGGTTTGAGAGGCGCACATGGTAATTTACCTTTATATATTTCATAATGTTTATAGTGTTGTTTTATATTACTTTACGTGCAATGTGATGTGCTACACTGTTAGCCCTTGCTGTAAAAAAAGGCCAAATTCTGACAATATTATACCATATTCCATTAAAACAGTAATATACCGTAGAAAACAAAACTAGCCTACAGGAATATACTGTGAATTAACAGTACTCAAAGTCGACACTCAGAGGCTGTTTTCCCAATCACACCCTATACCCTCATTCACTATTCCCTACATTAGTTCACTAATAAAGTCCACTTGAATGAAAATAAGTGAGTGAATTGAGACACTGATGAACACCTGATAAGCAGAATCACTGAAGGACAGAGAAACAAGAACAGAAAAAAGAGAAACACAAAAACTACAACTGACTTCCAGCGACACTGAGTGTGAAAACAGTTTACGATTATTTATTTCATACATGTACAAAAGTTCTTGTTGAGAATTAACAGAGATTTAGTTAATAATAAAAAAAATTGTCACCATGATGGAGATCAGTATTTGCTTTAGTTGGTCTCTTGTCCCTGGACTTCTTACCATTCATCTCTCTCTGACTGCTGTAACAGTGAGTTTATAAAACACATTTGTTATGGCAAGAAAAAGTCAAGAGGAAGATGATCAGGTGTTTTTACTCTTTTGTGATGATGTTACAATCATCTTGGACATGTCTGCTTTTCAGATTTTTCCTGTATATTCATTGAAATTATGGGTATGTCATATTTAGCATAAATCTGTGTATCATAAAATGAAATTAATATTTCTGTAATCAGGTCTTCTGAAGATTATCGTAATCATATAGTGCATTCAATTTTATTTTACTCCTGCTTGACTCAGACACACACAGACATCAACAATCAGCATATGAATCTCAACAATGGTGAAAAGTTTCATGTCGCAATGCATGCTGGGTTCCAGGATAATATAAAACTCCCAGCATGCACTGCTGCATGAATAATAATAAAAAAAAAATATTGCCACCATTGTTGAGATTAATGTGCTAAATTGTGATATCTCTGTGTTTCTAAAACATAGCGTAGCTCTTTTTTTTTTTTTGGTTTATGCATGATGTGTTAAAAAAAAGGAGTCATAGTAATTTATTGCTGTAGTTTCACAGTAGTGCTAATGTAACACTGTTGATCGAGGATAAAACTCTGAATGAATAAGAGTTAATTCCCCAGTGAATGAACAGGCAATATGATGATTTTATCATCATAAACATTACAACCGCAATCATTCATAAACTGTGTGCGCACAAGTGTGACTTACAAAAACACAGCTCAAGCAGCAAAAGAAAAACGATTGCTTTAGCATCAGCATCCCAACTAAAGCAAGCACTGATCTCTATAATGGTAACTTCAAACCAAACATTTTCAATAACTTCTGTATGACAGAAATAAAGTCATACTGGTTAATAATAAGTGTAATAATGTGTAATGGCTGGAAGTCAGTCGTAGTTATTGTGTTTCTCTATTTTCTGTTCTTGTGTTTCTCTTTTCTTCAGTGATTCTACTTATTAACAGCAGGTGTTCATCACTAATGCTCAACAATCACTTACATATTCCCTTAATTATTTCACTGAACACTGTCTCAATGTTACTTTTTACTCTTTGTAGTGTGGATTTCCTGTGGGGTTGAAAGGGTTAACAGTGTAAGATAAAAAGACACACCCACAAAATGTACTTTAACAGTAATAAACTGTAAGTTATAAAACAGGTTTATACTGGCAACACTGTTGCCAGTAGTTTACTGTAAAATGTATTTTTGGGTCACCATTGTGCAGAAGAGTAGAGCCTGTGCTTCAGTCCAGGAGAAGATCTACAAACATTGATGATATGCTGCATGTTGCTTTATTTAACAGGCGGTGACTGTGTAGTTGCTGGTCCAGTGGAAATCTTTTTATGTACAATAGTTTTTCAGTGGTCTCAAATGAAAGAAGTTCACAGTAATACTTTGCTCAGATTATTAATGCATTATAAATTTTAGTTAATACATTTAAATGACAGTTGGTCAATTTAAGGCAGTCGGTTTCTGCAAGTTCATTTGAATTAGAATTTAGTGCATTTTTACAGAAACAAACTGTAGATTACAGTAAAGAACTGTACAATTAACAGTATATTACTGGCAACAGTGTTGCCAGTATTTTACTGTAAAAAAACCCGGTAAGGTCTAACAGTGTATTCATGATGTTGATTGTATTTGTCGTATTTCTGTTGCAACATTCACGTGCATTTCATTGGACATTGGCTCGAGAGACTTGTGAAGGACTGAGAAATGCATATTTTGAGTATATGTTTTTATTTCTTGTAGTTTTCACGGTGTCTAGTGTCTACTGAAGAGAGAGAGATACAAAATAAACTACGAAGACATCTGTATGAAGCGTGGCCTTTATTTCATCAGACCAATGCAGCTATACCGGTAATGTCTTTGCCTACAAAACGTCCACCTTTGCGTCCCTCTTTTCTTTTGTTTGCTTTGGAAAATGTTTTGCCTTCGCTCTAGAGCCCTGCGCTTTCAGTATGTCGCTCAGGGCGTGCCCAGGGGGTCACCGTGACGAATTCGGGGCCCCTGGGACCTTTCTATAAAAATCCCAGTCGCCCATTAAATGAATGTGTTTTCCATAGTGGTTTTGCGGACACCGCGTCAGTCGGTCGTTCGGGGAGGGTCGGCTCGTGGAAACTCAAAGAAAATTCATTAAAAGAAGAGAACACTTATCTTCTACCATCAATTTCATGAAAGGCAGATGATGCAAGTAGAAGTAGAAAAATCATACTGAGGGACAGGCCATTTTCAACATTTCTGCAAGATGCTTTGCACAAAAATGTGATTAAAATCCTTTAAAAACAAAAGAAACAAATTAATTTATTCTTATATTATTAGCCATATTATGGAAACTAAATTATAAAATATTTTATTTGTCTTATGGTTTATTAAGATTTACAGAGCTTTTTTTTTCTAAGGGACACAAAATGGTAATGACCCAACTGTGATAGGACTCATTAGATATTGCTTGATGCTGCAATAATTTGTTTTACCTACAAGTCTCCTAGGAATAAAAAAAAAAAAAAAAATGAATAGCTGTCCACTGTAGTGACCATTATGCATGAAAGGGTTAATCCATATAAAACAGCGCTTAATCTTGCAAAGTACGTTTTGGTGTTACTGCTATCATTACGTTAGTAATTCATCAAGTTAACTATAAAGTGTCGCTATGTTGTGAGAAGGTATTCCTTTGCAGAGATCCCAACCCGAACTAAGCATTTAACGAACATAAAAAAAGTCGTGACATCCCATTGCCAGATGTTCTCCAGTCCTAAAAGTAAAACAAAAACACAAACACAAACAATCTGTATTTAAAAGATCTTTTAGAAAGTCATGGTCTCTTTTGAGCCTTAATTTGTCAGTGATGCTTGATTTCTTTCAAGACAACATACTCTGAAATACTTCCCATCCCATACATGAAAAAAATACACGCTGTGTTGGTGATATCACTAGCCGAGGTAAGGCTGTTCCAGGCGGGATAGATGAGCGCTGGGCGCTCGGTGATCCCTTGGATCTCACAACTCCGCAAACGTCAGATAAAATTTTTAAATAGGCGCTGTCTGTATAAACAAACAACATATTTGAGATTAAAACAACTACATTCTCGACTGAAAAACTCTTAAAACTACATTTCGTGACACAATAACAGTAGTATTTTTAAATTTCGCGGTCTTTCTCCTCTGCTATTGACGCAACTTGAGATTTTAAATATTAGCTATAGAATATACACAATTGACAGCAGCATTTGTCCAAAATTTAATCTTAACCGTTATATTTTCATCAGAAATGATCTGTAAACAGGGCTTTAAGTATAAAATACCGAACTTATCCTTTAAATTATTACAGCTTTTTAAAACCTAAAACTAAACGTAAACCTTGTTCTGGTTTTGTTTCCTTATTACCAATACCTTATATTAACATTTTACGTTTTATTGTTAGACTTAATATTTTTTAAAACATGTATAAAATGTAAATATCATTCAATTTAATTTATCATTAAATATCATTAAATAGAAAGTAATTTATTTGCATGTTAATTAACTGATAATGAATTGACTTAAGTGATCAAGTACAATTTACACAAATGTAGAGAGAAACCAAATGATACAAAAAAAAAAAAACAGTCAGTGAGGATCACATTTACCACCATAAACTTTAATTTAACCCTTCAAGTCTGAGAACAATCAAGAAATCCCTGAATACTGCACCAGGTGCCATACTTTAGTGATCATGAAAAAATAGACAATTTTAGCAAAACCAACAGAAATACTTTTTTTTTTTACAGTGTTTCTCTTTAAACCCTCATAAAGTCCAAATGTGCTGCTGAGAATCAGAGGAACATCTTCATTGATCGCTCACGTCTGTAATGACAATCATTATTAAATCACCAGAACATGAAATATGAGCTGGACGTGTTCTTGAGCGGTTTTGTGAGATTCTGCCATGATCTCGGTCTGTCACTCATCAGGAAGCTTCGCACTTCCCTTCCTGCCTTCCTGACACTTCCCGCAGCAGTCTATGAAGCTCCGCCCCCAGCAGGGACGCTAACTCCGCCCCACTGTCTGACTCCTCCCAGGGGGCGTGGCTAGTGTGCTGCAGAACGAACTGCAGCAGGTTGGGAACCGTCATGGGTGTGTTTTCTGGAAACTTGACACTCATCTGCTTCCTGCGGGAGACAGTAACGTGTGCGAGAATATTTACACTGTACGGAAAAGAGTTTTACACTTTATGATGGGGTTTTTGAACCTGTGTCGGGGGAAGAGCAGCACGGAGGGCAGATGATCCACCATAAACTCCCAGGGCAGATCATTACGACCAACATTCACTCAGAAAACAACAAGAACAGTAATAAACGAACATGATTATTACTGCGGCGGAACTGTAAGCGCTGAATATATGGTCATGTGAAGCTAATGTGAAGTGTTTGCAGGTGCCGTTCCACACCTGGCCACCGTGAGGGCGCCGTTTCCCTGGAACAGACGGGCCAGTTGAAGAAACACGTGATTGAGAATCGAGCAGAAGCCACACCAGGTCGAATAATACAACAGCAGCACGTCCTGATGAGACAGAGAGAAGATCACAGTTATTGTTCTTGGTGTGGATGCTAATATAGTCATCGTTCTTGGTGTGAACGCTAAGATAGTCATCGTTCTTGGTGTGAACGCTAATATAGTCAGTTCTTGGTGTGGACGCTAATATAGTCAGTTCTTGGTGTGGACGCTAATATAGTCATCGTTCTTGGTGTGAACGCTAATATAGTCATCGTTCTTGGTGTGAACGCTAATATAGTCATCGTTCTTGGTGTGGACGCTAAGATAGTCATCGTTCTTGGTGTGAACGCTAATATAGTCAGTTCTTGGTGTGAACGCTAATATAGTCATCGTTCTTGGTGTGAACGCTAATATAGTCATCGTTCTTGGTGTGAATGTAATATAGTCAGTTCTTGGTGTGAACGCTAATATAGTCATCGTTCTTGGTGTGAACGCTAAGATAGTCAGTTCTTGGTGTGGACGCTAAGATAGTCATCGTTCTTGGTGTGGACGCTAAAATAGTCATCGTTCTTGGTGTGAACGCTAATATAGTCAGTTCTTGGTGTGGACGCTAATATAGTCATCGTTCTTGGTGTGGACGCTAATATAGTCATCATTCTTGGTGTGGACGCTAATATAGTCATCGTTCTTGGTGTGAACGCTAATATAGTCAGTTCTTGGTGTGAACGCTAATATAGTCAGTTCTTAGTGTGGACGCTAATATAGTCATCGTAGTCATAGTTCTTGGTGTGGACGCTAATATAGTCATCGTTCTTGGTGTGGACGCTAATATAGTCATCGTTCTTGGTGTGGACGCTAATATAGTCAGTTCTTGGTGTGGACGCTAATATAGTCAGTTCTTGGTGTGGACGCTAATATAGTCATCGTTCTTGGTGTGGACGCTAATATAGTCAGTTCTTGGTGTGGACGCTAATATAGTCATAGTTCTTAGTGTGGACGCTAATATAGTCATAGTTCTCGGTGTGGATGCTAATATAGTCATCGTTCTTAGTGTGAAGAGAGACAATCAGGCTGATTGTGTGCTATATACAGGGGTGATAGTAGAAAAAAATCCTGAGCCTGAACTTTTTTCCCTGGGAGGTAAGCGAGGTGGCTAAGCCAAGATATATGCCCTGATCAACATAATTGTCAAGCGGGATCCAGGGGTGTGCTCCCCTAGGAGAACATTTTGATAAATAGTCCCTTAAATGATAGATTCTGGTGACTTTTGTGGATATAAATGGACATCATTCAGACATGAGATGAACAAACCCAATACAAGCCTATATTACAGTAGCAGGTTTCAGTAAGTCAAATTTACGACCTTTTAAAGACATTTTAAGACCATAAAGATTGAATTTTAAGACCTGGTATTGCCAAAAAATATTCAAATCAAAGAATTCATTTTATTTCAATGAATTCAGTAATTGAAAAAGCATTGATTTAATTTACAGATAAAGCAATCACATTAGTAACCTTCCACACCCAACAACGCGTGTCAGAGAAAAGAACAGAATCAGATATCATTTTTTTATAGAAAATTGTACTTTGCATATTATACTGTAAAAAACACATAATTAGTTGATTTTAGTTGATCATAACAAGAGATGAAATGGCATGAACATTTCATTTCATGGTTATAGTGACAAAAATTATCACGTTATCACAGAATCCTGTTCAAAAAGTACTAATACTACACAATGAAATCAATTCACCAAGTTTTATGTCGAAAACCAGCAAATAACAAATAAAGCATCAATATGCACTTTTTGTTTACATAAACATTAAAATAATACCATTAAAAATGATAGCCAGATTTTAAAAGTGTCTTGCAACATGTTATATACTAACATGTACAAGTTCAAATAAAGTTTTGACAAAAAACTTTTTTATAAAAAGATAAAACTCACATATTTCAGACTTTAAATGATTTTTATAAAAAGAATGAGTCAAAAAAAGATAAATGACTGACATTTACAACACACTTTAGCTTATCTTTTATTATTAATAGTAAAATTAGGTCCGATTTTCCCGTGGCGTCTGTCGTTGCTATGCAACCATGCACTGACTGCTCTCTCGACAATGACAAAAAAGTTTTAGTGGCTAATGGATTTCCACCACCGAAAAACGTCTGGAAAAAAACGAGCGCGTCGCTTCAATTATGAGCGCGCTTACCTAAGCCCGCCTAAATTTGAATGAACTTGAGCGCGCAAAAGACGCGATATGTGAACGGCCTGTTGGCGAGCTACCTCAAATCAGGCAACGAGCTACAGCTGCTTGATGACTAGGATCTAATTCTAACTCGTGCCGTGGCAGCACTTTTTTCCCGCTAGTTCCATATAATATTTACCTTGCGCACAAAGTGCAGAAACACGCTCCTGGTTGCCGGAGTTTTTGACACCAGCTTCCAAAGGGCTTTTCGTCTCTACCCACCTCCTCTATCCAAGACCATTTATTCTTTATGCCTTTATCGACAAGTTTGGTGTCTTCCCCTGGCTTAATAAAGTTGCACTCCATGACTTTGGCTATGTTTCACGCTGCCAGTGTGGGAAACACATTCGTAGTGTATGTGAAACACAAAACAAATTCGCACGTGGAGTGACTGCTGAATCAATCTGATTGGCCAAAACCCAAGACCAGCCCCTACCCTATTACCGATTGGCTGAAGTAGGCTTACTGGTGTGGTTTAGTAAAAAAGCGCCTCTCAGATCTTGGGATAATTGTCAGATCACGCGAACGTGAACCTGATTTTTTTTTTTTTTTTTTCGCAGACAGGCCTGCCGGAGTGCTATCAGGCCTGTGTGTGTTTCTTTCCTATCAGCTCAATGATGCCAAAAACTCTCTCAACTACAACAGTCACAGATGTTCCTCTACTGGACACATTTCTCTAGAGTTGATGCTGAAGTTCATGACAGATCATTGTGTTCATCACAACACAGCGGTCAAATGTGTGAAATGAACAGCATCTTTTCTCCAAAGCTATAAGAGCACAAGCTTTGTTGTAGTCCAGACTTTAAAGTTAGGCATCTTTACAGATGATCATTTTAATAAATAGATAAAAACCTGCGCTGACAAACACTTGCAGTGCTGTGGATGTTTTCCAGGAGCCGCTGGAGGAGAAACGTGTGCAAAAGCAGAACAAAAGCTCCTGGAGACACAAACTGTGCTGCAACTACAGACTAAACCATGACTTGATGGAGCAACATGAGAAGAAATATTCCAGCTCTACGTGACGAATCTCACATTCTGCTTCTACAGCATCAGAACGCTCAGCTGCTTTCATGGGAAGAGCATCACTGGACACTTCTTTTCTGCTCTTTGTTGAAGTGATTTAGACACTCCAGCTGAATAATGTTTAATCGGACAGATTTTGTGGAGCTTCGTTCAGGTGTCCTGACGTTGGAGGAAGGCTGAGACTGTTGTAGAGGACATGAAGCTCAGAGAACATATTCTTCACTGCCAAATATCTGTGCTTCAGCATTATTATACAACAAATCATATTTCAGCTGTCTTCTATCAGGACAAATAAAGGAAAGGATCACAAGGACACAGAAATAGAGCTAGTGACACAGAAGTGACTCAACTTACCCACCATTAGGGGTATAGTATGTTGTCACTGGGGAATTTGAGTTTAAAATAAATAAATTAAATAATAGTTTTTTTTGTGCATTATCCCACGACAGTCTTACTTTACAGCACATTATTCAGAATGTCTATTCATTAAGAATATTTCCATGCAGTGAAATATCCAAAATATCCAAATGTTAAATTATGACACAACAAAATAAAGTGAGAAAAAAAGAGCTTTTGTTAGATAAAGAAAATATTAAATGTTCCTCATTGCAGTTCACCAAACTTTGTGTGTTTGCAGAAGAATATAATCACAGGAAAAGAAGAGCTGGATTCTATTTGCCACAACTATGCTTTTTTAAGAAAATTCAACATTTCATTGTTTATGAAAAACATTTATAAAAATGTACATAATTCACCAACAAGTATGAAATAAAGTTAGACAAATATAAATCTTGCTATACATTTACTTTAACATTAAACTTGTTTTACCTTCCCTGTATTTGAGTTCAAAATAAAAAAGGGGGGAAACGGTCCATTAACTCATGACAGTCTTACTTTACAGCACATTATTCAGTGTCTATCATTCAGAATTTTACCTTCATGGCTTCATTTTGACCTGAAAATAGGATGTTTGGGGAATTGGGTGAGACGTTATGGATTTGTGTTTACAGTTGTGTTGAGAATAAGAGGCATAGTTTCAAGAAATGTGTTTAACCCTCAAGGGGTCTAAGGGGTTTTTGGGGTCCTTGAGATGTTCTGACATGCCCTGACATTTGTGCTTTTTTCAGTTGCTTATAAACATATTAATGGCAAAGGTGTAATTACACTCTATTTAGCACAAACAGGGCTACCATAATATGTGAACAACATGTATGTACGTTTGTATTTTTGAGAGAATAATGTTTATGCATGGTTATTGAAAAAACTAAAAACTAAAGTTTCTGAAATAAGGCCACAAAACACATACTAAATATGTGTCAATAAGACTTTTGACTAATTCGCACCTGAGGAGAAAATGGGGCCCGCATACTTAATGAGCCATTCATTCAGGTGTCACTGAGCCACAAGAAAGAATGCAAGAGCAATATATATGTGTGTGTATATATATATATATATATATATATATATATATATATATATATATATATATATATTCTACCAAATTGGTTCACAGTTGGAAGCATCTCATTTTTTTTTTTTTTTCACAAATTGTGCTTGCAAATTGTATAATATCCAAGGAAAACATGTCTAGTAATTGTGCAGTTAATTCTCATATTTTCAGTTTTGGAATATGTATCCTTTCCCCAAATTTATCACTAATAAAACACAATAAAAATTATTTAAAGAAAAGGCTTATATTTACCTTTTAATAGTTTGTTTACATCTACCTTGTAAATATATTTTTTTATTAAAAAGGTTACAATTACAACAATTCAAGTGTAATCTTTCTTTGTAAAAACTAAAGTATACATTTTATCATACATATTTCAAAGTTAAGGATTCATTACTTTGAATATAGCCTAGGCTACATTGGAACAAACACATAATAACATATTATCTGATTACTTTATTTTTGACAAAACATACTACACTCACCTAAAGTATTATTAGGAACACCATACTAATACTGTGTTTGACCCCCTTTCGCCTTCAGAACTGCCTTAATTCTACGTGGCATTGATTCAACAAGGTGCTGAAAGCATTCTTTAGAAATGTTGGCCCATATTGATAGGATAGCATCTTGCAGTTGATGGAGATTTGTGGGATGCACATCCAGGGCACGAAGCTCCCGTTCCACCACATCCCAAAGATGCTCTATTGGGTTGAGATCTGGTGACTGTGGGGGCCATTTTAGTACAGTGAACTCATTGTCATGTTCAAGAAACCAATTTGAAATGATTCGAGCTTTGTGACATGGTGCATTATCCTGCTGGAAGTAGCCATCAGAGGATGGGTACATGGTGGTCATAAAGGGATGGACATGGTCAGAAACAATGCTCAGGTAGGCCGTGGCATTTAAACGATGCCCAATTGGACTTCCGGGTCAAGCCATGTGGTGGTAAGACGCACGTTGTCCGAGCTCCGCATCCTTTCGATTTAGTTTATTCATTAAATACCTTTCACCGTCGCATAGTACTTCATCCTGTAACAGTTACTTTGCTTTAAAACGGAACTCGTGAAGCAAAATGAGTAAAGCAGGAAAATCAGGTAGTAAAGCTGAAAAACAGCAGAGTGCTAAAATTTGTAGCAGTATGGCGGAAGACCATGTAGCACCACTAACGACGGAGACGCTTGTCTTAGAACTTGATAAGCTGAGGAGGAATATGACCGGCGAACTCACAGCTTTACTAAATAGCTCCCTGGAACCTATCCGTTCGTCGGTCGAATCGTTCCAGCTGAGTCTGGCTGAACAAACTTCTACTATCAGAGAGATGGAGACTAGCTTATCCGACCACAGTGACAGGATAACGCAGCTAGAACTGGACGTGAGCGGGCTCCAGTCTGCCCTGGGATCGGTGGTGAAAGAGAATACAGAGCTCAAAGCGAAAGTGGAGGACTTGGAGTCCCGCTCAAAACGCCAAAATGTCCGAGTGCTGGGACTCCCGGAGAACGTGGAGGGAAAGGATGCTAGAGTCTATATGGCCGGGATGTTCGCTGACCTGCTGGGGGACCTTCTTTCTGGGCCACCTGAGCTGGACCGCGCACATCGCAGCCTGCAGCCGAAACCTCGACCGGATGATCCTCCACGCCCGATTATTGTCAGGTTTCATCGCTATATGGAGAAGGAGGCTGTTTTAAGGTGGGCAAAGTCACACAAGGACTCTTCTTACAACGGCCATAGAATCAAAATCTTTGAGGATTTCAGCGCAGCGGTTGCGAGAAGGCGAGCAGCATTTAACCCAGTCAAGGGGCTTCTCTACCAACGGGGAGTGAAGTTCGGCATGCTGTATCCGGCGCGCCTCCGAGTCACCCACAACAACAGGGAGCACGTCTTCAACTCTCCCGAGGCTGCGGATTCTTTCTACCGACAGAACTTTCCAGCCAAGGAGACTTCAGCAGCGGAGTAAAAATATATTCAGGTGTTGCTATTCTGGTTAGTATATATTCTGTCGGTCTTCTATTGGACTGCTGTGAAAGCTATGTTCATTTTGTTTCGTTATGACAGTAGCAGTAGCCCTTTCCGTTTCTGGTTTCATGATTAAGGCTGTTTTAGGTTTGGGACTAAGCAATGCCACTTTATAATTTACAGCCTATTTGCAATACAGCTACAACTGTATAGGCACCTGTGCACTGTTATGTCACTGAGGTTAGCCACTTTGAAGCTCGCGGTTGCGATACTTTTTTCAGGCTGCTTTTTCTCTTCCTTTCGGTTAACTGCAATATTCAGGATATGCAAAAATACAATGTTGGGAGCATAAGACACTTCATGCTTAACCGGTTGTATGTACACTCGTTGGTATTACTCAGGGGGGAGGGGGGAGGGTGTGACTTGTGTTTTTTTTTTTTTTTTTTTGTCTGTCGGCTTTTGTTTTCCTCGTTCTTTTTTTCTTTCTATACCTTCGGTTCCCAAACTACTGTTTTTACACTCAGTCTTATCTACCTTACATATTATAAATGACAAGTGCTTCTGTAATGCCAGGGGGTACAGCCGGACATAAAATCAATTTTATTACTTGGAATGTGCGGGGTTTGGGGGGGCAGATAAAGCGTTCCAGGGTTTTCTCACACTTAAATTATCTCTCCGCTGATATCGTTTTTCTGCAGGAGACTCACCTACGTACAGTTGACCATTCTAGGCTTCGTAAACCATGGGTTGGTCAAATGTTCCACTCCAACTTCAACAGTAAATCCAGGGGCACAGCCATTTTAATACATAAACGAATCAAGTTTGTCCCCGATCATATACATTCTGATCCTGGTGGTCGTTACATTATAGTTTCTGGTACCCTTCATCAAACGCCGGTTGTGCTAGTCAGTGTGTATGCACCTAACTGGGATAGCCCAAACTTTATGTCCACGTTATTTTCCCATCTACCAAATTTAAATTCTCATCATCTTATACTAGGAGGAGATCTCAACTGCGTTGTTGATCCAAGCCTCGATCGTTCACAGCCCAGATCGACCATGCCAACAGCTATGTCTAAGACTCTATTAACACTTATGGATCGGGTGGGGTGTGTTGATCCTTGGCGTTTCTTTCACCCTAAAATTAAAGACTTTTCTTATTTCTCTACTGTCCATCAAGTTTACTCCCGCATAGATTTTTTCTTTATTGATAAGGCCCTTTTACCTCTCGTCAGATCTACAGATTACACTGCCATAGTAATTTCTGATCATGCTCCTCACAGACTTGAGTTATGTCTTCCCTCGGGTTCACATAGGCATCAAGGAGGCTGGAAGTTGAACACAAGTTTGTTGGCCAATGCAGAGTTCTGCGACTATGTATCTTCAGACATAAATTTCTTTTTAGAGACCAACAGGTCTGAACACGTCTCCCCATCGCTACTATGGGAAACATTAAAAGCTTTTATACGTGGGCGTATTATCTCTTTTAGTGCGCATTTGTCTAAATCCAGAAGATTGAGGCAGCAACAACTTATAGACTCTATTTTAGTCATTGATAGACAACATGCCTCTTCCCTAAATCCTGCTCTGGTAACTAAACGTCTGCAGTTACAAACCGAATTTGACCTCCTGACAACAAATAAAGCAGAACACTTATTACAACGGCAAGAGCAACTTATTATGAGCATGGGGACAGAGCCAGTCGTCTTCTAGCCTCGCAGTTGAGACATCAGCATGCCTCTCACTTTATTTCCCAAATATATGACTCTTCCCAGATACTGACTACAGACCCAACAAACATAAATTTGGAGTTCTCTTCGTTTTATTCTAACCTTTACAAATCAGAACCTCCCCCTGATACCTCCGTCATGGAAATTTTTCTTAATAACTTAGATATACCATCGGTAAGTAGGGAAACAGCAGAAAATTTGGATAAACCACTCAGTCTACAAGAAATCACTTCTTGCATTTCTCTGATGCAGAATAACAAAAGCCCCGGCCCGGATGGTTTCTCCGCTGAGTTTTTTAAGAAGTTTTCTGCACAGCTTGCTCCTTTATTATTAGATGTTTTCAATGATTCATTAGAGCAGGGAGTTTTGCCACCAACACTGAACGAGGCGCTGATATCCCTCATACTAAAAAAGGATAAGGACCCAAACCTATGTAGTGGCTACAGACCAATTAGCTTGCTAAATAATGACGTCAAGTTATTGGCAAAGGTACTGGCATGCCGACTTGAGACCTGCCTCCCTGATATTATATCAGAGGACCAAACAGGTTTCATTTTGGGCCGTCAACTGTCATCTAGTGTACGTAAACTTCTAAATGTGATTCTGTCTCCCTCTGCCTCTCCAAATCCTGAGATGGTTATTTCGCTCGACGCGGAGAAGGCATTTGACCGGGTGGAATGGCATTACTTGTTCACAATCCTCCAAAAATTTGGATTTGGCCCTAAATTTGTCTCATGGATTCGTCTTCTCTACTCTGCTCCAGTGGCAAGAGTTAAAACAAATTCCGAAACCTCGCCTCCTTTTCCTCTCTCGCGTGGCACACGCCAAGGATGCCCCCTTTCACCATTGTTTTTTGCACTCGCTATAGAGCCTCTGTCTATAGCCCTGAGAGGGTCCACATTATTTTCAGGCATAATTAGAGGAGGTATCGAACACAGAGTAGCACTATATGCTGATGATCTATTATTATATGTTCAAGACCCAGTAAATTGTGTTGACGGAATAGTAAATCTGCTAGAGGCCTTCGGAATATTTTCTGGTTATAAATTGAACATCACAAAGAGTGTATGTTTCCCTGTTAACCAGTTAGCGAAATTGATTCCTCCTGACGCGCTACCCTTCCATTTATCTCTTAGTGGCTTTAAATACTTGGGTGTAAACATCTCACACTCCTTTAGCTCACTTTATAAGAATAACTTTGTGGAATTGACTGAGAAGATTAAATCAGAGATGGAGGGTACTACCTCTTTCACTAGTGGGTCGCATCGAAACAATTAAAATGAACATATTACCTCGGTTTCTATTTCTCTTTCAGACTCTCCCGATCTTTCTCCCTAAATCTTTTTTTAAATCACTTAACGCCACTGTACTTTCATACATCTGGGTGGGCAAGCCCCCCAGAATTCAATTATCAATTCTCCAGAGGCCCAAACGTGATGGAGGCCTTGCACTCCCTAATATTCAGTTGTATTATTGGGCTGCTAATCTCCAAAAGCTTAAAACTTGGTATCATTCCCCTGACACTAACTGGTGCATTATAGAAGCCAGCTCTTGCACTTCATCTCTACCCGCACTGCTTTTTGCTCCACTTACAACGCGGCCTTCTCAGTATACTAATAACCCTGTTGTACTTTCTTCGCTAAAAATCTGGAAACAGTTCAGGCAACATTTTGGATTAAAATCTCCTTCTGTCCTTTCCCCTATTTGCAATAACCACCTCTTTTTACCTTCTTTGCTAGACCCAACTTTTAAATTATGGAAAAAGAAAGGTCTGGTCTCTTTTTGTGATCTCTTCCTAGACAAAATATTTGGTAGTTGGGAAAACCTTGTTACTAAATTTAGCTTATCTATTCATGGTCGATTCAGATATTTCCAACTTCGTAGTTTTGTTAAAATTAATTTTACATCTTTTCCTAACCTACCCGAGGAGACTCTTTTAGATAATATAATGTCTTCATCAGTGTCACAAAACAGCATTGGACCAATTTACAATCTTTTACTCTCTTCGCAAGTATCTTCCCTTCTATGGTTAAAGGATACATGGGAAAAAGAGCTTGGGCTGGCACTAGACGAGGACTGGTGGAGAGAGTCACTGCTTAGAATCAGTTCCACTTGCACTTGTGCTCGTTTGAGCCTTATTCAGTTTAAGGTGGTACATAGGATCCACTACACTAAGGCCAGGCTAAAGAGATTTTTCCCTGACACGGATGATTCTTGTATTAGATGTTCCCTTTCCCCTGCAGATCACACACATACGTTTTTCTCCTGCCCTAAGCTCGACTCCTTCTGGTCGTCTTTCTTCAACTCCCTTTCTGTAATTCTGGGCATCCCCCTGACCCCATGCCCTCTAATTGCTATCTTTGGTGTGCCCCCTGTGGGCAGGTTTAATAAATATCAAGCTGACCTTGTTGCGTTTTCTGCCCTCATAGCCAAGCGACGTATATTGCTGCATTGGAAGAGTCCTAATCCCCCTGGCTCAACCTCTTGGTTAAAAGATTTAATGTCTTTTCTTCATTTAGAAAAAATTAAGCATACAGTTAGAGGATCTGTGAAACGATTTCATAGTACATGGGACCCATTTCTTTCTTATGTTAACTCCCTAACTTTGTTAGACTCTTAAATTTGACCGAATACCTTTTCCTTTTCTGTTTTTGTTTTTGAGTGTTTCATTACTATTGTTATTATTATTTATTATTGTTGTTGTCACTGTTTTTTTTTTATTTTTTTTTTATTATTATTATTATTTTTTTATTATTATTATTATTTTTTTTTTTTTTTCATCTATGTTCTTTAAAAGATCTACCTCCAGGGAAAAGAAAATGGGAAAATGCCAGACTTCTTATTTACAGTTGACCTGTTTATTGTCTGTAACATGCTTGGAAGTTTGCACAATAAACATATTTAAAAAAAAAAAAAAAAACGATGCCCAATTGGCACTAAGGGGCCTAAAGTGTGCCAAGAAAACATCCCCCACACCATTACACCACCACCACCAGCCTGCACAGTGGTAACAAGGCATGATGGATCCATGTTCTCATTCTGTTTACGCCAAATTCTGACTCTACCATCTGAATGTCTCAACAGAAATCGAGACTCATCAGACCAGGCAACATTTTTCCAGTCTTCAACTGTCCAATTTTGGTGAGCTCGTGCAAATTGTAGCCTCTTTTTCCTATTTGTAGTGGAGATGAGTGGTACCCGGTGGGGTCTTCTGCTGTTGTAGCCCATCCGCCTCAAGGTTGTGCGTGTTGTGGCTTCACAAATGCTTTGCTACATACCTCGGTTGTAACGAGTGGTTATTTCAGTCAAAGTTGCTCTTCTATCAGCTTGAATCAGTCGGCCCATTCTCCTCTGACCTCTAGCATCAACAAGGCATTTTCGCCCACAGGACTGCCGCATACTGGATGTTTTTCCCTTTTCACACAGAAATGGTTGTGCGAGCAGATTGTGAAATACTCAGACCAGCCCGTCTGGCACCAACAACCATGCCACGCTCAAAATTGCTTAAATCACCTTTCTTTCCCATTCTGACATTCAGTTTGGAGTTCAGGAGATTGTCTTGACCAGGACCACACCCCTAAATGCATTGAAGCAACTGCCATGTGATTGGTTGATTAGATAATTGCATTAATTGAACAGGTGTTCCTAATAATCCTTTAGGTGAGTGTATATTTAACATATGAGCAAAAATTGGCAAACAAAAGCTTATTTGAGGTGGCAGATATTTTACAGTAAAAATGTATAATCTATCAAAAACTAGTCAACGAAATGTTCTCTTTCATATGTCTTTAACATAGGTCTTTCGAAATATAAGAAATATAAATGTTAATTTGCAGTTTAATACGTTGCTTATACAAATACATTTTATTTCAACATATTTCAGTCGATTTTTACTCATCTCAGTATAGCAATACAGTTTGCTAAAAGCGGATCATTCATTCACACACAGAAACGCGATTCAAATTTAAACTGTCTTTTTGCGAGTTGTGGTAAACAGCGCATCTCTGCCGTTCATTCATTCACACACAGAAACACGATTGAGCTGAGATGAGAACAACTGACATCTCTCTCTTTTCATATAATATGAGAATATTTGTTTTTTATAAAAATTACTTACTTTAAAAGAAGAGAATTCAAGCTTCATGCCTGTGTGTCTGTATGCCTGTTTGACTGAGTATTCGCTGAGTTACAGTTCATTTTCGGACGCGTTTCAGAATTGACTTCACTGACAGAGAGAAAGCAGAACGCGCATCATGTTTATTTTTCTTTATTTGGCAAAAAGCACAACACTTTGTTTTTATTGTGAGTATACACAAAAATAATACACAGTTAACAGGATCGATTGATGTATGAAACTGGTTTATAAGATCAAAGTCAATAGAGTATTTGGAGTCTCGTTTGAACTGATAAGAAAAAAAGCGGGCAAATCACGCCAGCGTGATTGTCGACCCCAGGGGGTTAAGCAATCGAGAAAAACTGTAATAGACTACTCTATCTAAAGTGGAAACAACTACAAGCCAAGTATACTTAGAAGTCTTAAAGCTACACTGTGTGAGATTTTCTCCCATCTAGAGGTGAAATTGTATATGACTACCAACTGAATATTACTTATAGCCCCTCCCATTCCGAGGGCGTTGTACTCCTATGGCGGCCGTATTATGAGTAATCTCCCCTCGCATTCGTCACGGTGCCACTGAGTAAAAGCTGGAAAGGCAAAGCTTGAATTTACAGGGATTTCCCTCTTTGGCTAATGTATTTTCAAGATGGAGGCCCAACATGGCTGCCGCCATTCGAGCGACTCGCTCGTATGTATTCAGAATGGCAGATTCTACACTTACGAGAATACTTGATTAGTTGGTGGAAGTAATTACACATGAATGAGCACATATAATTTTGAAAGAACAAAGTGTTTTTTGCTAAGAATCAACTTAAAACATTACACAGTGTAGCTTTACTTAGACTTTTCTGTCAGTATAAGTCAAATATACTTAAGTGCAATTTTAAGTATATTTCTGAGAAGTATATAAAAAGTAGACAAAGTATACTTTCTTATTTTTAGTTTAAAAGAAGTATACTAATAGCACACATGAATAAACTATTTCATGTATTAGTATACTAAAAGAATAAACTATTTCATGCTATTAGTATACTAAAAGAAGTATACTAATAGCACACATGAATAAACTATTTTTTCGTAAAGGGGTTCCCAACTCTGTTCCTTGAGTTCCTCTTTCCTGCAGAGTTTAGCTCCAGCTCTAATTAAACACGTGAACTCGCTAATCAAGGGCTTTAGGATTACTACTGTAGAAAGTTACAGGCAGGAGAGTTTGATCAAGGTTGGGCCGTTTCTCAATATGCCTTCTCGTCTGAACTTGTGTTCTTGTGGACTTGAAACGTCATCTGTTCCAATTCAGAGTTCACATCTAGCTAATACAGTTCAAATCCCCGGATGTGTTCTTGCTCCGCCCCCTTTACCCAGGATGCATCGAGAGGAGACTTTTGTGGACTTGAGACAGCCAGGTATCCCAGAATGCATCTAGCTCTAACCAGCAAGCACCAATAGCGGATGAGAAAACCTGCGTAATTTATAAATACTACTGTTATTGTGTCACGAAATGTAGTTTTAAGAGTTTTTCAGGCGAGAATGTAGTTGTTTAAAGCTCAAATCTGTGGATTATATATAAAGATAGCGCCTATTTGAAAATTTGATCTGATGTTTTGGGAGTTGTGAGATCCAGGCGATCAGCGTTCATTAACATTAACCTGGAACATCCTATCCTCGGCTAGTCCTTCTGACGTTTGCCGCTGGCTCTGACGTTTCTGTAGTGGTTAAACATGAGATATAATTCTTCTTGTCTATATTTAATGGCCATATTTGGTCGTATGAATCTATTGGCAAATATTTTTTGCTGATACCAAAATGAATAACTTTATATAATTAGGCTATTTAACTTTACCGTTGTAGCCTACTAGAGCACTGCTTTGTACATTTGACTGAATTTTTGCTTTATTTCCTATAAAGCTTCTTATACCATTTACTTATATTTTTATAATGGCTATTATTGATAATTAAAACTGACATTAAAAAAGAGGCAGGGTTGTGTTTTATGTCATATTTCATTTTATTAAAGTGAAGATAATCGGAGTAAATATTGCCTATGTTTACTATTTAAAAAATGTTGTGTTTTATATATTGTTTTGTTATAAATATACATACAGTGAAGATAATCAATGTACGCTTTGCCTGAACCACATTTGTGTGGCTATTAAAAGAAGCATAGTGGTGTTTTATAACATATTTTGTTTTATTGTTGCTTAAAATATACATGACGAGATAACCGGAGTAGCCAGAGCGAGCTGAGTGACATTATCAAAAACGCTGCTGTTCCTTTAGCAGAATTACCGGACCTGCGTCCTCGAGAGTTCGTTCTCCTGAGTCGATCTTGGCAAGTCAGAACTACAGAAGACGAACGTCAGAACTTTGCGTACTTGAGAAATACCCTTGGACTCTGCAGGAAAGTGGACTTTGAAGGCCAGAGTTAAGAACCCCTGTTTAATGCCAGGTATACACTACATAAAATCCTCATATCTGTTTTGTATCATGAAGTTGCTGTGCTTTACACATTTCACGACCGATCGTTGACTGGGGGTCACACATCACAATATTTCACTGGAAATAATCCCCATCAACTCTGTTTTGTTTCCAGAATGCATGCGTGAGAAGTGATACAGGGAATGACGTAAGATCACGCTTAAGTGGAATTCTGCCGCAAGACTGGATTCCTCCACATTACAAATGTTGGTCTGCAAGAATCTTGCGATCCAGGTTGGCCGTGTGCTGACATGCAGTGAAAAATAAAAAAGAAAAGCAAGACTATGGAGGAGAGAATGGTTGGGGAGACGACAACTCCTCGTGAAATTTCCCTTGCGCTTTTTCCTGCTCTCTCATTGGCTGTAGGTCGTCAATGTCATTTCCAGTCAAAACACATTTCACACTGCAAACTTAAATAGTAGACAGTTCAAGATATTTATCCTAATAAATATTTCATGGGCATCCACAATGCGTCGGCACATCTCTTAGATCGTGTCTTTGATAATTCACACTATGCATGAACAAGCACAAATTTGTCTCTGTTTTGAATCAGCAAGTGGAAGAAGCCTTCATGTTGCCCTCAGTCCGAGCTGTGAGAGAAAGATGAAACATCAGATTACACAAATACATCAGCTGAGCAAAGAGAAACATTTGAGTTTAACAATGACTTAATTTTTCACTTTGAATCCCTCAGAGTACTAAACAGTCACTCCTTACAATGAAAGAAAACATTTACATGTAGTGTTTAAACATTACCTTCCTTGTGTTTGTTCTCCAACTCTTTAGCCAGATTATTCTGGTTCATCTTCCTCAGGATGTCCACTGTGATCTTCACAGCTTCTTCTGGTCCTAAACGTGCCACCATCGTGTCCACTGTGTCAAAGACATCTGCGTTCTCCATTTCAGAAGTTGAAA
This sequence comes from Abramis brama, assembly GCF_963993115.1. Taxonomy (NCBI): domain Eukaryota; kingdom Metazoa; phylum Chordata; class Actinopteri; order Cypriniformes; family Leuciscidae; genus Abramis; species Abramis brama. The sequence goes on along the minus strand of NC_139964.1, from coordinate 2,557,108 downwards.
TACGCTCATGATTCCTCAAGTACCACTGAAACTCCTTCAGTTCATCTTTTCCTAGATCCCTCAGTGAGTTCACGAGCAGCTCTTTAACAGACGCCATATTCCTTCGCTGATTCACTTCTGCAGGACAAAAAGAAAAAGACCTTCAGTATTTGTCACTCTAAACACAGTAAAAGGTGCCATCCACGACCTAGTAAGCTCTCTTCATGCACTTCGGGAAAGAAGGGCACTGGGGCAGCGGGCTGAGAACCAGCACGGCCCGCCCAGAGATACCAATCATCCAACCGAGACTGAGCGGGACACAATGGAGGGTTCCACTCAAGCCCGACAGCCTCGGTGGCCTAATTAAGCATAGCTGACAGTTCTGGATCCGGCTCGAGCAACGTCACGCTCCCAGAGGGAGATAACACAGTCAAGTCATCATCTCCAGAACCAGCTCACCCTCCGATGCTGCAATCGGCGTCCTGTCCTCTGGGGGAGCCCGGGTGAAAGCGAAGGTGAAGGCGATTATAAAGCATTATAAAGCTTGGAAGAGTCAGGACATTTTACATTATAACTCTGATTGTGTTCGTCTGAAAGAAGAATGTCATACACACCTAGGATGACTTCAAGGTCATTTTCATTTTTTGTTAAACTATTCCTTTAACACGCTAATTTTGACAGCACTAATATATATATATATGTAGTTGTGTTGTGCTGATTTCATTGTGTTGTGGCTCATTTCCGGTGTGTTGTTTAAATTTCATTGTGATGTGCACTACTGGGCCACCACAAGAAACCCTTACAAGGAGAGATAAAGTTAAGTAAGCGATACTGATCCACTTCATGTCGGGGTCCTCATCACCCTCTCAGGGTTTATTCTGAGATAACAACCGGCTGGATGTACATTATCACGCTTATTACACGGCTACTTGCCACATAAGTAAATAATTATACACAAAATATTGATCTAAGTTGAAATATGTTATTAGTTCTTTAAACGCAAAGCTTCCGCGAAGAGAGTTGCTAGCGCGGCAAGTTCACACTAGACCGACATTTAAGAGACATTAAGTAAAGTTAACTGTTAGTTAGAACAACTGTTGGATTTTACAATGGTAATTCACCAATAAGTAAGAAAAATATAATTAGACCTGGACACAAAAATCCCTTTACCTGCAGAAAGCTTACTTAACTCTATATAAAATATTTATGAGATTTTTTTGCAATGTTATTAGAAATTAATATCTTGAAAAGACGTCATTTCTGTTTTCGAGCAGCTTTACATATATAGTCACCTTGAGCTCATAGTTTAGAATCGTAAAGATGTTCTACAATGTAAAGCTCCTCTTTCTGAAGAATTGAGATTAATTTAAGTTTCACAGTGTCACTATACATACGTATGATATCACAGATCTTTCTCATGCTCTCCTGAACGGCTAAACTGTCATGTGTGATTTCTGAATATTGTTCCTCATGTATTAGTTTCTGCTGACACAGTTTATCTGCAATGATCCCCAACAATTTTAACCCCCTGGATGAGATCTGGCCAATGGTTATCAAAAAAATTGTGATTTACCTTCCTCACTATTCAGATGCGGCTCGTCTCTCTTAGGGCGAATCAGATCAAGATCATCTTTCTCAATCGTTGTAGTCCAGACCTCCTCCTTATCCTCTTCTCTGATAAGAGTAATTTGAAGATCATTCTCCAGACGGGTGTTGACCTTGAAGAAGTTTGGGGGAGTTTTTCTTGTGAATGTGATCCCTTCTTTGGGACGGATAGAGGCACCAGGAACATCAAGAGTGTGTGGCGTGTTCATCCGAAATGGCCTGTCAGGTCTGGGATACGGTATTGGGTAACTTGACTTTTCTTTCTTCTCAACTTTTTCTTCTGCACGATCATCAACTGGAAACAAGTAGAGATGTAGAATGAGAGGATCTTTAGAATGCATGTAGAGAAGAAGATCGCAGTGTTCGTACCATCCCATTATCCAACTTATAATTAAAGTTGTAATAGAGAAGGATGGTTGGAGAATCTTAGCATGGAATCGGGTCAACTGCACAGGTTCTGTGGTTATTCCCTCGTCTTTTACGGTGAGGACTTTCACAGCATCTTTGAGAGAGGGGTCAGACTCTCCTAAACAGGCGTAATGGGGCAGATGAACTTCCTCCAGTTTCCCTGAGATCACCGTCACGTCAATCACTGGACCGATCCGGTTGCACTGCAGCCTCTCCAGCTCTGCGTTGAGGAAGAGTCCGTCTACGGTACGGTACTGAAGGGTGACGACACAGTCACAGACCCATCGCATTCTGGTCCTGACACACTCGTAACGGCCTGGGTCAGTGCTGACCCTGAACTTTGACCCTCCTTCATCTGTACAGGCCGACGGCTCAATCTGAAGCCACTGATCAGAATCAGCTATATGGACACAAGACTGACAGTTCAGCAGTGGGTGAATATCGAGCCCAGAAGGTTTGGGCTGAGAGAACCTGTGAAGAACCAGAAGAAGGCAGAAGCAAAGAGTCAGCTGCTTTTATTCATCTCAGTTAATGTTATTTTCAATGTTTATTAATACATTTTTAACATCAAAAGTTGTATCTGTCAATATTATTTAATGGACCTGAACTAACATGAACTAACAATGAACAGTTGACTAACTAACGTTAACAAATACAGTTAATGCATTAACGAATGTTAACTAATGGGATCTTATTGTAAAGTATTACCAACAATTCAAAACCAACAACATACAAACAGTTTACTATAAAAACTATTTGACAGGCAGTTTGACAGAGAGAAAATATAAAGCTAGTATATAATGCTGCGACTGACACCTGTGATGTCACTCACTAATAACAAACAATCTAATATAACAAACACATATATACTATAATGAGAGTTTAATTCGCACATAATTGTCCAGTTATGGTTATGTTTAACTAGCCAACATGAACTCTATATTCTCCATCAATAAGCTCAAGCTGAATAATGTGTCAAGTCTTCTATAAATCAGTGTTTTAAACTGTGGATATTTTCACAGAGGTGGACAGATAAAGACCATCAGCAGTCTGGGGTGGACAGAAATGTTCATTATCAAACATAATAAATGAGTTTGACTATAAAGAACTGGACTGTTTTACTGCTTACAACACAACTGTCTACAGTTAATTGTGCTTGATTGTAATTGAGGGAGTGCTGGAATAGATCAAGTAATACTGAGTGAATTTGACTATTTCTGTCTTATTCCTCGTCTAAAGGAATATTAATAGAAAAGAAGATCACACTACAGCTAGAAAATTACAGAAAATTAATAGCAAATTACAGTTTAGAGATCGTGTGTGATCAGAAGCTTTTGAGAAATACCAGAAAATCAGTCTTAAGCCCTATTCACAGAGACCTCACAACTTTGAAACTGAAGGAAAAAACTTTGTGTTCTTTCCAAAGAAAGAAAGAAAAAAATTATACACACACATACATATATACATATTAGGGCTGTCAATCGATTAAATTTTTTAATCACGATTAATCGCATGATTGTCATGAGTTAACTCACGATTAATCGCACATTTATTTTATTTGTTCTAAATGTACCTTAAATTAATACTTTTCAAGTTTGTAATACTCTAAATCAATATGGGCATGGATAAATATAGATGCTTTATGCAAATGCATGTTTATTATTGAAACCATAGTCAATATAGAGCATGAAGACGAGACGTTTCAAAGGTCATAGATGTTTTTCAAAGAACTTGTTCATGTCTATTAGACACATGTAGAAAGAACAAAGAAATCTCTGCGCGAGACGCAAAGAGAGAGAGCGAGAGAGAGACAGCGAGAGGTGCATGCGCGTGCTGAGAGAGCAGTACCGGCGGTACCGGTAGATTCTCAGAAACTTAATAAGGTTTGGGCGCTTTGTTGAAGGGAAAAAATCGCTAAAGGGGTCTGCAATGTCGCTAAGTTGGCAACACTGTGTATCTCCATTTCTCCAACTAGGGGTTGGGCCACGGGTCAAACAGAAAATACGCACTGCGTTAATCGCGCGTTAAAAAAATTAGTGCCATTAATTAGATTTTGCGTTAACGCGTACTTAACGCGCTAACTTTGACAGCCCTAATATATATATCTATATATATATATATATAGGTACTGGCCAAAATACAGTATGTTGTAAAATATCAGCATATTGAGTATCAGCAAAAACCCAATATGGTGCATCTCTAGTGTTTAGTGATGTATGAAGAACAGAGGATTGAACTATTATTCAGTCTGGAAAAATCCTTCACTAAGACACAGTATATTTCACTCACCCGGTTGTGTGTGTATCACTGTTGTTTCCCTCAGGACACTGTTTAATGTCACACAGAGACACTGAGGAGTTATAATCAACCTCAAATCCAGCATAGAGGGGTTCAGTGAATGTGGAGTTGAATGTGTGTAAGTGTGTGAGTGTGTGTGTGTCAGAGATGCTGTAGAAGGATAGAGTGCCGGCCGACACGTCCACATACACTCCTGCTCTCTTAGAGGATGAAGAGACGACAGGAATACCAGTGTAGTTATTATTGTGACGGACAGTGAATCTGTTATAAGAGCAGATCAGACTCCAGGATTTGTCATTATATCCAAACTCACAGTCTACACTCCATCCTTTCCTGCTGATTCCTTTATATGTCACTGATATATCAGCATCTCCGCTCCATTCAGCCTCCCAGTAACAGCGTCCAGTCAGACTCTCTCCACACAGAACCTGAGGAACATCAAATCTCTCTGGATGATCAGGATACGACTGATCCTCTGACACACACGTCACTGTCCTGTTCTCATCAGACATAATGAGACGAGTGTGAGCTGTGTTTGGATCCAGTGTGAGATCACAGGCATCTGAACACAAGAAGAGAAACATTTCACTAAATGACACAAATCAACAATAAATCACTAAATGATTGTGTGTAGACCTACATTTGTGTAATCCTGCTGCAATTCTGAACTCTCCACAATGATCCACACTATAAAACACAAACATGATTCACATTCATTTTATAAAGGAAACATAAGAAACACACACACACACACACACACACACACACACACACACAATCTGTTCTGTGACTAGAGATGACATCCGTCCCATAAAACACTAGATCATCTTGTATATTTACAGGTAAAATGAAGCGTCCCGTATCAAATCTATAAGGGTTTGTTGGATTTGTCCTGTATTTTACATTAGATTCACACAGTTGAATAAACACATTAGGATTTTGCAGTGTAGAGAATACTAATAGCAAATATAACCAGAAAAAAATGTTTGTTGAGACAAACTTTAAGTTGGCTTGAGAAAGCCGGACCAGAGAGTTTGAAGAAGTTTGAAGTTTAAAGTAGTTTAAAGTTTGATAGATAGATTAGTTCACGAGTTCACATCTACATATAATTAGTTTATGCATATTTGGCGTGCTGTCCGGGGAGAGGGCTCCGAGCTCGGAGTTAGGCCCGAGCCCAGAGTAGTCCCCCCAGTTGGTAAGTGTAGATGGAACTGGAAGTGAGGAGATGGGGTGGAGGAGGGATGCTGACAAACTTTCAATGAACAGAGATAGGTCTGCTGTGAATTTATACTCTGTCATTGAGTTGATTACTGATTAATCTCCAGCTGTGCATAATTTGGTTAATTATCTGAACCTGCTCCTCCCGAACTTTGTTAATAAAACATCATTTAGAAAGAAAGAATAGTTAGAAAGAAAGATTTATTAGAAAGAAAGAAAGATTAGTTAGAAAGAAAGAAGGATAGATTAGAAAGAAAGAAAGCAAGAAAGCAAGAAAGAAAGAGATTAGTTAGTAAAAAAGAAAAAGAAAGATAGATAGATAGATAGATAGATAGATAGATAGATAGATAAGTTAGGAAGAAAGAAAGAAAGACAGATTAGCTAGAAAGAAAGAAATAAAGACAAATTAGTTAGAAAGAAATAAAGAAAGATTAGTTAGAAAGAAAGAGAGATAGAAAGATTAGTTAGAAAGAAAGAAAAAATAAAGAAAAAATAGTTAGAAAGAAAAGTTAATGAGAAAGATAGATAGGTAAGTTAGAAAGAAAGAGAAGTTAGTAAGAAAGAAAAAAGAAAGAAAGATTAGTTAGAAAGATAGAAAAGTGAATAATACAGATAGATAGAAAGATTAGTTAGAAAGAAAGAAAATAAACAATGAAAGAAAGAAAGAAAAAAAGAAAGAGTTGGTAGAAAGAAAGAAAGATTAGTTAGAAAGAAAGAAAAGGTAGAAAGAAAGAAAGAAAAGTTCGAAAAAAAACAAAAAAGAAAGAGATTGATAGAAAGAAAGATTAGTTAGAAAGAAAGAATGAAAGAAAGAAAGAGAAAGAAAAATTAGAAAGAATGGTAGTAAGATTAGTTAAAAAGAAAGAAAGATAGAAAAAAGAAAGAAAGAAAGAAAGAAAGAAAGAAGAGAGAAAGAAAAAAGAAGGAAATAGTTGGTAGAAAGAAAGAATAGTTAGAAAGATTAGTTAAAAAGAAAACGAAAGAAAGAAAGAAAGACAGATTAGTTAGAAAGAGAGAGAAAGATTAGTTAGAAAGAAATACAGATTAATTAGAAAGAAAGAAAGATTAGTTAGAAAGAAAGAATAGTTAGAAAGAAAAGTTAATGAGATAGATAGACAGATAGATAGGTTAAAAAGAAAGAGATTAGTTAGAAAGAAAGACAGAAAAAGGAAAGAAAGATTAGTTAGAAAGAAAAAGAAAGAAAGAAAGTCAGAAAGTTAGAAAGAAAGATAAGGTAGAAAGAAAGAAAGAAAGGAAGATTAGTTAGAAAGAAAGAAACAAAAAAGATTTATAGAAAGAAAGAAAGAAAGAAAGAAAGAAAGAAAGAAAGAGAAATATTAGTTAGAAAGAATTATAGTAAGATTAGTTAGTTAAAAAGAAAGTCAGAAAGTTAGAAAGAAAGATAAGGTAGAAAGAAAGAAAGAAAGGAAAATTAGTTAGAAAGAAAGAAACAAAAAAGATTTATAGAAAGAAAGAAAGAAAGAAAGAAAGAGAAATATTAGTTAGAAAGAATTATAGTAAGATTAGTTAGTTAAAAAGAAAGAAAGAAAGATAGTAAGAAAGAAAGAAAAAAGAAAAAAAAAATTAAGTAGAAAGAAAGAAAGAAAGAAAGAAAGAAAAATAAATATTAGTTAGAAAGAAAGATTAGTTAAAAAGTTAGAAAGAAAGAAAGAAAGATTAGTTAGAAAGAAAGAAAGAAAGATAGAAAGATTAGTTAGAAAGAAATACAGATTAATTAGAAAGAAAGATTAGTTAGAAAGAAAGAAAGACTAGTTAGAAAGAAAAGTTAATGAGATAGATAGATAGACAGATAGGTTAGAAAGAAAGAGATTAGTTAGAAAGAAAGACAGAAAAAAGAAAGAAAGATTAGTTAGAAAGATAGAAAAGTTAATAATACAGATAGATAGAAAGATTAGTTAGAAAGAAAGAAAATAAACAATGAAAGAAAGAAAGAAAAAAAGAAAGAATAGTTAGAAAAAAAGATAGATAAGTTAGAAAGAAAGAGATTAGTTAGAAAGAAAGAAAGACAGAAAAAGAAAGAAAGATTAGTTAGTAAGAAAGAAAGATAGATAGATTAGTTAGAAAGAAAATAAACAATGAAAGAAAGAAAGATTAGTTAGAAAGAAAGAAAGAATAGTTAGAAAGAAAGAAAGATAAGGTAGAAAGAAAGAAACAAACAAAAAGAAAGATTGATAGAAAGAAAGAAATAAAGTTAGAAAGAAAGAATAGTTAGAAAGAAAGAAAAGTTAATGAGATAGAAAGAAAGATTAGCTAGAAAGACAGATTAGTTAGAAAGAAAGAAAAAAGAAAGAATAGTTAGAAAGAAAGAAAATTTAATGAGATAGATAGATAAATATATAGATAGATAGATAGATAGATAGATAGATAAATATAGATAGACTAGTTAGAAAGATTAGAAAGAAGATAAACAATGAAAGAAAGACAACAAGACAGCCAGAAAGAAAGAAAAAAGAGAGAAAGAAAAAAGAAGGAAAGAGTTGGTAGAAAGAAAGAAAGATTAGTTAGAAAAAAAGAAAGAATAGTTAGAAAGAAAGAAAATTTAATGAGATAGATAGACTAGTTAGAAAGATTAGTTAGAAAGTAAGAAAGAATAATCATTAGAAAGATTAGAAAGAAAGAAAGAAAATAAACAATGACAGAAAGACAGCAAGACAGCAAGAAAGAAAGAAAAGAGAGAGAAAGAAAAAAGAAGGAAAGAGTTGGTAGAAAGAAAAAAAGAAGTTAGTTAGAAAAAAAGAAAGAATAGTTAGAAAGAAAGAATGAAAGAAAGAAAAAGATTAAAAGAGAAAGAAAGATTAGTTAGAAAGAAAGAATGATAGTAAGATTAGTTAGTTAGAAAGAAAGAAAGATAGAAAAAAGAAAAAGATAGTAAGAAAGAAAGAAAAGTTAGAAAAAAGAAAGAAAGAAAGAGATTGGTTAGATAGAAAGAAAGAAAGAAAGAAAGAAATTAGGTAGAAAGAAAGATTAGTTATAAAGAAAGAAAAGTTAAAAAGAAAGTTAGAAAGAAAAAAGATAAGTTAGAAAGAAAGAAAAAAGAAGGAAAGGGTTGGTACAAAGAAAGAAAAATTAGTTAGAAAGATAGAAAAGTTAATAAGATAGATAGATAGATAGATAGATAGATAGATAGATAGATAGATAGATAGATAGATTAGTTAGAAAGTAAGAAATAATAATAGTTAAAAAGAAAGAAAGAAAGTTAGAAAGAAAGAAAGATTAGTTAGAAAGAAAGATAGAAAGATTAGTTAGAAAGTAAGAAAGAATAATAGTTAGAAAGAAAGAAAGTTAGAAAGAAAGAAAGATTAGTTAGAAAGAAAGAAAGAAAGATAGAAAAATTAGTTAAAGAAAGAAAAAAGAAAAAGAATAGTTAGAAAGAAAGAAAAGTTAATGAGATAGATGATAGAAAGAAAGAGATTAGCTAGAAAGAAAGAAAGACAGATTAGTTAGAAAGAAAGAAAAAAAGATTAGTTAGAAAGTAAGAAAGAATAATAGAAAGAAAGAATAATAGTTAGAAAGAAAGTTAGAAAGAAATAAAGATAAGTTAGAAAGAAAGAAAGATAGAAAGATTAGTTAGAAAGAAAGAAAAAAGAAAGAAAGAATAGTTAGAAAGAAAGAAAAGTTAATGAGATAGATAGATAGATAGAAAGAAAGATAGATTAGCTAGAAAGAAAGAAAGACAGATTAGTTAGAAAGAAAGAAAAATAGATTAGTTAGAAAGAAAGAAAGAAAGAAAGAAAGAAAGAAAGAAAGAAAGAAAGACAGATTAGTTAGAAAGAAAGAAGAGAGAAATAAAAAAGAAGGAAAGAGTTGGTAGAAAGAAAGAAAGATTAGTTAGAAAGATTAGTTAAAAAGAAAAAGAAAGAAAGAAAGATTAGTTAGAAAGAAAGAACCAAAAAAGAAAGATTTATAGAAAGAAAGAATTATATTATGATTATTTAGTTAAAAAGAAAGAAAGATAGTAAGAAAGATAGAAAAAAGAAAAAAAGATTAGGTAGAAAGAAAGAAAGAAAGAAAGAAAGAAAGAAAGAAAGAAAGAAAGAAAGAAAGAGAGAAAAAAATAAAGATTAGGTAGAAAGAAAGAAAGAAAAAATAAAGATTAGGTAGAGAGAAAGAAAGAAAAAATAAAGAGTTAGAAAGAAAGATTAGGTAGAAAGAAAGAAAGAAAGAAAGAAAGAAAGAAAGAAAGAAAGAAAGAAAGAATAGAAAAAAAAGAAAAAAGAAAGATTAGGTAGAAAGAGTACCTGCACTGCCGCTACAGAGTACGTGCGATTGCGAAATCCAAAGTGAAAGTAAAACACAAGCTCCCTGATGCGCGCAAATTAGGCTGCATACATACAACATACAAAAGCCTGTCTCAAAATATCAAACCTATCTCTAGACTGTGTAGTTGTGGCTCTGGCCTCTGTTTTCACTTTGAATATTGAGAGAGTACTGTAACGTCTGAAGAACGTAAGACAAGGGAGGCTCCGTTTCTGAACTTTTAACTGGAACGCAACAATCAACTGTACACAATCACACTAGCTTAACTCACTCGCTCGTTTCTCTCTACCCAGCCTTTTCAGAACTCACCGCCTTAAAACAGCAATTTCACAACAATTATAAAGAGTCTGTGCGCTACAGTACTTTGAATATGGTTGCACTTGCACTTATTGTTTGCACTTAATAAGACTAAGAGAAAACTTATTTATTTGTATTATTTATACTGATTTTATTTCCATGTTAAATTTGTGGAAAGGAGTTCAATCAGGAGGTCACACACAGCCTCAACCAGAAGTTCTGGAAGCTCATAATTCATGTACAGTAAGGTCTGAAGAGACTCATGTGAAATCATACAGGAGAAAAGCTAGTCAGCTGAGTTTGTGGCAAAACCTCATACAGTGCTTGTATATTGTTGTCTTTAAATGCATATAATTCATACTCAAAGTAGAACTGAAATGACATGCATTTTTAGTTAACCCCCTGAGGTCGGCTATCGCGCCGGCGCGATAGGCTTGTTTTTTTTCCTTATCAGTGCAAAAAAGAATCAAAATACTAATATTAATTTTTATCTTATATGCTTGTGTTATACATCAATCGATCCTGTTAAGTGTGTATTATTTTTGTGTATACTCACAATAAAAACAAAGTGCTGTGCTTTTCGCCAAATAAAGAAAAATAAACATGATGCGAGTTCTGCCTCCTCTCTGTCAGTGAAGTCCATTCTGAAACGCGTCCGAAAATGAACCATAACTCAGCGAATACTCAGTCAAACAGGCATACAGACACACAGGCATGAAGCTTGAATTCTCTTCTTTTAAATGAAGTAATTTTTATAAAAAACAAATATTCTCTGTTTATGTAATCTTTATGAAAAGAGAGAGATGTCAGTCGTTCTCATCTCAGCTCATTATGTTTTAATTTGACCCCGCCCGCGGAGAGCGCGCGCTATTCAAGCGCAAATGAATGAGGCAATCCATGCAAACTGTGAACGCCCCCATATCAGCTCGAGAAAACACATCAAGTTTATTAAGATCATTGTACTTGTTTACACTGTCTCTCGGCGCTGTGAGGAATAATACTATCGTAATAATAATAATGGAAAATGTACCTCAGAAGTGCTGGTATTTCGAGGAGCAACGGATGGAATACTGTAGTAAGTTTTTTTCATTCTCAAGTGAATCACGTTTCTGTGTGTGAATGAATGAACGGCAGAGATGCGCGCTGTTTACCACAACTCGCAAAAAGACTGTTTAAAATTGAATCGCGTTTCTGTGTGTGAATGAATGAACGGCAAAGATGCGCTGTTTACCACAACTCGCAAAAAGGCTGTTTAAATTTGAATCGCGTTTCTGTGTGTGAATGAATGATCTGCTTTTAGCAAACTGTATTGCTATACTGAGATGAGTAAAAATCGACTGAAATATGTTGAAATAAAATGTATTTGTATAAGCAACGTATTAAACTGCAAATTAACATTTATATTCCTTATAATAAAAACGAAAGACCTATGTTAGAGACATATGAAAGACAACATTTCGTTGACTAGTTTTGGATAGATTATACATTTTTAATGTAAAATATCTGCCACCTCAAATAAGCTTTTGTTTGCCAATTTTTGCTAATATGTTAAATATAGTATGTTTTGTCAATGTAGGCTATGTTCAAAGTAATGAATCCTTAACTTTGAAATATGTATGATAAAATGTATACTTTAGTTTTTACAAAGAAAGATTACACTTGAATTGTTGTTGTAATTGTAACCTTTTTAATAAAAAAAATTATATTTACAAGGTAGATGTAAACAAATTTTAAAAGGTAAATATAAGCCTTTTCTTTAAATAATTTTTATTGTGTTTTATTATTGACAAATTTGGGGAGAGGATACATATTCCAAAACTGAAAATACAGTATAAGAATTAACTGTACAATTACTAGACATGTTTTCCTTGGATATTATACAATTTGCAAGCACAATTTGTGGAAAAAATTGAGATGCTTCCAACTGTGAACCAATTTGGTAGAATATATATATATATATATATATATTGCTCTTGCATTCTTTCTTGTGGCTCAGTCACACACCTGAATGAATGGCTCATTAAGTATGCGGGCCCTGAAGACTCAAATTTCATCATTTAATGTTTTTAGTATTATTATTACTTTTTTACCTTTTATTAATATTCATAATCAGTAGTATTATGTATCTCTTTTATACTCTTTATATACATTCATAATTATTTGTATTCATTGTATTTTGTGAATATGTGGGAGACTTTGGGAGACTTTGGACTTGAGTGTGCTGCTGGACTGAAATGTATATGCAGTTCTTCATCAAGCATAGTATAAGGGGAATACATTCCAACGTTAATGGAAACCATATGTTCTTCTGCTGAATGTATGTGTTCCTATGGTGATGTAGTTTTTTCCTTGGTCAGGGATATAAAAACCAAGCCCTGTTTGTCCGAAAATCAGGAAGAGATGGAAATGTAGGAAAGATGACTGAGAAGCTGAATTAGACCTTCGCTTGGTCCATTGTCTCTTCCTCCTATGTTTTATGACCCAAATAAATAAGATATCTTTTGGCAAAATCACTGGTGTCTGTTTCCATGAAATTAAACAACAGGGGAAAGCAAGATTCTTAAATCAACAATTTGGCGTCACGAACAGGATAGTATATCCAGAAATAATGTCTCAAGGTAAGACTTTTTCCTTTATATAAAAGTTCTAAGTCTGCCTGATGATTAGAGACAATGACTGTAACTGCTAAAAAGAACTGTGTTGTTTAAGGAGCCTGTGGTTTTGCCAAAGAATATAAAACATAGTATAATAAAAAAATAAAAATAATTCAATTTAATTTGGCTTATTTAAGTTCTCTGAAAAGTAAACCTCTAAAGTTATTTGATATGCTGGGATTGAGAAGGATCTTTTTTAGAAAAAAGACCATCTAGTCAAAAATTTGGGAGAATTAGCTGTAAGACGGTAAAACTATTATTTGCTGGTTGTCACTGATTGGTGGTTGGATAATATGGCGAGACTGTTTAAAACGATGGCAGAGTAATCTCTAAAATATATCCAACACACGGAAGATTCGTACTCGAGGCGAGGAGGTGAAACACAAGCAAAGCTCGATTGACATGAGCGGTTAAGTGTGGCGAGTCTGTTTAAAACGATGGCAGGGAAAAACTCTAAAACATTAACACGCTGGAGTAATACGAGTTAAAATAGTTAGGATCGCGTGCATTCCAACTTTGACCGTAAAGCTGTTCAAATATTTTGAGGATACTGATCAGAGTAAGCTTAAAGAAAGAAAAAAAAGGAAAAAGAAAACAAGAAATTAATCTGAGAGAAAATCCACAAATATTTAAAAAAATAATAAAAAAAATTGTTTTGAGTTAACTGGAAACTAAACAAAATACTGAAAAACATTGAAGTTAACTTTTCTATAAAATTTTCTTTTGTTCTGTGAAGTGAAAGAAGGGACAGAGAGTGAGGCAACCCCTCCCTTCAGAATTTGCTCCATACCTTCACGCACACACATACTGTAGTTTGGAGAAGGGAGGGAGAGAGAGAGAGAAGAAGGGTAGCCTCTGACACACACACACACACACATACATACATGCACATATGCATACACACACATACATAGGCTTGCAGTTCTGAGCGCACACACATAATATACAGAGAGAGCGAGAGAGAAGCAGAGTACCATAGCCCCACCCTTAGAGAAACACACTCACAGACACACACATCCCTGCTGTTCTGAGCAGCACAAAGTAACTTTGCAAGATGGCAGAAAGTGACTGTAACAGCAGATCAATTTCAACTTGGTACCTTGAAAGAAAGAACAAGAAACAAGCTAAGCTTTTGAAAAAAGGACTTGACATAAATGCAAATATGGATGCACAGTTACACTGGTTCGAGTCTCAAAAAGACGAGATAAAATCACAAGCATTTCTAATACTGGCAGCTCATTGGATTGTAAAGCAAGGTGGAATTTGTTGTGATATAAATGGCGGTCCAGTTCCACTTGCTGAAGCAATGAAGCCTCAAATTGAAGCATTTAATAAGTTGAACAAAATCATGTCTATTAAATGTTCAGATGGAGAAAATACAACCAATGATGATTCGTTTGATCCAGATTGGACAAATATAATAACTGAAGCGGAAAGAAAATATTCACAACCACCAGTGAAATCCGCAACCACAGTAACGCCTCCTCCTTATAAACCAATCTATCCAGCTTTGCCTGAACAATATACAAGTTCATCTAAACCTGTGACACAGTCTCAACCTTCGAGATCAAATGGAGGTCCAGTTGACAAGATGTACATTGCATCTGCACAAGCAGCTCCAGTAATAACAAGATCTAAATCAGCCCAGCCAAACAGAGACATGTTGCGATGTACACCAGCTCGTAATTATGGATCTGACTGGGATGATGAGACAAGAGATGACGACATGATCACAGTTGACAAGATCGGTCCTGAATTTTCTTCACCTGTTATTAAAAGGGAAGACTTACAATCTGAAATGATGACAGAAGAGAGACCATTCACACCAGGAGAGCGTCAAGCCATTCTCACAGCCTTGCCTCCTCTGAAGAGACAAGATCCAAACACGGAGTTTTGGCGAGAATTAGACTCTCTGGTTGAAGCACATCAAATGACATTAAAAGACATACACACCATTGTGAAAGCTAAAATCCCAAGAGACAGATGGGAACGCTTGCCAGCTTCGATAACCACAGCCCAATGGATAAATTTGTGGGTTGATGACCAGGGGCGACCCCATGGTCTTTGGCAAGCATTAGATGTGTTTCGAAAAGAAATCCAAGAAATCTTGGGGAGCGGAAAAATTCCTTTCACATTAGTGACATTGATTAAGCAAAAGGATGATGAATCTCCAGATGAATATGCTCTGCGTAAGTGGAATGCTTACGAGAGATGGGCTCTCTGTGCTAAGAAACAACCTGACAGAGATGATGTACAGTTCACTGACACACTTGTGGATGGACTTAGTACAAAATACCAACAAGCCTTATCACTTGGAGTCAATCCAGGTGAGACATATGATCAGATTTTGCAATGGGCTGGGCGCTTAGAGATGGCTATGAGATCAAACAAGGAAGAAGGAAACAAGCCAAATCGAAGAGGAGTGGCAACAGCTCAATACAACATGGATACAAAGAAGAGGATGATTTTCTGCACCAACTGTGGAAAGCGTGGCCACTCAATAAAAGATTGTTGGGCTAAAGGAGGTGGAGCAGAAGGTCAAGGTCCATCATTTAAACAAGTCAGTGCGAAAAAAAAATGATGAAACCTCTCAAGGGAAGACGTGGACTGAAGCGCAAGTCCGTCAGCTCATAGAGGGAATTATGCATCCGCAATAGGAATCAGCGGCCCCCTGTATTAGTAAGAAAAGAGACAATCGCCTTTTCGTCAATGCATTGATAGGGGGCCACCCATGTGATATTTTGGTTGACACAGGAGCAGCGATTTCGATAACAGATCTGAACCTACCTACAACAGATGAAACTATGGAAGTTGAAGGAGTTGGAGGAGGTATCACTAAATTTCGCAAAAGTATACAAGTTCCTTTGCAAATACATGAAGATGAAGTCTTATGGACATCTTTCTGGGTAGGGCCGAATTCACAAGGAAGCCTTATTGGCATGGACATTCTTCCACTGTTGAACATGATCATATTTACCGACAGTCGTCAAATCGCTACAACAGCTTGAATAATACCACACGAAGATCGCACATGTAATCTAACGTCTGTTGGTACAACAAAACCAATTATCAGAGATTGGGGAAAAGATGGTGTGTGGGGACTTCTGTGCAGTTTATATCCAGATGTTTGGGCTAAACACAAATTGGATTGCGGTAAAGCCAACATTGACCCTGTTGTTATTGAGGGACCGATACATGCCCCTCATAAACAATACCCTATCCGACCTGAAGCAAGACAAGCTGTGGAAGAGATAGTGGCAGACTTGGAAGCTGAAGGAATCATCAGACAATCTTCATCAACCACTAATAGTCCTGTATGGCCTGTCAAGAAATCGGATAACTCATGGAGATTAACCATCGATTACACAAGACTTAACAGTGTAACACCAAAACCGCATCCTATTGTGGCCAATCCAGCCACCATTCTGAATGATATTCCAGGAAACGCAAGAATTTTCACAGTATTAGATGTACTGTCGGCTTTCTGGTCTATACCTATTGACGAAAGATCTCAAGAGAAATTGGCCTTCACAGTGGGGGTAAAAACAGTTTGTCTGGAACAGACTCCCACAAGGACTTAATCTATCTCCTGTGGTATTCCATAGAACTTTGGATCAGTTCTTAACGGAGCGAAAAGCTGAAATTGAGAGTTCAGGGAGTGTTTGCATCCAATATGTTGATGACTTGTTGATTGCAAGCCCAGATGAAAACAGCCATATATTTGCTCTGAATGTTGTCCTACAAGCCCTTAGGAAAGGAGGATTCAAAGTCAACCCCGACAAAGCACAGTTGGCCAAAACCAAGGTTATCTACTTGGGCCAAGAAATATCTGTCGAGGGAAGGAGAATGACTACAGAGCGTGTAGAGGCATTACGGCAACTCCCAAAACCTCTAACAGTTACAGGAATACGGAAGGTGATGGGACTTTTCAACTACTGTCGCCAGTATATACCTGATTTTGCCAGCATCACTAGTCCTCTCATCGACTTGTACAAGGGAGGAAAGCCTGGAGTGGAGCAGATAACCTGGACACCAGAAGCTGAGGAAGCATTTACATCTATGAAAGAGAAACTGACATCAGCCCCAGCCTTGGGACTTCCCGATGGACGATTGCCATTCCATTTGTGGACCAGGGTGGGAAATGAGACCTACTCAGCAGTACTGTGTCAAAAACCAGGTGATCGATACAGACCAGTTGGATACTTTTCCACAAAGATTCCTGTCACAATGATTGGTCAACCACGATGTATACAAGCTCTCGATGGTGCCACATGGGCAGTGGATGCTGTGGAAAATTTGATAGGAGCACAAACTATCATACTTCACACTCCACACAGTATAGTGACGTTGTTGAACAACACAAACATCAAGACCATAACTGACGCAAGAAGAGCAAAATGGGAAGCAACTTTGTTGAACAAGGATTTGAGAGTGGAAATAATCAGAGACACATCCCTTAACCCTGCAACAATGATGCTAGAACCACATGAGGGAACACCACATGAGTGTGAAAAACAAGTAGAAGAGGAAAGCCATGGTCCTGTTAATCCAACCCCTCTTGAAAATCCAGATAAGGAGTTATGGGTTGATGGATCCAGTTATTGATCAAAGTAAAATCACATCAATCAGATAAGTCCAAAGAAAGTCAAGGAAACGCGGCAGCAGATGCAGCAGCTAGAGAAGCAGCTTTACTACCTCTTACTCCTGTTACCATGGTACAGGAAAACAGCAAAGATAATCCTGAGCATCATCTTCTGTCATATCAAACAGAGACAGATGAAGAGAAAGAACAATGGATAAAAGCAGGAGCGAAAGAGGATGATCAAGGCATCTGGAGAATTCCAACCGGACAAGTGGTGATGCCGATTGGAACAAGAAGAGAACTAATGCAGCTGTATCATGGAAAAGTGCATGCTGGAGCAAAAGCAATGAAAGCTCAAATCAGCGAGACGTGGTGGTGGCCACGAATGATGAGAGACATTGATGATTACTGTAGAAGATGCTTAATTTGCATGAAAGCAAATGTGGGAAAATCTGTAAAGGTGCGAATGTCACATGCACCCAGACCAACAGGTCCATGGACACACCTCCAAATCGATTTCACAGGACCTTTATCACCCAGTGGAGGGTACCAATACATTCTAGTAATCATGGACAGATTTACTAGGTGGGTGGAAGCATTCCCTACGAGAACTTGCACAGCTGAAGCGGCAGCACGAGTAATGGTGGAAGAAGTTTTTCCTCGCTGGGGTCTTCCATATGAAATTGACTCTGACAATGGAACTCACTTCACTGGAAAACTGATGAAGGAAGCAATGAAATTGATGGGGATCAAACAGAAGTTTCACATTCCGTACCATCCGGAAAGCTCAGGCATGGTAGAACGAATGAACAGATCGTTGAAAACCGCTCTTACCAAAGCCATTCTGCAAACTGGCCAAGGTTGGCATAAGTTATTACCTGCTATTCTGTGGAACTTGAGAGCAACTCCAAACAGAGTAACAGGACTAACTCCTTTTGAACTGATGACTGGAAGAGCAATGGTCCTACCTCCTGATGCTCCGCCACCTGCGGGAACGGGAGAAGATTCTACTTTGTTCCAAGAGAAGTTACGACGCTATCTAACAATGCTGGACAAAGCTACCAAAGACAATAATAAGAAAGTGCGAGAAGCTCAACAGCAATGGGATGAAAAACATACCACTACTGATATTCCACACATTCCTGAGTTAGGCAGTTTTGTTATGGTCAAACGCATTGCTAGGAAAGGTTTAGAGCCTAGATGGGAGGGACCATATGAGACACTCTTAACAACCGATACAAGTGTTTGCCTTAAAGGGAAGGGTGTAGGAACAGATAGATGGTATCATTGGTCACAAGTTAAACCTTGCTTAGTGAATGAACAAAATGATAATGACGGCTTATGGCCTGATATTGAGCACTGTTCATCCATTAGCTTTAAAGATTGGGAATAAAGAAGTGATGTTTAATTATTTCTCTGCTTCCATTTCAGGGATCATTTCCATTGACATTGATTAGAGATGGTTGCAAGTTATTCTCGATACCCAGCAACAATGGTATGCTTATTTTTCATTTTACTTGGCATTTACCAAGGAAGCCAGGCTTTATGGACTCCTCGAGTTCAAGGAATCAATCGGAATGCAACTCTGAAATCAGGCCAACGTTTTACTCTTCCCTTTATTTCCAAATGGGGATTATGGGATTGGGTGCCACGTAATGATAAAGACCTTGATAAATATCGTGAGGGCATCTATGGTGGATGTAACTTTCATCATCAATGTTACAAAAGCAGAATAATTTGGCCGGTGAAAGATGGGGGGTATTCTGGTAGTGCTCAAAGACGAGAAATTTGTTCAAAAGAACAATGTGAAATTGTGGGGTTAGACCTCATAACATCTACTAATGTGGAAATGAACTTCATTTTGAATCGGACCCACATGCTTACAATATGGGATTCACTAGCCCAAGGCTGTATCTATCCCATAGTGTTGCCATGTGAGGGGTTTCTAAGGGATACTACCTCAGGGACAACCAGATTCAAGGGAAATTACATAAGAAGTTTGGCATTCGGAAGATGCAAATGAATATTGTGAGACTGAACTAGAAACTGGGGAAATTGGACGGTGTTTTTATCTTTCTGCGGAAAAGACAAACAAAGCTAATACTTGCCCAAATACGACTACGGCACTAGCTCATGGTATCTTGTTAGCAAAAGAAACCAAAACCTTGATAAATGAAGCCCATATGGTGCGACAACGCATTAATTATAACTTGATATCTCTTCTTACTGTTTTTGATCAGTCCTATTGTGGAAATTTCCAACAAATACGGAGTTGGTTGGAAAAAGAAATTAAATATTATACCTCTAAAGATCCTCTGAGAAGTCGAAATCGTAAATCTCGAAGTATATGGGGAGATATAGCGGGGGTATTTGGTTCTGTCAATTCAATTAGTAATACTGCTCAAATGAATCAATTAAGCAAATATACTCAGTGGGTGGGAACAATGACTGGGAAAGGACTCACTGAGGCTCTTCAAGGTTCTCTACATATTATAGCAGCGGGTCAGCATCTTAATAACGCAGCGAAGGAATTGGCAGATGCATTAACAAAGTCATCTAATTTTGAGACGCATCGTGCAGCGTGTTTATTTCTGGCTCAAAATTTGAAGGATCAAATGGTAGAGGATATTCAAGTTATTCGAATGGGTCAAATTCCTGAGCGAATAGTGGAATCTGTGTTAGTGGTTTTCGGTAATCAACTTAATTTGACTTCTGCTAAACATGTTCCATTAATTAAAATTGTCATTAATGAAAATTTGTTGTCAGGTTCTGGAACATTACCCTTGTTTATGGTATGGCCTCAATATGGGAAACGTAATATTATGACAGTTAGACAATTCCAATCAATGGGGGTTAGACAAGGAAATTCAGTAATTAGATTAGGAAAGAATGGATATTGGGCTGAAGGTGATACACCAATGATTTCTACCACAGACTGTTGTGTTGAGGAACATGAGTGGGTAATTTGCTCATGCTCTACAATGTTCAGTTTATCTCTTAATGGATCTGCAGTTTGGGAAGTAGTTCCTTTAGATCAAGCCACAGGTGCATGGCAGGTGTCAGAAGCACAGTGGTGCATATTACATGATGGAATAAGTGAAAATATGATATACGGAGGGAAGTTATGTCCAATTCCTCCTGATCCATTTTGCGTTGAGATTCTCTATCCTCTTTATTTGGGTGGAATTCATGTTCCACATGTGCAATTGTTGCAGTTAGAGGCACAGTGGTGGAATAATGATTTGGTGGAGGAGAGGAATTATGAACTCTTTGAAATGGTTAAGAGAGTTAAAGGAAGTGTTAAGGCAGCCCAAGAAGAGGGAATTCAAGCAATGGGTCATGTCATCGTAGCGAATGGAATAGCTAAATTGATGTCTGAGACAAAATTAACTAAAATTCCAGGAAATCTGTCATGGTCAGAATGGATAGTTTTGACTATGGTAGTAGTCTTGGTGATTCTGTTAGCAATAAATATCATCATATGTGTCACTAGGAAGAAAAGTACCAAACCTGTTAAATTGGTTATTACTAACCAAATGGATAGAACCGGGAACGGGAAATTCGGTGTGAAATAGAAGATTTTACACATTCTACACTACATACAAAACACAACCTCACAAACAATGAACACCCGCTTACTGATTTTCTACCCCAAGGGATAGGATCCTTTAACATCAACGTTTATTTTAGTTTGTTGTTTTGGCCAGGAACTTGAGGAGTTAAGTAATTAACGAGTCAAGGCACTGGCAGAAGACTTATTACTTTTTCTTTCCTTAGATGATTGGGGTTTATTTTTAAATACATACACATAGATGTTAAATGACACAAAGTATGCGGGGACATAACATGGGTTGGGGTTTTTTGTTCTTTACTTTTTGTTTTGTTTTCATTTCTGTTTCTAGTCTTCTATTCTTTATATCTACTTATTCCTCCTATGTTTTATGACCCAAATAAATAAGATATCTCTTGGCAAAATCACTGGTGTCTGTTTCCATGAAATTAAACAACAGGGGAAAGCAAGATTCTTAAATCAACAGGCCCCATTGTCTCCTCAGGTGTGAATCACTAAATATGCATGATGGTGTTGGATCGTGGACACCCTTTGCGCATATTGCTTTTCCAAACAAAAAGTGTTTTACAAGATTTAAATCAATGTATTGTTTTATGTGAATGATTAGGCAGGATGATTTTCACGTCATTTTGAAGAAAAAACTCTAGGCAACGACATCCATTAGTCAAAAGTCTTATTGACACATATTTAGTATGTGTTTTGTGGCCTTATTTCAGAAACTTTAGTTTTTTGTTTTTTCAATAACCATGCATAAACATTATTCTCTCAAAAATACAAACATGTACATGCATGTTGCTCACATATTATGGTAGCCCTGTTTGTGCTAAATAGAGTGTAATTACACCTTTGCCATTAATATGTTTATAAGCAACTGAAAAAAGCACAAATGTCAAGGCATGTCAGAACATCTCAAGGACCCCAAAAACCCCTCAGACCCCAGAGGGTTAAAACATTTCAAAATGCACCTGCAGACTATTTTTCCAGTCATGAACAGTCATTGAGGATTTCTATAAAATATTGTGCAAAAATCTCGTCTCGTTTCATTCTCGTGAGAAAAGTGTCTCGTCACACAATGATTTGTTTTTTAAAGCCCCTGGAAATCAATTTTATGGAAAAGTTTGTTTCTATTGTTGCTGTCAACATTATTTTTGGAAGATACATTAAAAATGCAGTTAGCTTCTGTGTACGTATCTACAATGCATGGCATGATATGTGTCTCACTTGCTGCTTTTACATGATGCACCTTTTGTTTGATTTAATCCCGGATAATTCCAATTGATGATTTAACCTAAATAGTTTGATTAATCAGTATCTAAGAGCAGCATCTTTGGAATATGCGTTAATAATAATAATAATAATAATAATAATAATAAATATAGCTGCAAGCAGCAATACGGGGCCAAGCCCTGCAAGGCACAGCAAGCAGACAAAATACAGCAATCTACAAGTACAGCAAGCACAGCAGCGCATCAAGCATTTAAGCACCAACAGCAGTGCGGAGCCGGAAGAACAAAACATCAGAAATTAAATGTACATGTAAATGTACATCAAGCACAGCAAGTACTGTAAGCACAGCAGCGCAGCAAGCATTTAAGCAACAACAGCAGTGCGGAGCCAGAAGAACAAAAAGAGCAGAAATTGAATATACATGTAAATGTACACCAAGCACAGCAGTGCAGCGAGCATTTACGCACCAACAGCAGTGCAGAGCCAGAAGGAATTGAAATGACAACTTTATACAAAATTTTAAAGTTGCCCCACACAGGACTCGAACCCACAACCATATTGGTTAAGAATTCATGACACATGGTTTAGCACATTGCGCCACTCAGAGGATGTACAATCACAGACTGCAGAGGAGAGGCTTCAGTGTAAGAATGAGCACACAAAAGCAAGTTAACCAGATTAGCATGCTAAGCTAACTTAATGCTAATATAGCTTATGATGTGGTACATACAATCCTGGCAAAATAGATATCCTCGGATTCGACATGACGCAAGGAATCGATAGACACCAATTTTATGATTTTGTGACAAACTGTTCACAAGTTACAGCCTCTGAACCAATTATGGGTCGACCTCATTAAGTTTGCGACATCATAACTTTTTTTTTTTCAGTATAGCAAAAAAATCGGGGACAGTACTTTTATGCGGCTCAGTCCGAAGATCATTTGAGTACATGTTTGGACAAAATTAGACCAATTTTGAAGGAGGAGTAGCGAAAAAACTGTTTTACATTCACTCCAATATGGCGGGCAGTCACATTGTTGATAAATAACATATGAGATATCGTTGAAATCGGCATAAGCCAATGAATATATTGACATAAAGAAATCAAATTTCAAGCAATGTTAGCAAAAGTTATAAGCGTTTTTTCAAAAAACAATGATATCTCTGGAACACTAGGTGGCGCTGTGATCAAACTTCTCAGGTACCTTCGGGCCATGCTAATGATGATCCATACCAAATTTGGTGAAGAAATTTCAAATAGTTTAAAAGATATTGCAAATTATGACATAATTCAAAATGGCGGACATGTGGTACATCCCATCATGGCAAAATCGATATCCACGGATTTGTCATGACCCAAGGAATCGATAGACACCAAGTTTATAATTTTCTGACAAACTGTTCATAAGTTATTGGCCAAAATATGCATTTTCCATATCTCATGACCCGTAGGTGGCGCTGTTCCCAACTTTGGCATGGAACCTCAGATCATGCTTCCGATGAAGTGTACCAATTTTCGTTTCGATTGATCAAAGTTTGGCCGAGCTATAGCTTCTGAACCAATTTTGGGTCGACCTCGTTAAGTTTGCGACATCATAACTTTTTTTTTTCCAGTATAGCAAAAAAATTGGGGAAAGTACTTTTATGCGGCTCAGTCCGAAGATCATTTGAGTACATGTTTGGACAAAATTAGACCAATTTTGAAGGAGGAGTAGCAAAAAAACTGCATACTGTACTTTTCAAAATGGCCACTACTGTAATGGGCGGAGTCTTAATGTAAGATATTGGTTCTGATCAGCATGATGAGATGAATCAGGTGTACTAAGTTTCATTTTTCTAGATCAAAGGGTTCAAAAGTTATAACCATTTCAATGTTGAATTTTTGAACTGCTGGTGGCGCTATAGATTTGGTCCTAGAGACACCAAATTTGGTCCAATTACTAGTCATGGCCATCTCTACAAGTGTGCCAAATTTCATCATTTTCCTATGTACGGTTCATAGGGCTGCCATAGACTCCCATTTACGGAAGAATAATAATAATAATAATAATAAATATAGCTGCAAGCAGCAATACGGGGCCAAGCCCTGCAAGGCACAGCAAGCAGACAAAATACAGCAATCTACAAGTACTGTAAGCACAGCAGCGCAGCAAGCATTTAAGCAACAACAGCAGTGCGGAGCCAGAAGAACAAAAAGAGCAGAAATTGAATATACATGTAAATGTACACCAAGCACAGCAGTGCAGCGAGCATTTACGCACCAACAGCAGTGCAGAGCCAGAAGGAATTGAAATGACAACTTTATACAAAATTTTAAAGTTGCCCCACACAGGACTCAAACCCACAACCATATTGGTTAAGAATTCATGACACATGGTTTAGCACATTGCGCCACTCAGAGGACGTAAAATCACAGATTGCAGAGGAGAGGCTTCAGTGTAAGAATGAGCACACAAAAGCAAGTTAACCAGATTAGCATGCTAAGCTAACTTAATGCTAATATAGCTTATGATGTGGTACATCCAATCCTGGCAAAATAGATATCCTCAGATTCGACATGACGCAAGGAATCGATAGACACCAATTTTATGATTTTGTGACAAACTGTTCACAAGTTACAGCCTCTGAACCAATTATGGGTCGACCTCATTAAGTTTGCGACATCATAACTTTTTTTTTTCCAGTATAGCAAAAAAATCGGGGACAGTACTTTTATGCGGCTCAGTCCGAAGATCATTTGAGTACATGTTTGGACAAAATTAGACCAATTTTGAAGGAGGAGTAGCGAAAAAACTGTTTTACATTCACTCCAATATGGCGGCCAGTCACATTGTTGATAAATAACATATGAGATATCGTTGAAATCGGCATAAGCCAATGAATATACTGACATAAAGAAATCAAATTTCAAGCAATGTTAGCAAAAGTTATAAGCGTTTTTTCAAAAAACAATGATATCTCTGGAACACTAGGTGGCGCTGTGATCAAACTTCTCAGGTACCTTCGGGCCATGCTAATGATGATCCATACCAAATTTGGTGAAGAAATTTCAAATAGTTTAAAAGATATTGCAAATTATGACATAATTCAAAATGGCGGACACGTGGTACATCCCATCATGGCAAAATCGATATCCACGGATTTGTCATGACCCAAGGAATCGATAGACACCAAGTTTATAATTTTCTGACAAACTGTTCATAAGTTATTGGCCAAAATATGCATTTTCCATATCTCATGACCCGTAGGTGGCGCTGTTCCCAACTTTGGCATGGAACCTCAGATCATGCTTCCGATGAAGTGTACCAATTTTCGTTTCGATTGATCAAAGTTTGGCCGAGCTATAGCTTCTGAACCAATTTTGGGTCGACCTCGTTAAGTTTGCGACATCATAACTTTTTTTTTTCCAGTATAGCAAAAAAATCGGGGACAGTACTTTTATGCGGCTCAGTCCGAAGATCATTTGAGTACATGTTTGGACAAAATTAGACCAATTTTGAAGGAGGAGTAGCAAAAAAACTGCATACTGTACTTTTCAAAATGGCCACTACTGTAATGGGCGGAGTCTTAATGTAAGATATTGGTTCTGATCAGCATGATGAGATGAATCAGGTGTACTAAGTTTCATTTTTCTAGATCAAAGGGTTCAAAAGTTATAACCATTTCAATGTTGAATTTTTGAACTGCTGGTGGCGCTATAGAGTTGGTCCTAGAGACTCAAAAATTGCTACATTTACTATTCATGGCCATCACTACAAGTGTGCCAAATTTCATCATTTTCCTATGTATGGTTCATAGGGCTACCATAGACTTCCATTGGCGGAAGAAGAAGAAGAAGAAGAAGAATAATAACTAGAATGTACATTTCCTGAAGAAAATGTGAAGTGGTGCTTGCAGTGGCAAAACTCGCCACTCGGTTGCTGGGGTGTTGTACATGATTGCATATGAGCCAACAACCATGTCTGTACGATGTTGTGGAGCTGAAATATGGCTTCTATGTGTTGCAATATGGTTGCTAGGTGGCTCTAAATGGTTGCTAGGGTGTGAATACACAGTTACCAGGTTGATATTTACAGACTGTTTTCCAACTGAAACTAATGAGCCAACCCCCATCTCTATACAATATTCTGATGCAGAGATGTAGGTCTTGTAAAATGGTTGCTAGGGTACTCTGTTTGGTTGCTATGGAGTTGCTTGGCAGCTGCTAATGATGAAACTGCAAAGGCTTCTTGTCAGTATGAATGATATAAACCAACTCCCATCTCTATACGATGTTCTGATGCAGAGATATACGTTTTGCTAAACGGTTGCTAGGGTACTCTGTTTGGTTGCTAGGGAGTGGCTTGTCAGCTGTCAATGATGCAATTCCAAAGGCTTCTTGTCACTATGAATGATATAATCCAACTCCCATGTCTCTGTGACATTCAGAATGGAAGATATGCCTCTTTGGATTTTGGTTGCTAGGGTACTCTGTTTGGTTGCTATGGAGTTACTTGACAGCTGCCAATGATGAAACTGCAAAGGCTTCTTGTTATTATGAATGATATAAACCGACTCCCATGCTTCTATGACATTCAGAATGGAAGATATCCCTCTTTGGATGTTGGTTGCTAGGGTACTCTGTTTGGTTGCTAGGGAGTGGCTTGGCAGCTGCCAATCATGAAACTCCAAAGGCTGCTTGTCAGTATGAATGATATAAACCAACTCCCAAGTCTCTGTGACATTCAGAATGGAAGATATGCCTCTTTGGATTTTGGTTGCTAGGGTACTCTGTCTGGTTGCTATGGAGTTACTTGGTAGCTGCCAATGATGAAATTCCAATGGCTGCTTGTCAGTATGAATGATATAAACCAACTCCCATGTCTCTGTGACATTCAGAATGGAAGATATGCCTCTTTGGATTTTGGTTGCTAGGGTACTCTGTTTGGTTGCTATGGAGTTACTTGGTAGCTGCCAATGATGAAATTCCAAAGGCTTCTTGTCAGTATGAATGATATAAACCAACTCCCATGCCTCTGTGACATTCAGAATGGAAGATATCCCTCTTTGGATTTTGGTTGCTAGGGTACTCTGTTTGGTTGCTAGGGAGTGGCTTGTCAGCTGCCAATCATGAAACTCCAAAGGCTGCTTGTCAGTATGAATTATATAAACCAACTCCCATGCCTCTGCGACATTCAGAATGGAAGATATCCCTCTTTGGATTTTGGTTGCTAGGGTACTCTGTTTGGTTGCTAGGGAGTGGCTTGTCAGCTGCCAATCATGAAACTCCAAAGGCTTCTTGTCACTATGAATGATATAAACCAACTCCCATGCCTCTGTGACATTCAGAATGGAAGATATCCCTCTTTGGATTTTGGTTGCTAAGGTGCTCGACAATGGTTGCTATGGAGGGGCTAGGAAGTGTTGAGGTGATTCATGATTGGCCGTTTGCTGCCCCGAGTCAAATGAGACCACCCTCGTGTTTGTATGACAATTCAGTCTGGAGATATCCCTTTGATCTATTTCAATGGAAGTCTATGGGACTTGTTGCTAAGGTTCTCTAAATGGTTGCTAGGGCGTGGCTTGATAGCTTCACAATGAGCCTGAGAGACTGATTGGTCGTCTGAGTAAAATGAGCCCGCCCCCTTGTCTCTATGACACTGTGATCCAGAGCTACGTTCAATAGAAAATCCCTATGCAATTTACCATAGTAGGAAAAGCATGTGTGTTTCACGGGACGTTCCTTCCCCATAGTAAGTCAATGGGGCAACTTTGGGCAGGTCCTGCCCCCCAGGGGTGCAACTTTTACCCCATTGTGAGGTATGTTCTTACAGAGCCTGTTAGCCTCTTCAAATGTGGCAAATCACACGTTTCTGCGAAATCCTCGCTCCGAGCTACGAGTGCTCAAAGTTCGTCGCAATGTTAAGTCATTGGGACTTTTTGGGCCGCTTTATCGGCCCTGGGGCGAACACCGCCCCCCCGATCGCTTATAAAAGTCATAGCACACCTCTCCTCAATGAGCCGGTCGATTTGACACCTCATTCATGGATCTGTGACAAACGGTGCGGGACGAGTTACGCGCCAAACTTTGTGTGGAATAATAATAAAAAGAAGAATAATAACTAGAATGTACATTTCCTGAAGAAAATGTGAAGTGGTGCTTGCAGTGGCAAAACTCGCCACTCGGTTGCTAGGGTGTTGTACATGATTGCATACGAGCCAACAACCATGTCTGTACGATGTTCTGGTGCAGAGATATGGCTTATTCATGTTGTTCAGGTGGTTGCTAGGGTGTTCTGTGTGGTTGCTAGGGTATTCTGGGTGGTTGCTATGGTGTTCTGGGTGGTTGCATGGTGTTGCTAGGCGGTTGCTAGGGTATTCTGGGTGGTTGCTAGGGTATTCTGGGTGGTTGCTATGGTGTTGCTAGGCGGTTGCTAGGGTATTCTGGGTGGTTGCTATGGTGTTGCTAGGCGGTTGTAAGGGTATTTTGGGTGGTTGCTATGCGGTTGCTAGGGTATTCTTGGTGGTTGCTAGGGCGTTGCTAGGCAGTTGCTATGGTGTTCTGGGTGGTTGCTAGGCGGGTGCTAGGGTATTCTAGGTGGTTGCTACGGCGTTGCTAGGGTGTTCTGGGTGGTTGCTATGGTGTTGCTAGGCGGTTGCTAGGGTGTTCTGGGTGGTTGCTAGGGCGTTGCTAGGCAGTTGCTAGGGTATTCTGGGTGGTTGCTAGGCGGTTGCTAGGGTATTCTTGGTGGTTGCTAGGGCGTTGCTAGGCAGTTGCTAGGGTGTTCTGGGTTGTTGCTATGGTGTTGCTAGGGTATTCTGGGTGGTTGCTATGGTGTTGCTAGGCGGTTGCTAGGGTATTCTGGTGGTTACTAGGGCGTTGCTAGGCAGTTGCTATGGTATTCTGGGTGGTTGCTATGGTGTTGCTAGGTGGTTGCTAGGGTATTCTTGGTGGTTGCTAGGCAGTCGCTAGGGTATTCTGGGTGGTTGCTAGGCAGTTGCTAGGGTGTTCTGGGTGGATGCTAGGGCGTTGCTAGGGTGTTCTGGGTGGTTGCTAGGCAGTTGCTAGGTGTTCTGGGTGGTTACTAGGCAGTTGCTAGGTGTTCTGGGTGGTTGCTAGGCAGTTGCTAGGATGTTCTGGGTGGTTGCTAGAGTTTTTTGCTGGTTACTAGAGCATTTCTAGAAGTTCCTAGGGTGTTCAGGATGGTTGCTAAGGTATTTTTTTAGTTGCTATGATGTTACTAGGTGGTTGGTAGTTGTCAAAGATGGTTACTATGGAGTTTTTATAGAGTTATTAAAATCTTTAATAACGAGTGCCTTCTGTACGGCACTCGGCCTGCGGCCTCGTGCCTGTGGTCGAATAGGCACAAGCATGGAGCAATATCGCAAGGCCACGAGTGTAATATTGCATTAAAAAATACAAAAAAATTAAAAAAAATTTTTTTTTTGGTTTAGGGTGGTTGCTAGGGAGCTCTTAGTGGTTGCTAGGGTGCTGAAACTGGTTGCTAGGGTGTGGCTATGAAGATTTTAGGCCATAACTTATTGGCTGCTTGATAATATAAATCCTCTGAGGGAGAGAGAGAGGGAGAGACGCAGGGGTGTCAGGCCCTTTGGAGTGGTGTGTGTGTGAAAACGTCGGTTGGGATTCAAATATTTTTAGAACTCCCAATGTAAAGTCAATGGGACTTTTTTGGCCGCTTTTTCGTCCGCTGTGCGAACATCGTACACCCGATCGCTTAGAAAAGTCATAGCACACCTCTCCTCAATGAGCCGGTCGATTTGATGCCTCACTCATAGGTCTGTGACAAACGGTGCGGGGCGAGTTTCGCGCCAAACTTTGTCCAGAATAATAAGAATAAGAATAACTAGAATGTACATTTCCTGAAGAAAATGTGAAGTGGTGCTTGCAGTGGCAAAATTCACCACTGGGCAGATGCTAACACAATTAACATGTTGTGATACCATGATATACCACATTTTAGCATTATTTACCACGATTTACCATGTTTCTAAGATGATTTACTATGATTTAACACGTTCCAGCATGATTTACTATGATTAACATGTTATTAGAATGATGCTAGCATGATTAGCATGTTGTTAACATGATTAGCATGTTGGTAGCATGATGCTAGCATGATTAGCATGTTGCTAGCATGCTTTTAACAAGATGCTAGCATGATTAGCATTTTGCTAGCATGTTTTTAGCTAGATACTAACATGATAAGCATGTTGTTAGCATTATGCTAACTTGATTAGCATGTTGCTAGCATTATTAGCATGTTGCTAGCATGATGCTAGCTTGATTAGCATGTTGCTAGCATAATGCTAGCATGATTAGCATGTTGCTAGCATGATGCTAGCTTGATTAGCATGATGCTAGCATTATGCTAGCTTGATTAGCATGTTGTTAGCATGATGCTAGCTTTATTAGCATGTTGGTAGCATAATGCTAGCATGATTAGCATGTTGCTAGCATGATGCTATGGTATTCTGGGTGGATACTAGGGCATTGCTAGGCAGTTGCTAGGGTGTTCTGGTTGGTTGCTAGGTGTTCTGGGTGGTTGCTAGGCAGTTGCTAGGTGTTCTAGGTGGTTGCTAGGCAGTTGCTAGGGGGTTCTGGGTGCTTGCTAGAGTTTTTTGTGGTTACTAGAGCATTTCTAGACGTTGCTAGGGTGTTCAGGGTGGTTGCTAAGGTGTTTTTGTTAGTTGCTATGGTGTTACTAGGTGGTTGGTAGTTGTCAAATATGGTTACTATGGAGTTTTTATAGAGTTCTTAAAATCTTTAATAACGAGTGCCTTCTGTACGGCACTCGGCCTGCGGCCTCGTGCCTATGGCCGAATAGGCACAAGCATGGAGCAATATCGCAAGGCCACGAGAGTAAAATTGCTTTAAAAAATATTTAAAAAATAAAAAAATGTTTTTTTTTGGTTTAGGGTGGTTGCTAGGGAGCTCTTAGTGGTTGCTAGGGTGCTGAAACTGGTTGCTAGGGTGTGGCTATGAAGATTTTGGGCCATAACTTATTGGCTGCTTGATAATATAAATCCTCTGAGGGAGAGAGAGAGGGAGAGACGCAGGGGTGTCAGGCCCTTTGGAGTGGTGTGTGTGTGAAAACGTCGGTTGGGATTCAAATATTTTTAGAACTCCCAATGTAAAGTCAATGGGACTTTTTTGGCCGCTTTTTCGTCCGCTGTGCGAACATCGTACACCCGATCGCTTAGAAAAGTCATAGCACACCTCTCCTCAATGAGCCGCTCGATTTGACGCCTCACTCAGGGGTCTGTGACAAACGGTGCGGGGCGAGTTTCGCGCCAAACTTTTGTCCAGAATAATAAAAAGAAGTAGAATAATAACTAGAATGTACATTTCCTGAAGAAAATGTGAAGTGGTGCTTGCAGTGGCAAAATTCGCCACTGGGCAGATGCTAACACAATTGACATGTTGTGATACCATGATATACCACATTTTAACATTATTTACCATGTTTCTAAGATGATTTATTACGATTTAACATATTCCAGCATGATTTACTATGATTAACATGTTGTTAGAATGATGTTAGCAGGATTAACATGTTGTTAACATGATTAGCATGTTGGTTGGATGATGCTAGCATGATTAGCATGTTGCTAGCATGCTTTTAACAAGATGCTAGCATGATTAACATGTTGCTAGCATGTTTTTAGCTAGATGCTAACATGATTAGCATGTTGCTAGCATGATTAGCATGGTGCTAGCATGATGCTAGCTTGATTAGCATGTTGCTAGCATAATGTTAGCATGATTAGCATGTTTTGCTAGCATGATGCTAGCTTGATTAGCATGATGCTAGCTTGATTAGCATGATGCTAGCATTATGCTAGCTTGATTAGCATGTTGTTAGCATGATGCTAGCTTTATTAGCATGTTGGTAGCCTAATGCTAGCATAATTAGCATGTTGCTAGCATGATGCTAGCTTGATTAGCATTATGCTAGCTTGATTAGCATGTTGCTAGCATGATTAGCATGTTGCTAGCTTGATTAGCATGTTGCTAGCATAAAGCTAGCATGATTAGCATGTTGCTAGCATGATTAGCATGGTGCTAGCATGATGCTAGCTTGATTAGCATGTTGCTAGCATAATGTTAGCATGATTAGCATGTTTTGCTAGCATGATGCTAGCTTGATTAGCATGATGCTAGCATTATGCTAGCTTGATTAGCATGTTGTTAGCATGATGCTAGCTTTATTAGCATGTTGGTAGCCTAATGCTAGCATAATTAGCATGTTGCTAGCATGATGCTAGCTTGATTAGCATTATGCTAGCTTGATTAGCATGTTGCTAGCATGATTAGCATGTTGCTAGCTTGATTAGCATGTTGCTAGCATAAAGCTAGCATGATTAGCATGTTGCTAGCATGATGCTAGCTTGATTAGCATGATGTTAGCATTATGCTAGCTTGATTAGCATGTTGTTAGCATGATGTTAGCTTTATTAGCATGTTGGTAGCATAATGCTAGCATGATTAGCATGTTGCTAGCATGATGCTAGCTTGATTAGCATGTTGTTAGCATGATTAGCATGTTGCTAACCTGATGCTAGCTTGATTAGCATGTTGCTAGCATGATGCTTGCTTGATTAGCATGTTGCCAGCATGTTTTTAGCAAGATGCTGTTGCCAGGTGGTTGCTAGGGTGTTCTGGGTGGTTGCTATGGTGTTGCTAGGCAGTTGCTAAGGTGTTCTGGGTGGTTGCTAGGCAGTTGCTAGGGTATTCTTGGTGGTTGCTAGGCAGTTGCTAGGGTATTCTTGGTGGTTGCTAGGGCGTTGCTAGGTGGTTGCTAGGGTGTTCTGGGTGGTTGCTATGGTGTTGCTAGGCAGTTGCTATGGTATTCTGGGTGGATACTAGGGCATTGCTAGGCAGTTGCTAGGGTGTTCTGGTTGGTTGCTAGGTGTTCTGGGTGGTTGCTAGGCAGTTGCTAGGTGTTCTAGGTGGTTGCTAGGCAGTTGCTAGGGTGTTCTGGGTGCTTGCTAGAGTTTTTTGTGGTTACTAGAGCATTTCTAGACGTTGCTAGGGTGTTCAGGGTGGTTGCTAAGGTGTTTTTGTTAGTTGCTATGGTGTTACTAGGTGGTTGGTAGTTGTCAAATATGGTTACTATGGAGTTTTTATAGAGTTCTTAAAATCTTTAATATCGAGTGCCTTCAGTACGGCACTCGGCCTGCGGCCTCGTGCCTATGGCCGAATAGGCACAAGCATGGAGCAATATCGCAAGGCCACGAGAGTAAAATTGCTTTAAAAAATATTTAAAAAATAAAAAAATGTTTTTTTTTGGTTTAGGGTGGTTGCTAGGGAGCTCTTAGTGGTTGCTAGGGTGCTGAAACTGGTTGCTAGGGTGT
Organism: Abramis brama; assembly: GCF_963993115.1. Classification (NCBI taxonomy): domain Eukaryota; kingdom Metazoa; phylum Chordata; class Actinopteri; order Cypriniformes; family Leuciscidae; genus Abramis; species Abramis brama. Next base: position 2,523,634 of record NC_139964.1, on the reverse strand, counting down.
GGCTATGAAGATTTTGGGCCATAACTTATTGGCTGCTTGATAATATAAATCCTCTGAGGGAGAGAGAGAGGGAGAGACGCAGGGGTGTCAGGCCCTTTGGAGTGGTGTGTGTGTGAAAACGTCGGTTGGGATTCAAATATTTTTAGAACTCCCAATGTAAAGTCAATGGGACTTTTTTGGCCGCTTTTTCGTCCGCTGTGCGAACATCGTACACCCGATCGCTTAGAAAAGTCATAGCACACCTCTCCTCAATGAGCCGCTCGATTTGACGCCTCACTCAGGGGTCTGTGACAAACGGTGCGGGGCGAGTTTCGCGCCAAACTTTGTCCAGAATAATAAAAAGAAGAAGAATAATAACTAGAATGTACATTTCCTGAAGAAAATGTGAAGTGGTGCTTGCAGTGGCAAAATTCGCCACTGGGCAGATGCTAACACAATTGACATGTTGTGATACCATAATATACCACATTTTAGCATCATTTACCAAGATTTACCATGTTTCTAAGATGATTTACTATGATTTACCACATTCCAGCATGATTTACTATAATTAACATGTCGTTAGAATGATGCTAGCATGATTAGCATGTTGTTAGCATGATGCTAGCATGATAAGCATGTTGGTAGCATGGTGCTAGCATGATTAGCATGTTGCTAGCATGATTTTAACAGGATGCTAGCATGATTAGCATTTTGCTAGCATGTTTTAGCTAGATGCTAACATGATTAGCACTTTGCTAACATTATGCTAGCTTGATTAGCATGTTGTTAGCATGATGCTAGCTTGATAAGCATGTTGCTAGCATGATGCTAGCTTGATTAGCATGTCGGTAGCATGGTGCTAGCATGATTAGCATGTTACTAGCATGATTTTAACAAGATGCTAGCATGATTAGCATTTTGCTAGCATGTTTTTAGGTATATGCTAACATGATTAGCACTTTGCTAACATTATGCTAGCTTGATTAGCATGTTGTTAGCATGATGCTAGCTTGATAAGCATGTTGCTAGCATGATGCTAGCTTGATTAGCATGTCGGTAGCATGGTGCTAGCATGATTAGCATGTTACTAGCATGATTTTAACAAGATGCTAGCATGATTAGCATTTTGCTAGCATGTTTTTAGGTATATGCTAACATGATTAGCATGCTGCTAGCTTGATTAGCATGTTGTTTGCATGATGCTAGCTTGATTAGCATGTTGATAGCATGATGCTAGCATGATGCTAGCATGATGCTAGCATGATTAGCATTTTGCTAGCATGTTTTTAGGTATATGTTAACATGATTAGCATGCTGCTAGCATTTTGCTAGCTTGATTAGCATGTTGTTAGCATGATGCTAGCTTGATTAGCATGTTGATAGCATGATGCTAGCATGATTAGCATGTTGCTAGCATGTTTTTAGCTAGATGCTAACATGATTAGCATGTTGGTAGCATGATGCTAGCATGATTAGCATGTTGCTAGCATGACGCTAGCTTGATTAGCATGTTGCTAGCATGATTAGCATGTTGCTAGCATGCTACTAGCATGATGCTGGCTTGATTAGCATGATGCTAGCTTGATTAGCATGTTGCTAGCATGATGCTAGCATGATTAGCATGTTGCTAGCATGTTTTTAGCAAGATGCTGTTGCCAGGTGGTTGCTAGGGTGTTCTGGGTGGTTGCTATGGTGTTGCTAGGCAGTTGCTAAGGTGTTCTGGGTGGTTGCTAGGCAGTTGCTAGGGTATTCTTGGTGGTTGCTAGGGTGTTCTGGGTGGTTGCTATGGTGTTGCTAGGCAGTTGCTATGGTATTCTGGGTGGATGCTAGGGCGTTGCTAGGCAGTTGCTAGGGTGTTCTGGGTGGTTCCTAGGCAGTTGCTAGGTGTTCTGGGTGGTTGCTAGGCAGTTGCTAGGGTGTTCTGGGTGGTTGCTAGAGTTTTTTGGTGGTTACTAGAGCATTTCTAGACGTTACTAGGGTGTTCAGGGTGGTTGCTAAGGTATTTTTATTAGTTGCTATGGTGTTACTAGGTGGTTGGTAGTTGTCAAATATGGTTGCTATGGAGTTTTTATAGAGTTCTTAAAATCTTTAATAACGAGTGCCTTCAGTACGGCACTCGGCCTGCGGCCTCGTGCCTATGGCCGAATAGGCTCAAGCATGGAGCGATATCGCAATGCCATGAGAGTAAAATTGCTTTAAAAAATAAAAAAAAATTAAAAAATATTTTTTTTTTGTTTTAGGGTGGTTGCTAGGGAGCTCTTAGTGGTTGCTAGGGTGCTGTAACTGGTTGCTAGGGTGTGGCTATGAAGATTTTAGGCCATTACTTATTGGCTGCTTGATAATATAAATCCTCTGAGGGAGAGAGAGAGGGAGAGACGCAGGGGTGTCAGGCCCTTTGGAGTGGTGTGTGTGTGAAAACGTCGGTTGGGATTCAAATATTTTTAGAACTCCCAATGTAAAGTCAATGGGACTTTTTTGGCCGCTTTTTCGTCCGCTGTGCGAACATCGTACACCCGATCGCTTAGAAAAGTCATACCACACCTCTCCTCAATGAGCCGGTCGATTTGACACCTCACTCAGGGGTCTGAGACAAACGGTGCGGGGCGAGTTACGCGCCAAACTTTGTCCAGAATAATAAGAAGAATAATAATAATAAGTATGCAAGAGAACAATAGTGATGCCTTGCTTTCAGCAAGCACCACTAATAAGTATGAGCAATAACAATAGTGATGCTTTTAAAAAAGCACCACTAATAACTAGAATGTACATTTCCTGAAGAAAATGTGAAGTGGTGCTTGCAGTGGCAAAATTCGCCACTGGGCAGATGCTAACACAATTGACATGTTGTGATACCATGATATACCACATTTTAGCATTATTTACCACGATTTACCATGTTTCTAAGATTATTTATTACGATTTAACATATTCCAGCATGATTTACTATGATTAACATGTTGTTAGAATGATGTTAGCAGGATTAACATGTTGTTAACATGATTAGCATGTTGGTTGGATGATGCTAGCATGATTAGCATGTTGCTAGCATGCTTTTAACAAGATGCTAGCATGATTAACATGTTGCTAGCATGTTTTTAGCTAGATGCTAACATGATTAGCATGTTGCTAGCATGATTAGCATGGTGCTAGCATGATGCTAGCTTGATTAGCATGTTGCTAGCATAATGTTAGCATGATTAGCATGTTGCTAGCATGATGCTAGCTTGATTAGCATGATGCTAGCATAATGCTAGCTTGATTAGCATGTTGTTAGCATGATGCTAGCTTTATTAGCATGTTGCTAGCATTATGTTAGCTTGATTAGCATGTTGCTAACATGATGCTAGCTTGATTAGCATGTTGCTAGCATGATGCTAGCTTGATTAGCATGTTGCTAGCATGATGCTAGCTTGATTAGCATGTTGCCAGCATGTTTTTAGCAAGATGCTGTTGCCAGGTGGTTGCTAGGGTGTTCTGGGTGGTTGCTATGGTGTTGCTAGGCAGTTGCTAAGGTGTTCTGGGTGGTTGCTAGGCAGTTGCTAGGGTATTCTTGGTGGTTGCTAGGCAGTTGCTAGGGTATTCTTGGTGGTTGCTAGGGCGTTGCTAGGTGGTTGCTATGGTGTTGCTAGGCAGTTGCTATGGTATTCTGGGTGGATGCTAGGGCATTGCTAGGCAGTTGCTAGGGTGTTCTGGGTGGTTGCTAGGCAGTTGCTAGGTGTTCTAGGTGGTTGCTAGGCAGTTGCTAGGGTGTTCTGGGTGGTTGCTAGAGTTTTTTGTGGTTACTAGAGCATTTCTAGACGTTGCTAGGGTGTTCAGGATGGTTGCTAAGGTGTTTTTGTTAGTTGCTATGGTGTTACTAGGTGGTTGGTAGTTGTCAAAGATGGTTACTATGGAGTTTTTATAGAGTTATTAAAATCTTTAATAACGAGTGCCTTCAGTACGGCACGAGGCCTGCGGCCTCGTGCCTATGGCCGAATAGGCACAAGCATGGAGCAATATTGCAAGGCCACGAGTGTAATATTGCGTTAAAAAATACAAAAAAATGTAAAAAAACATTTTTTTTTTGTTTAGGGTGGTTGCTAGGGAGCTCTTAGTGGTTGCTAGGGTGCTGAAACTGGTTGCTAGGGTGTGGCTATGAAGATTTTAGGCCATTACTTATTGGCTGCTTGATAATATAAATCCTCTGAGGGAGAGAGAGAGGGAGAGATGCAGGGGTGTCAGGCCCTTTGGAGTGGTGTGTGTGTGAAAACGTCGGTTGGGATTCAAATATTTTTAGAACTCCCAATGTAAAGTCAATGGGGACTTTTTTGGCCGCTTTTTCGTCCGCTGTGCGAACATCGTACACCCGATCGCTTAGAAAAGTCATAGCACAACTCTCCTCAATGAGCCGGTCGATTTGACACCTCACTCAGGGGTCTGTGACAAACGGTGCGGGGCGAGTTACGCGCCAAACTTTTGTCCAGAATAAAAATAATAATAATAACTAGAATGTACATTTCCTGAAGAAAATGTGAAGTGGTGCTTGCAGTGGCAAAACTCGCCACTCGGTTGCTAGGGTGTCGTACATGATTGCATACGAGCCAACAACCATGTCTGTACGATGTTGTGGAGCTGAAATATGGCTTCTATATGTTGCAATATGGTTGCTAGGTGGCTCTAAACGGTTGCTAGGGTGTGAATACACAGTTACCATGGTGATATTTACAGACAGTTTTCCAACTGAAACTAATGAGCCAACCCCCATCTCTATACAATATTCTGATGCAGAGATGTAAGTCTTGTAAAATGGTTGCTAGGGTACTCTGTTTGGTTGCTATGGAGTTGCTTGGCAGCTGCTAATGATGAAACTGCAAAGGCTTCTTGTCAGTATGAATGATATAAACCAACTCCCATCTCTATACGATGTTCTGATGCAGAGATATACGTTTTGCTAAACGGTTGCTAGGGTACTCTGTTTGGTTGCTAGGGAGTAGCTTGGCAGCTGCCAATCATGAAACTCCAAAGGCTGCTTGTCAGTATGAATGATATAATCCAACTCCCATGCCTCTGTGACATACAGAATGGAAGATATCCCTCTTTGGATTTTGGTTGCTAGGGTACTCTGTTTGGTTTCTATGGAGTGGCTTGGCAGCTGCCAAAGATGCAATTCCAAAGGCTGCTTGTCACTATGAATGATATAAACCAACTCCCATGCCTCTGCGACATTCAGAATGGAAGATATGCCTCTTTGGATTTTGGTTGCTAGGGTACTCTGTTTGGTTGCTAGGGAGTGGCTTGTCAGCTGCCAATCATTAAAGTCCAAAGGCTTCTTGTCACTATGAATGATATAAACCAACTCCCATGCCTCTGTGACATTCAGAATGGAAGATATCCCTCTTTGGATTTTGGTTGCTAAGGTGCTCGACAATGGTTGCTAGGGAGGGGCTTGGAAGTGTTGAGGTGATTCATGATTGGCTGTTTGCTGCCCTGAGTCAACTGAGACCACCCTCATGTTTCTATGACAATTCAGTCTGGAGATATCTCTTTGAACTCTTTCAATGGAAGTCTATGGAACTTGTTGCTAAGGGGCTGTAAATGGTTGCTAGGGCGTGGCTTGATAGCTTCACAATGATCCTGAGAGACTGATTGGTCGTCTGAGTAAAATGAGCCCTCCCTTTTGTCTCTATGACACTGTGATCCAGAGCTACGTTCAATACAAAGTCCCTATGCAATTTACCATAGTAGGAAATGCATGTGTGTTTCACGGGACGTTCCTTCCCCATAGTAAGTCAATGGGGCAACTTTGGGCATCTCCTGCCCCCCAGGGGTGCAACTTTTACCCCATTGTGAGGTATGTTCTTACAGAGCCTGTTAGCCTCTTCAAATGTGGCAAATCACACGTTTCTGCGAAATCCTCGCTCAGAGCTACGTGTGGTCAAAGTTCGTCGCAATGTTAAGTCAATGGGACTTTTTTGGCCGCTTTTTCGCCCCTGGGGCGAACACCGCACCCCCGATCGCTTATAAAAGTCATAGCACACCTCTCCTTAATGAGCCGGTCGATTTGACACCTCACTCAGGGGTCTGTGACAAACGGTGCGGGGCGAGTTACGCGCCAAACTTTTGTCCAGAATAATAAAAAGAATAATAATAAGTATGAGCAATAACAATAGTGATGCCTTGCTTTCAGCAAGCACCACTAATAATAATAAGTATGAGCAATAACAATAGTGATGCCTTGCTTTCAGCAAGCACCACTAATAATAATAAGTATGAGCAATAACAATAGTGATGCCTTGCTTTCAGCAAGCACCACTAACTAGAATGTACATTTCCTGAAGAAAATGTGAAGTGGTGCTTGCAGTGGCAAAACTCGCCACTCAGTTGCTAAAGTGTGGTACATGATTGCATACGAGCCAACAAACATGTTTGTACGATGTTCTGGTGCTGAGATATGGCTTATTCATGTTGTTCAGGTGGTTGCTAGGGTGTTCTGTGTGGTTGCTAGGGCTTTGCTAGGTGGTTGCTAGGGTGTTCTGGGTGGTTGCTATGGTGTTCTGGGTGGTTGCTATGGCGTTGCTAGGCGGTTGCTAGGGTATTCTGGGTGGTTGCTAGGCGGTTGCTAGGGTATTCTTGGTGGTTGCTATGGTGTTGCTAGGCGGTTGCTAGGATATTCTTGGTGGTTGCTAGGGCGTTGCTAGGTGGTTGCTAGGCTGTTCTGGGTGGTTGCTATGGTGTTGCTAGGCGGTTGCTAGGGTATTCTGGGTGGTTGCTAGGGCGTTGCTAGGTGGTTGCTAGGGTATTCTGGGTAGTTGCTATGGTGTTGCTAGGCGGTTGCTAGGGTATTCTGGGTGGTTGCTAGGTGGTTGCTAGGGTATTCTTGGTGGTTGCTAGGGCGTTGCTAGGTGGTTGCTAGGGTGTTCTGGGTGGTTGCTATGGTGTTGCTAGGCAGTTGCTATGGTATTTTGGGTGGATGCTAGGGCGTTGCTAGGCAGTTGCTAGGGTGTTCTGGGTGGTTGCTATGCAGTTGCTAGGTGTTCTGGGGGGTTGCTAGACAGTTGCTAGGGTGTTCTGGGTAGTTGCTACGGTATTTTTGGTGGTTACTAGAGCGTTTCTCGACGTTGCTAGGGTGTTCAGGATGGTTGCTAAGGTATTTTTTTTTAGTTGCTATGGTGTTACTAGGTGGTTGGTAGTTGTCAAAGATGGTTACTATGGAGTTTTTATAGAGTTATTAAAATCTTTAATAACGAGTGCCTTCAGTACGGCACTCGGCCTGCGGCCTCGTGCCTATGGCCGAATAGGCACAAGCATGGAGCGATATCGCAAGGCCACGAGAGTAAAATTGCTTTAAAAAATAAAAAAAATAAAAAATTTTTTTTTTTTTTGGTTTAGGGTGGTTGCTAGGGAGCTCTTAGTGGTTGCTAGGGTGCTGAAACTGGTTGCTAGGGTGTGGCTATGAAGATTTTAGGCCATTACTTATTGGTTGCTTGATAATATAAATCCTCTGAGGGAGAGAGAGAGGGAGAGATGCAGGGGTGTCAGGCCCTTTGGAGTCTGTGTGTGTGAAAACGTCGGTTGGGATTCAAATATTTTTAGAACTCCCAATGTAAAGTCAATGGGACTTTTTTGGCCGCTTTTTCGTCCGCTGTGCGAACATCGTACACCCGATCGCTTAGAAAAGTCATAGCACACCTCTCCTCAATGAGCCGGTCGATTTGACACCTCACTCAGGAGTCTGTGACAAACGGTGCGGGGCGAGTTACGCGCCAAACTTTGTCCAGAATAATAATAAAAAAAAGAATAATAATAAGTATGAGCAATAACAATAGTGATGCCTTACTTTCAGCAAGCACCACTAATAATAAGTATGGAGGATAACAATAGTGATGCTTTTAAAAAAGCACCACTAATAAGTATGAGCAATAACAATAGTGATGCTTTTAAAAAAGCACCACTAATAATAATAAGTATGAGCAATAACAATAGTGATGCTTTTAAAAAAGCACCACTAATAATAATAATAATAATAAGAATAATAAGTATGAGCAATAACAATAGTGATGCTTTCAAAAAAGCACCACTAATAATAAGTATGGAGGATAACAATAGTGATGCTTTTAAAAAAGCACCACTAATAATAACTAGAATGTACATTTCCTGAAGAAAATGTGAAGTGGTGCTTGCAGTGGCAAAACTCGCCACTCGGTTGCTAGGGTGTTGTACATGATTGCATACGAGCCAACAACCATGTCTGTACGATGTTGTGGAGCTGAAATATGGCTTCTATATGTTGCAATATGGTTGCTAGGTGGCTCTAAATGGTTGCTAGGGTGTGAATACACAGTTACCATGGTGATATGTACAGACTGTTTTACAACTGAAACTAATGAGCCAACCCCCATCTCTATACAATATTCTGATGCAGAGATGTAGGTCTTGTAAAATGGTTGCTAGGCTACTCTGTTTGGTTGCTATGGAGTTGCTTGGCAGCTGCTGCTGATGAAACTGCAAAGGCTTCTTGTCAGTATGAATGATATAAACCAACTCCCATCTCTATACGATGTTCTGATGCAGAGATATACGTTTTGCTAAACGGTTGCTAGGGTACTCTGTTTGGTTGCTAGGGAGTAGCGTGGCAGCTGCCAATCATGAAACTCCAAAGGCTGCTTGTCAGTATGAATGATATAATCCAACTCTCATGCCTCTGCGACATACAGAATGGAAGATATCCCTCTTTGGATATTGGTTGCTAGGGTACTCTGTTTGGTTGCTAGGGAGTGGCTTGTCAGCTGCCAATCATGAAACTCCAAAGGCTGCTTGTCAGTATGAATGATATAAACCAACTCCCATGCCTCTGCGACATTCAGAATGGAAGATATGCCTCTTTGGATTTTGGTTGCTAGGGTACTCTGTTTGGTTGCTATGGAGTTACTTGGCAGCTGCCAATGATGCAATTCCAAAGGCTTCTTGTCACTATGAATGATATAAACCAACTCCCATGCCTCTGTGACATTCAGAATGGAAGATATCCCTCTTTGGATTTTGGTTGCTAGGATACTCTGTTTGGTTGCTAGGGAGTGGCTTGGCAGCTGCCACTGATGAAACTGCAAAGGCTTCTTGTCATTATGAATTATATAAACCAACTCCCATGCCTCTGTGACATTCAGAATGGAAGATATCCCTCATTGTATTTTGGTTGCTAGGGTACTCTGTTGGTTGCTAGGGAGTGGCTTGGCAGCTGCCAATCATGAAACTTCAAAGGCTGCTTGTCAGTATGAATGATATAAACCAACTCCAATCTCTATACGATGTTCTGATACAGAGATATTCGTTTTGCTAAACGGTTGCTAGGGTACTCTGTTTGGTTGCTAGGGAGTGGCTTGGCAGTTGCCAATGATGAATCTGCAAAGGCTTCTTGTCACTATGAATGATATAAACCATCTCCCATTTCTCTGTGACATTCAGAATGGCAGATATCCCTCTTTGGATTTTGGTTGCTAAGGTACTCTGTTTGGTTGCTATAGAGTGGCTTGGCAGATGCCAATTATGAAACTAAAAAAGCTTCTTGTCACTATGAATGATATAAACCAACTCCCATGCCTCTGTGATATTCATAATGGAAGATATCCCTCTTTGGATTTTGGTTGCTAAGGTGTTCGACAATGGTTGCTAGGGAGGGGCTAGGAAGTGTTGAGGTGATTCATGATTGGCTGTTTGCTGCCCCGAGTCAAATGAGACCACCCCCATGTTTCTATGACAATTCAGTCCGGAGATATCTCTTTGAACTCTTTCAATGGAAGTCTATGGAACTTGTTGCTAAGGGGCTCTAAATGGTTGCTAGGGCGTGGCTTGATAGCTTCACAATGATCCTGAGAGACTGATTGGTCGTCTGAGTAAAATGAGCCCGCCCCCTTGTCTCTATGACACTGTGATCAGGAGCTATGTTCAATACAAAATCCCTATGCAATTTACCATAGTAGGAAAAGCATGTGAGTTTCACAGGACGTTCCTTCCCCATAGTAAGTCAATGGGGCAACTTTGGGCAGCTTCTGCCCCCCAGGGCTACAACTTTTACCCCATTGTGAGGTATGTTCTTACAGAGCCTGTCAGCCTCTTCAAATGTGGCAAATCACAAGTTTATGTGAAATCCTCGCTCTGAGCTAGGAGTCGTCAAAGTTTGTCGCAATGTTAAGTCTATGGGACTTTTTTGGCCGCTTTTTCGCCCCTGGGGCAAACATCGCACCCCCGATCGCTTATAAAAGTCATAGCACACCTCTCCTCAATGAGCCGGTCGATTTGACACCTCACTCAGGGGTCTGAGACAAACGGTGCGGGACGAGTTACGCGCCAAACTTTGTCCAGAATAAAAATAAGAATAATAATAATAAGTATGCAAGAGAACACTAATGATGCCTTGCTTTCAGCAAGCACCATTAATAATAATAAGAATAATAAGTATGAGCAATAACAATAGTGATGCTTTCAAAAAAGCACCACTAATAAGAATAATAAGTATGAGCAATAACAATAGTGATGCTTTTAAAAAAGCACCACTAACTAGAATGTACATTTCCTGAAGAAAATGTGAAGTGGTGCTTGCAGTGGCAAAACTCGCCACTCGGTTGCTAGGGTGTTGTACTTGATTGCATACGAGCCAACAACCACGTCTGTACGATGTTGTGGAGCTGAAATATGGCTTCTATATGTTGCAATATGGTTGCTAGGTGGCTCTAAATGGTTGCTAGGGTGTGAATACACAGTTACCATGGTGATATTTACAGACTGTTTTCCAACCGAAACTAATGAGCCAACCCCCATCTCTATACAATATTCTGATGCAGAGATGTAGGTCTTGTAAAATGGTTGCTAGGGTACTCTGTTTGGTTGCTATGGAGGTGCTTGGCAGCTGCTAATGATGAAACTACAAAGGCTTCTTGTCAGTATGAATGATATAAACCAACTCCCATCTCTATACGATGTTCTGATGCAGAGATATACGTTTTGCTAAACGGTTGCTAGGGTACTCTATTTGGTTGCTAGCGAGTGGCTTGTCAGCTGCCAATCATGAAACTCTAAAGGCTTCTTGTCACTATGAATGATATAAACCAACTCCCATGTCTCTGCGACATTCAGAATGGAAGATATGCCTCTTTGGATTTTGGTTGCTAGGGTACTCTGTTTGGTTGCTATGTAGTTACTTGGCAGCTGCCAATGATGCAATTCCAAAGGCTTCTTGTCACTATGAATGATATAAACCAACTCCCATGCCTCTGTGACATTCAGAATGGAAGATATCCCTCTTTGGATTTTGGTTGCTAGGGTACTCTATTTGGTTGCTATGGAGTTGCTTGACAGCTGCCAATGATGAAACTGCAAAGGCTTCTTGTTATTATGAATGATATAAACCAACTCCCATGCTTCTGTGACATTCAGAATGGAAGATATCCCTCTTTGGATTTTGGTTGCTAGGGTACTCTGTTTGGTTGCTAGGGAGTGGCTTGGCAGCTGCTAATCATGAAACTCCAAAGGCTGCTTGTCAGTATGAATGATATAAACCAACTCCCATGTCTCTGTGACATTCAGAATGGAAGATATGCCTCTTTGGATTTTGGTTGCTAGGGTACTCTGTTTGGTTGCTATGGAGTTACTTGGCAGCTGCAAATGATGAAATTCCAAAGGCTTCTTGTCAGTATGAATGATATAAACCAACTCCCATGCCTCTGTGACATTCAGAATGGAAGATATCCCTCTTTGGATTTTGGTTGCTAGGGTACTCTGTTTGTTTGCTAGGGAGTGTCTTGTAAGCTGCCAATCATGAAACTCCAAAGGCTGCTTGTCAGTATGAATGATATAAACCAACTCCCATGCCTCTGCGACATTCAGAATGAAAGATATACCTCTTTGGATTTTGGTTGCTAGGGTACTCTGTTTGGTTGCTATGGGGTTACTTGGCAGCTGCTAATGATGAAACTGCAAAGGCTTCTTGTTAGTATAAATGATATAAACCAACTCCCATCTCTATACGATGTTCTGATACAGAGATATACGTTTTGCTAAACGGTTGCTAGGGTACTCTGTTTGGTTGCTAGGGAGTGGCTTGGCAGCTGCCAATGATGAAACTGCAAAGGCTTCTTGTCACTATGAATTATATAAACCAACTCCCATTTCTCTGTGACATTCAGAATGGAAGATATACCTCTTTGGATTTTGGTTGCTAGTGTACTCTGTTTGGTTGCTATGGAGTAGCTTGGCAGACACCAATCATGAAACTCCAAATGCTGCTTGTCAGTATGAATGAAATAAACCAACTCCCATGCCTCTGAGACATTCAGAATGGAAGATATGCCTCTTTGGATTTTGGTTGCTAGCGTAATCTGTTTGGTTGCTATGGAGTTGCTTGACAGCTGCCAATGATGAAACTGCAAAGGCTTCTTGTCACTATGAATGATATAAACCAACTCCCATGCCTCTGTGACATTCAGAATGGAAGATATCCCTCTTTGGATTTTGGTTGTTAAGGTGCTCGACATTGGTTGCTAGGGAGGGGCTAGGAAGTGTTGAGGTGATTCATGATTGGCTGTTTGCTGCCCCGAGTCAACTGAGACCACCCCCATGTTTCTATGACAATTCAGTCCGGAGATATCCCTTTGATCTCTTTCAATGGAAGTCTATGGGACTTGTTGCTAAGGTGCTCTAAATGGTTGCTAGGGCGTGGCTTGATAGCTTCACCATGATCCTGAGAGACTGATTGGTCGTCTGAGTAAAATGAGCCCGCCCCCTTGTCTCTATGACACTGTGATCCAGAGCTACGTTCAATACAAAATCCCTATGCAATGTGTAGGACGGCCCATGAAATGTACATGGGCCTACACCATTGTAAGTCAATGGGAAACTTTGGGACGCTCCTGCCCCCCAGGGGTGCAACTTTTACCCCATTGTGAGGTATGTTTTTACAGAGCCTGTCAGCCTCTTCAATTGTGGCAAATCACACGTTTCTCCGAAATCCTCGCTCAGAGCTACGAGTGGTCAAAGTTCGTTGCAATGTTAAGTCAATGGGACTTTTTTGGCTTTTCGTTCGCACCTGGGGCGAACACTGTACCCCCGATCTCTTAGAAAAGTCAGTGGACACTTCTCCTCAATAGGCCGCACGATTTGACGCCTCATTCATGGGTCTGTGACAAAAGCTGCGGGAGGAGGAGTGCCCCAAAATTTTTCCCGGAATAGTAAGAATGTAATACTAGAAAAATTTCAATGGGGAACCTTTGGGACGCTCCTGCCCCCCAGGGGTGCAACTTTTACCCCATTGTGAGGTATGTTCTTACAGAGCCTGTCAGCCTCTTCAAATGTGGCAAATCACACGTTTCTCCGAAATCCTCGCTCAGAGCTACGAGTGGTCAAAGTTCGTCGCAATGTTAAGTCAATGGGACTTTTTTGGCCGCTTTTTCGCCCCTGGGGCGAACACCGCACCCCCGATCGCTTATAAAAGTCATAGCACACCTCTCCTTAATGAGCCGGTCGATTTGACACCTCACTCAGGGGTCTGTGACAAACGGTGCGGGGCGAGTTACGCGCCAAACTTTTGTCCGGAATAATAAGAAAAATAATAATAATAAGTATGAGCAATAACAATAGTGATGCCTTGCTTTCAGCAAGCACCACTAACTAGAATGTACATTTCCTGAAGAAAATGTGAAGTGGTGCTTGCAGTGGCAAAACTCGCCACTCGGTTGCTAGGGTGTTGTACATGATTGCATACGAGCCAACAACCATGTCTGTACGATGTTGTGGAGCTGAAATATGGCTTCTATATGTTGCAATATGGTTGCTAGGTGGCTCTAAATGGTTGCTAGGGTGTGAATACACAGTTACCATGGTGATATTTACAGACTGTTTTACAACCGAAACTAATGAGCCAACCCCCATCTCTATACAATATTCTGATGCAGAGATGTAAGTCTTGTAAAATGGTTGCTAGGGTACTCTGTTTGGTTGCTATGGAGTTGCTTGGCAGCTGCTAATGATGAAACTGCAAAGGCTTTTTGTCAGTATGAATGATATAAACCAACTCCCATCTCTATACGATGTTCTGATGCAGAGATAAACGGTTGCTAGGGTACTCTGTTTGGTTGCTAGGGAGTAGCTTGGCAGCTGCCAATCATGAAACTCCAAAGGCTGCTTGTCAGTATGAATGATATAATCCAACTCCCATGCCTCTGTGACATACAGAATGGAAGATATCCCTCTTTGGATTTTGGTTGCTAGTGTACTCTATTTGGTTGCTAGGGAGTGGCTTGGCAGCTGCTAATGATGAAACTGCAAAGGCGTCTTGTCAATATGAATGATATAAACCAACTCCCATCTCTATACGATGTTCTGATGCAGAGATATACGTTTTGCTAAACAGTTGCTAGGGTACTCTGTTTGGTTGCTAGGGAGTAGCTTGGCAGCTGCCAATCATGAAACTCCAAAGGCTGCTTGTCAGTATGAATGATATAATCCAACTCTCATGCCTCTGTGACATATAGAATGGAAGATATTTCTCTTTGGATTTTGGTTGCTAGTGTACTCTATTTGGTTGCTAGGGAGTGGCTTGGCAGCTGGCAATCATGAAACTCCAAAGGTTGCTTGTCAGTATGAATGATATAAACCAACTCCCATGACTCTGTGACATTCAGAATGGAAGATATGTCTCTTTGGATTTTGGTTGCTAGGGTACTCTTTTTGGTTGCTATGGAGTTACTTGGCAGCTGCCAATGATGAAATTCCAAAGGCTTCTTGTCAGTATGAATGATATAAACCAACTCCCATGCCTCTGCGACATTCAGAATGGAAGATATCCCTCTTTGGATTTTGGTTGCTAGGGTGCTCTGTTTGGTTGCTAGGGAGGGGCTTGAAAGTGTTGAGGTGATTCATGATTGGCTGTTTGCTGCCCCGAGTCAAATGAGACGACCCCCACGTTTCTATGACAATTCAGTCTGGAGATATCTCTTTGAACTCTTTCAATGGAAGTCTATGGAAGTTGTTGCTAAGGGGCTCTAAATGGTTGCTAGGGCGTGGCTTGATAGCTTCACAATGATCCTGAGAGACTGATTGGTCGTCTGAGTAAAATGAGCCCTCCCCCTGGTCTCTATGACACTGTGATCCAGAGCTACGTTCAATACAAAGTCCCTATGCAATTTACCATAGTAGGAAAAGCATGTGTGTTTCACGGGACGTTCCTTCCCCATAGTAAGTCAATGGGGCAACTTTGGGCATCTCCTGCCCCCCAGGGGTGCAACTTTTACCCCATTGTGAGGTATGTTCTTACAGAGCCTGTCAGCCTCTTCAAATGTGGCAAATCACACGTTTCTGCGAAATCCTCGCTCAGAGCTACGAGTGGTCAAAGTTCGGCGCAATGTTAAGTCAATGGGATTTTTCGGCCGCTTTTTCGCCCCTGGGGCGAACACCGCACCCCCGATTGCTTATAAAAGTCATAGCACACCTCTCCTCAATGAGCCAGTCGATTTGACACCTCACTCAGGGGTCTGTGACAAACGGTGCGGGGCAAGTTACGCGCCAAACTTTTGTCCGGAATAATAATAAGAAGAACTAGAATGTACATTTCCTGAAGAAAATGTGAAGTGGTGCTTGCAGTGGCAAAATTCACCACTGGGCAGATGCTAACACAATTAACATGTTGTGATACCATGATATACCACATTTTAGCATTATTTACCACGATTTACCATGTTTCTAAGATGATTTATTACGATTTACCACATTCCAGCATGATTTACTATGATTAACATGTTGTTAGAATGATGCTAGCAGGATTAGCATGTTGTTAGCATGATTAGCATGTTGGTTGGATGATGCTAGCATGATTAGCATGTTGCTAGCATGATGCTAGCTTGATTAGCATGTTTGCTAGCATGATTAGCATGTTGCTAGCATGGTGCTAGCTTGATTAGCATGTTGCTAGCATAATGCTAGCATGATTAGCATGTTGCTAGCATTATGCTAGCTTGATTAGCATGATGCTAACATTATGCTAGCTTGATTAGCATGTTGCTAGCATAATGCTAGCATGATTAGCATGTTGCTAGCATGCTAGCTTGATTAGCATGATGCTAACATTATGCTAGCTTGATTAACATGATGCTAACATTATGCTAGCTTGATTAGCATGTTGTTAGCATGATGCTAGCTTTATTAGCATGTTGGTAGCATAATGCTAGCATGATTAGCATGTTGCTAGCATGATGCTAGCTTTATTAGCATGTTGCCAGCATGTTTTTAGCAAGATGCTGTTGCCAGGTGGTTGCTAGGGTGTTCTGGGTGGTTGCTATGGTGTTGCTAGGCAGTTGCTAAGGTGTTCTGGGTGGTTGCTAGGCAGTTGCTAGGGTATTCTTGGTGGTTGCTAGGCAGTTGCTAGGGTATTCTTGGTGGTTGCTAGGGCGTTGCTAGGTGGTTGCTAGGGTGTTCTGGTTGGTTGCTATGGTGTTGCTAGGCAGTTGCTATGGTATTCTGGGTGGATACTAGGGCATTGCTAGGCAGTTGCTAGGGTGTTCTGGGTGGTTGCTAGGTGTTCTGGGTGGTTGCTAGGCAGTTGCTAGGTGTTCTAGGTGGTTGCTAGGCAGTTGCTAGGGTGTTCTGGGTGCTTGCTAGAGTTTTTTGTGGTTACTAGAGCATTTCTAGACGTTACTAGGGTGTTCAGGGTGGTTGCTAAGGTGTTTTTGTTAGTTGCTATGGTGTTACTAGGTGGTTGGTAGTTGTCAAATATGGTTACTATGGAGTTTTTATAGAGTTCTTAAAATCTTTAATAACGAGTGCCTTCAGTACGGCACGAGGCCTGCGGCCTCGTGCCTATGGTCGAATAGGCACAAGCATGGAGCGATATCGCAAGGCCACGAGAGCAAAATTGCTTTAAAAAATATAAAAAAAATAAAAAAATGTTTTTTTTTGGTTTAGGGTGGTTGCTAGGGAGCTCTTAGTGGTTGCTAGGGTGCTGAAACTGGTTGCTAGGGTGTGGCTATGAAGATTTTAGGCCATAACTTATTGGCTGCTTGATAATATAAATCCTCTGAGGGAGAGAGAGAGGGAGAGACGCAGGGGTGTCAGGCCCTTTGGAGTGGTGTGTGTGTGAAAACGTCGGTTGGGATTTGAATTTTTTTAGAATGCCCAATGTAAAGTCAATGGGGACTTTTTTGGCCGCTTTTTCGTCCGCTGTGCGAACATCGTACACCCGATCGCTTAGAAAAGTCATAGCACACCTCTCCTCAATGAGCCGGTCGATTTGACACTTCACTCAGGGGTCTGTGACAAACGGTGCGGGGCGAGTTTCGCGCCAAACTTTGTCCAGAATAATAATAATAACTAGAATGTACATTTCCTGAAGAAAATGTGAAGTGGTGCTTGCAGTGGCAAAATTCGCCACTGGGCAGATGCTAACACAATTACCATGTTGTGATACCATGATATACATGACAGCATGACACTTTAGCAGTATTTACCACAATTTACCATGATTCTAAGATGATTTACTACGATTTACCACATTCCAGCATGATTTACTATGATTAACATGTTGTTAGAATGATGCTAGCATGATTAGCATGTTGTTAGCATGATTAACATGTTGGTTGGATGATGCTAGCATGATTAGCATTTTGCTAGCATGTTTTTAGCTAGATGCTAACATGATTAGCATGTTACTAGCATTATGCTAGCTTGATTAGCATGTTGCTAGCATAATGCTAGCATGATTAGCATGTCTCTAGCTTGATGCTAGCTTGATCAGCATGTTGCTAGCATAATGCTAACATGATTAGCATGTTGCTAGCATGATTAGCATGTTGGTTGGATGATGCTAGCATTATTAGCATGTTGCTAGCATGCTTTTAACAAGATGCTAGCATGATTAGCGTTTTGTTAACATGTTTTTAGCTAGATGCTAACATGATTAGCATGTTACTAGCATTATGCTAGCTTGATTAGCATGTTGCTAGCATAATGCTAGCATGATTAACATGTCTCTAGCATGATGCTAGCTTGATCAGCATGTTGCTAGCATAATGCTAACATGATTAGCATGTTGCTAGCATGATGCTAGCTTGATTAGCATGTTACTAGCATGATGCTAGCTTTATTAACATTTTGCTAGCATGATGCTAGCATGATTAGCATGTTGCTAGCATGATGCTAGCTTGATTAGCATGTTGCTAGAATGATGCTAGCTTGATTAGCATGTTGCTAGCATGATGCTAGCATGATTAGCATGTTGCTAGCATGATTAGCATGTTGCCAGCATGTTTTTAGCAAGATGCTGTTGCCAGGTGGTTGCTAGGGTGTTCTGGGTGGTTGCTATGGTGTTGCTAGGCAGTTGCTAATGTGTTCTGGGTGGTTGCTAGGCAGTTGCTAGAGTATTCTTGGTGGTTGCTAGGCAGTTGCTAGGGTATTCTTGGTGGTTGCTAGGGCGTTGCTAGGTGGTTGCTAGGGTGTTCTGGGTGGTTGCTATGGTGTTGCTAGGCAGTTGCTATGGTATTCTGGGTGGATGCTAGGGCGTTGCTAGAGTGTTCTGGGTGGTTGCTAGGCAGTTGCTAGGTGTTCTGGGTGGTTGCTAGACAGTTGCTAGGGTGTTCTGGGTGGTTGCGAGTGCCTTATGTACGAATATGGCCGAATAGGCACAAGCATGGAGCAATTTCGCAAGGCCACGAGTGTAATATTGCTTTAATTTTTTTAAAAAAAGCAGTTGCTAGGGTGTTCTGGGTGGTTGCGAGTGCCTTCAGTACGGCACTCGGCCTGCGGCCTCGTGCCTATGGCCGAATAGGGTGTTCTGGGTGGTTCAGTACGGCACACTCGGCCTGCGGCCTCGTGCCTATGGCCGAATAGGCACAAGCTTGGAGCAATATCGCAAGGCCACGAGTGTAATATTGCGTTAAAAAATACAAAAAAATACAAAAAAAAATTTTTTTTGGTTTAGGGTGGTTGCTAGGGAGCTCTTAGTGGTTGCTAGGGTGCTGAAACTGGTTGCTAGGGTGTGGCTATGAAGATTTAAGGAAATTACTTATTGGCTGCTTGATAATATAAATCCTCTGAGGGAGAGAGAGAGGGAGAGACGCAGGGCTGTCAGGCCCTTTGGAGTGGTGTGTGTGTGAAAACGTCGGTTGGGATTCAAATATTTTTAGAATGCCCAATGTAAAGTCAATGGGGACTTTTTTGGCCGCTTTTTCGTCCGCTGTGCGAACATCGTACACCCGATCGCTTAGAAAAGTCATAGCACACCTCTCCTCAATGAGCCGGTCGATTTGACACCTCACTCAGGGGTCTGAGACAAACGGTGCGGGGCGAGTTTCGCGCCAAACTTTTGTCCAGAATAAGAATAATAATAAAAAAAAGAATAATAAGTATGAGCAATAACAATAGTGATGCTTTCAAAAAAGCACCACTAATAACTAGAATGTACATTTCCTGAAGAAAATGTGAAGTGGTGCTTGCAGTGGCAAAATTCGCCACTCGGTTGCTAGGGTGGTGTACATGATTGCATACGAGCCAACAACCATGTCTGTACGATGTTGTGGAGCTGAAATATGGCTTCTATATGTTTCAATATGGTTGCTAGGTGGCTCTAAACGGTTGCTAGGGTGTGAATACACAGTTACCATGGTGATATTTACAGACTGTTTCCCAACCGAAACAAAAGAGCCAACCCCCATCTCTATACAATGTTCTGATGCAGAGACATGGGTCTTGATAAGGGGGTTGCTAGGGTACTCTGTTTGGTTGCTAGTGATGGACTTGGCAGGTGCCAATCATGAAACTCCAAAGGCTTCTTGTCACTATGAATGATATAAACCAACTCCCATGCCTCTGTGACATTCAGAATGGAAGATATCCCTCTTTGGATTTTGGTTGCTAGGGTACTCTGTTTGGTTGCTAGGAAGTGGCTTGGCAGCTGCCAATCATGAAACTCCAAAGGCTGCTTGTCAGTATGAATGATATAAACCAACTCCCATCTCTATACGATGTTCTGATACAGAGATATTTGTATTGCTAAACGGTTGCTAGGGTACTCTGTTTGGTTGCTAGGGAGTGGCTTGGCAGCTGCCAATGATGAAACTGCAAAGGCTTCTTGTCACTATGAATGATATAAACCAACTCCCATTTCTCTGTGACATTCAGAATGGCATATATCCCTCTTTTGGATTTTGGTTGCTAGGGTACTCTGTTTGGTTGCTATGGAGTGGCTTGGCAGCTGCCAATGATGAAACTGCAAAGGCTTCTTTTCACTATGAATGATATAAACCAACTCCCATTTCTCTGTGACATTCAGAATGGAAGATATCCCTCTTTGAATTTTGGTTGCTACGGTACTCTGTTTGGTTGCTATGGAGTTGCTTGGCAGCTGCCAATGATGAAACTGCAAAGGCTTCTTGTCACTATGAATGATATAAACCAACTCCCATGCCTCTGTGACATTCAGAATGGAAGATATCCCTCTTTGGATTTTGGTTGCTAAGGTGCTCGACAATGGTTGCTAGGGAGGGGCTAGGAAGTGTTGAGGTGATTCATGATTGGCTGTTTGCTGCCCCGAGTCAACTGAGACCACCTCCATGTTTCTATGACAATTCAGTCCAGAGATATCCCTTTGATCTCTTTCAATGTAAGTCTATGGGACTTGTTGCTAAGGGGCTCTAAATGGTTGCTAGGGCGTGGCTTGATAGCTTCACAATGATCCTTAGAGACTGATTGGTCGTCTGAGTAAAATGAGCCCGCCCCCTTGTCTCTCTGACACTGTGATCCAGAGCTACGTTCAATACAAAATCCCTATGCAATTTACCATAGTAGGAAAAGCATGTGTGTTTCACGGGACATTCCTTCCCCATAGTAAGTCAATGGGGCAACTTTGGGACGCTCCTGCCCCCCAGGGGTGCAACTTTTACCCCATTGTGAGATATGTTCTTACAGAGCCTGTCAGCCTCTTCAAATGTGGCAAATCACACGTTTCTCCGAAATCCTCGCTCAGAGCTACGAGTGCTCAAAGTTCGTCGCAATGTTAAGTCAATGGGACTTTTTGGGCCGCTTTTTCGCCCCTGGGGCGAACACCGCCCCCCCGATCGCTTATAAAAGTCATAGCACACCTCTCCTCAATGAGCCGGTCGATTTGACACCTCACTCAGGGGTCTGTGACAAACGGTGCGGGGCGCATTACGCGCCAAACTTTTGTCCGGAATAATAATAAAAAGAATAAGAATAATAAGTATGAGCAATAACAATAGTGATGCCTTGCTTTCAGCAAGCACCACTAATAACTAGAATGTACATTTCCTGAAGAAAATGTGAAGTGGTGCTTGCAGTGGCAAAATTCGCCACTGGGCAGATGCTAACACAATTACCATGTTGTGATACCATGATATACATGACAGCATGACACTTTAGCAGTATTTACCACGATTTACCATGATTCTAAGATGATTTACTACGATTTACCACATTCCAGCATGATTTACTATGATTAACATGTTGTTAGAATGATGCTAGCATGATTAGCATGTTGTTAGCATGATTAGCATGTTGGTTGGATGATGCTAGCATTATTAGCATTATGCTAGCATGTTTTTAGCTAGATGCTAACATGATTAGCATGTTACTAGCATTATGCTAGCTTGATTAGCATGTTGCTAGCATAATGCTAGCATGATTAGCATGTCTCTAGCATGATGCTAGCTTGATCAGCATGTTGCTAGCATAATGCTAACATGATTCGCATGTTGCTAGCATGATGCTAGCTTGATTAGCATGTTACTAGCATGATGCTAGCTTTATTAACATTTTGCTAGCATGATGCTAGCATGATTAGCATGTTGCTAGCATGATGCTAGCTTGATTAACATGTTGCTAGCATGATGCTAGCTTGATTAGCATGTTGCTAGCATGATGCTAGCTTGATTAGCATGTTGCTAGCATGATGCTAGCATGATTAGCATGTTGCCAGCATGATTAGCATGTTGCCAGCATGTTTTTAGCAAGATGCTGTTGCCAGGTGGTTGCTAGGGTGTTCTGGGTGGTTGCTATGGTGTTGCTAGGCAGTTGCTAAGGTGTTCTGGGTGGTTGCTAGGCAGTTGCTAGAGTATTCTTGGTGGTTGCTAGGCAGTTGCTAGGGTATTCTTGGTGGTTGCTAGGGCGTTGCTAGGTGGTTGCTAGGGTGTTCTGGGTGGTTGCTATGGTGTTGCTAGGCAGTTGCTATGGTATTCTGGGTGGATGCTAGGGCGTTGCTAGAGTGTTCTGGGTGGTTGCTAGGCAGTTGCTAGGTGTTCTGGGTGGTTGCTAGACAGTTGCTAGGGTGTTCTGGGTGGTTGCGAGTGCCTTATGTACGAATATGGCCGAATAGGCACAAGCATGGAGCAATTTCGCAAGGCCACGAGTGTAATATTGCTTTAATTTTTTTTAAAAAAGCAGTTGCTAGGGTGTTCTGGGTGGTTGCGAGTGCCTTCAGTACGGCACTCGGCCTGCGGCCTCGTGCCTATGGCCGAATAGGGTGTTCTGGGTGGTTCAGTACGGCACTCGGCCTGCGGCCTCGTGCCTATGGCCGAATAGGCACAAGCATGGAGCAATATCGCAAGGCCACGAGTGTAATATTGCGTTAAAAAATACAAAAAAATACAAAAAACATTTTTTTTTGGTTTAGGGTGGTTGCTAGGGAGCTCTTAGTGGTTGCTAGGGTGCTGAAACTGGTTGCTAGGGTGTGGCTATGAAGATTTAAGGAAATTACTTATTGGCTGCTTGATAATATAAATCCTCTGAGGGAGAGAGAGAGGGAGAGACGCAGGGCTGTCAGGCCCTTTGGAGTGGTGTGTGTGTGAAAACGTCGGTTGGGATTCAAATATTTTTAGAATGCCCAATGTAAAGTCAATGGGGACTTTTTTGGCCGCTTTTTCGTCCGCTGTGCGAACATCGTACACCCGATCGCTTAGAAAAGTCATAGCACACCTCTCCTCAATGAGCCGGTCGATTTGACACCTCACTCAGGGGTCTGAGACAAACGGTGCGGGGCGAGTTTCGCGCCAAACTTTTGTCCAGAATAAGAATAATAATAAAAAAAAGAATAATAAGTATGAGCAATAACAATAGTGATGCTTTCAAAAAAGCACCACTAATAATAATAATAAGAATAATAAGTATGAGCAATAACAATAGTGATGCCTTGCTTTCAGCAAGCACCACTAATAATAAGTATGAGCAATAACAATAGTGATGCCTTGCTTTCAGCAAGCACCACTAATAATAAGTATGCAAGAGAACACTAATGATGCCTTGCTTTCAGCAAGCACCATTAATAATAAGTATGAGCAATAACAATAGTGATGCTTTCAAAAAAGCACCACTAATAAGTATGAGCAATAACAATAGTGATGCCTTGCTTTCAGCAAGCACCACTAATAAGTATGCAAGAGAACAATAGTGATGCCTTGCTTTCAGCAAGCACCACTAATAAGAAGAAAACTAACAGATACAATAGGTGCCTTGCCCCTTCGGGGCTTGGCCCCTAATAAGAAAACTAACAGATACAATAGGTGCCTCAGCCCCTTCGGGGCTTGGCCCCTAATAATAGATTTTATTTATAACGCACTTTTCATTCCGAAGAATCTCAAAGTGCTACACAAAAGAACAACAATAATAACTACAGAATACTAAAAACCATAAAAACAATAAAACAATCAGCACATAAAAGCCTTTCTAAATAAAAAAGTCTTCAGTTCTGCCTTGAAAGTGTCTAAGCTCTGTACTTCTCTCAGCTCACTCGGGAGGTGGTTCCAAAGCCGCGGTGCAGCTGAACAGAAAGCTCGGTCCCCCATAGTACGAAGTCTGGTGGTCGGGACCTGAAGAAATAGGTGGCCTGATGATCTGAGAGTGCGGGAGGAGGATTTCAAGGTGATGAGTTCTTGTAGATAAGGTGGTGCATGTCCAGTGATACATTTGTGTGTGTACAGCAGAATTTTGAAGTCGATCCGGAATGAAACAGGGAGCCAGTGGAGTAAGTGTAAGATGGGAGTTATGTGATCATATTTTCGGACTCTCATGAGGACTCTGGCAGCGCTATTTTGGATGTATTGTAGCTTCTGCATGTTTCTGGCAGAAATCCCAATGAAGAGTCCGTTGCAATAATCCAACCTGGTGGAAATAAAAGCATGAACAAGTTTCTCTGCATCCGGAAGAGTTAAAAGAGGACGTAGTTTGGAGATATTTCGAAGATGGTGGAAGGAGGTTTTGCAAATATATTTAATGTGTTCATTGAAGGTCAGCTGCGGGTCAAACCTAACCCCTAGGTTTGTAACTGAGGAGGAGAAAGTGATGACTTGGTCGTCCAAGATAAACTGAGATACGGGAGAGGAGTGGATCTGGTGCGGGGTTCCAACAAGTAGTGCCTCAGTTTTACCGGAGTTTAGCTGGAGGAAGTTGCTTTTCATCCATTCCTTTATCTCCAGAAGACATGTGTTGAGTTGCGACAAGGTTGTGGAGGGGCTTGGAGCAGTTTTAATATAAAGTTGCAAATCGTCCGCATAACAGTGGAAGGATAGTCCATGTCTGCTGATGACAGAACCGAGGGGAAGCAGGTATAGAATAAATAGGATAGGGCCGAGAACCGACCCCTGCGGAACACCACATGTAACAGGGAGCATCCTGGACTCACATTCTCCTAATATAACTCGTTCAGTCCTGCCAGAAAGGTAGGACTGAAACCACTGCAGTGCTGTTCCCGATAGTCCAACTGTATTGTGGAGGCGGTCCCGAAGGATGGTATGCTCCCCTGTGTCGAATGCGGCTGTTAGGTCGAGTAGAATGAGCAGCGATGGTGATCCTGAATCAGCTGCCATGAGAAGGTCATTTGTCACCCTTAGCAGAGCTGTTTCGGTGCTGTGGGCCGAACGAAAGCCTGATTGAAATACCTCATATAGGTTATTGTGTTATAGATGGTTGTGAAGCTGAATAGCGACTTCCTTCTCTAGAACCTTTGACAGAAAGGTTAGGTTGGAGATTGGCCTGTAATTTCCCAGGACCTCTGGGTCTAGGGTTGGTTTCTTAAGTATTGGACGAATGACAGCAGCTTTAACCCTCTGGGGTCTGAGGTGTTTTTGGGGTCCTTGAGATGTTCTGACATGCCCTGACATTTGTGCTTTTTTCAGTTGCTTATAAACATATTAATGGCAAAACAAAATTACACACTATTTAGCACAAACAAGGCTACCATAATATGTGAGCAACATGAATGTACATGTCTGCATTTTTGAGAGAATAATGTTTATGCGTGGTTATTGAAAAAACTAAAAACTAAAGTTTCTGAAATAAGGCCATAAAACACATACTAAATATGTGCCAATAAGACTTTTGTCTAATAGATGTCATTGCCTAGTGTTTTTTCTTCACAATGATGTGAAAATCACCCTGCCTAATCATTCACATAACACAATACATTGATTTGAATTTTGCAAAGCACTTTCTGTTTGGAAAGGCAATATGCGGAGTGGGCGTCACAGATCATGCATATTTAGTGGTTCACACCTTAGGAGACAATGGGGCCTGCATACTTAATTAGCCATTCATTCAGGTGAGTCACTGAGCCACAAGAATGCAAGAGCAACAGTTGGAAGCATCTCAATTCTTTTTTATTTTTCCACATATTGTGCTTGCAATTTGGCCTATAATATCCAAGGAAAACATGTCTAGTAATTGTGCAGTTAATTCTCATACTGTATTTTCAGTTTTGGAATATTTATCCTCTCCCCAAATTTGTCACTAATAAAACACAATAAAAATTATTTAAAGAAAAGGCTTATATTTACCTTTTAATAGTTTGTTTACATCTACCTTGTAAAAATATTTATTTATTAAAAAGGTTACAATTACAACAACAATTCAAGTGTAATCTTTCTTTGTAAAAACTAAAGTATACATTTTATCATACATATTTCAAAGTTAAAAAGGTTACAACAACAATAATTACAATTTCAACAATATTTCAAGTGTACTCTTTCTTTGTAAAAAAAAAGATTATAGGCCTACATTTTATCTATGTATTCATTACTTTGAATATAGCCAACATTGGAACAGCTAACATCTTAGTTGATGACTTTATTTTTGACAAAAATAGTTATTTGATGTGGCAGTATATTCTACAGTAAAAACTGTACCCAAATCTACTAAACAAAATGTTGTCTTTCATATTTCGCCTGACTGTAACGTTGTTTTCATGAAATATTAGTGCATATTGTTAATTTGCCGTTTAATACGTTGCTTATACAAATAGCCTACATTTTATTCAAACATATTTCAGTCGATTTTTACTCATCTCAGTATAGCAATACAGTTTGCTAAAACAACATCATTCATTCACACATGCGATTTAAATTTAACTTCTGGCAAAGATGAAGTTGATGATAGGCTATTGACTCGCGATCTTCACAGTAGGCTAGTGAACGCACCGGAGAAATGCACATTTATTAGGCTACATAGTTTTTTTTTTTTTTTGGATGGTTTTGTTTAGAACCAGCTTTCTGTAAATATATGAAAAAATTTTTAGACATGTGAGGCGAGTAGGCTACGGGTTCATGATGATCTCCAGTTCAGACCTTATGTTGTGATTGCTAGCCTATCCAGGAAATTTGTTAATGAAAAAATTATTAAAATTAAGATTTGAGATTTCAAAACAATTGATACAAAACTAAATTCGTTTTAAAGAAAGGATTTGTACTTTCTGTTTTGAGGTCTCTGTGAATGTTTGAAAGTCGTTTAGTGCTTAGAGCGCTCGCGTCCATAATGGAGAACTGTCACATAATATTGTTTTTTTCCTCATAAATGCGAACACGAAAAATAAAAGACAAAAGACTTTTAAGTAAAACTTACTCCGAAATTGTGTCCTTGGCGGAATTCGCTCTTCAATATGCTGCCGTTCGTCGTCTGTTACAATCTTCCTCTGAGGAAACAACCCGGTATCATGTATTCTTCCTCGCTGTCCAGAATCATCTGAAGGGCGTCTTTATTACCGGAGAAGTGTGCCATACTCAAAACGCGATGAACTATCAGTAAGTCTGATAGAAACTGTGTTTTTATGGCATTGATCGGGGGGCGTATGCGATGCATACTAGATCACCTAAACTATTTACATGTGAATCGCGCCGGGGGCGGGGCGCCCGCAGCTGATTATAAAGATAATGAGGCAGAAGGAAAAACGGTACCTCTCCTTGCTTTCAAACGGATTACATGAGTTGAAAACATTTGTGTTTTATATAAATTACTTCATTTAAAAGAAGAGATTTCAAGCTTCATAAAGACATAACTCACATGCCTGTGTGAGAAGTATTCGCTGAGTTATGATTCATTTTCGGACGCGTTTCAGAATGGACTACACGGACAGAGAGAAGGCAGAACCTAGCTTCGTGTTTATTTTTCTTCATTTGGCAAAAAGCACCACACTTTGTTTTTATTGTGAGTATACACAAAAATAATACACATTTAACAGAATCGATTGATGTATGAAACTCCTATGGAAAATCAAAGTCAACAGAGTATTTATGAGTTTCTTTTACACTGATAAAAAAAAAGCGAGCTGGTATCGCCGGCGATACCGTAGACCTCAGGGGGTTAAGGGCAGGAGGGACAACGCCTGTTTTTAGTGAGAGATTAATAAACTCAGTGATGATTGGGCTGACACTGGGGATGAGTGACTTGAGCAAAACAGTCGGGATGGGATCCAAGATGCAGGCAGACGGCTTAATTTTATTGATGGTTTCCTCAACATGGCTCTGCTGAACCTCGGTAAACTATGGAAGGATTGTCAATCCACCGGACAGGGGGTTGGAGGACAGTGGAGACAGTGATGGAGAGCCAGATATTGAAGAGCGGATGTTATTGACTTTGGATCTAAAAAAGTCAATGAAGCTGTTGCATCGCTCCACTGTGGTTTCAGTGGATAAAGATGATTTCGGCTTCAGGAGATTGTTTACTGTAGAAAAAAGCTGTTTAGAATTTCCAGTGTTCTTATTGATGAGGTTGGAATAAAATTTTGAGCGTGCACCCTTCAAGGGCTTAAGATAAGCCTTTTGATGGTCGCGGAATGCAAGATTGTGAACAGTTAGACCAGTCTGTTTACAGCGGCGTTCCAGGATACGGCCCTCAGTTTTCATTTGCCGCAGTTCCTGTGTGAACCAGGGGGCAGAGCGTTCAAAGTTGACTTCCCGTGTCCTGACAGGGGCATGGAGGTCAAAAACACTGCTCAATGATGTATTGTAGTGATCCACTAGTCCGTCCACTGTTCTAGAGACTGGGCAGTTTATATTGGATTGAAGGTCTACAGTGAAGGAAGTTGGGTTTATTTGTTTCCAGTTCCGGAAAGATATTTGGCGCTTAGGTCTGATGATGGGCAGTGAGAATGTAAGGGCCATAGAGACCAACTTGTGATCGGACACACCCAGATCTTTTACCTCCAGGCTGTTTATGGGGGCCGCGTCAGTAATGACAAGATCTAAGGTGTGGCCCTTGGTGTGCGTAGGAGCCTTCACATATTGCTGGAGACCAAGACAATCAATTAGACTCATGAACTCTGTTGCAAGATGACAGGAGGGTTTGTCAATATGGATATTAAAATCACCAAGAATAACAATCCTGGTTGACATGGAACAGAGTGATGTGAGTAGATCATGTATTTCAGAGAGAAATGAGGAGTGTGGTTTGGGGGGACGGTATATGAGAAGCACTGTCATGGAGTATGGAGGTTTACATTTGAAGGCTAAGCATTCCATTGAGGTAAGATCAGGCAGTGGCAGAGGAGAGAGTTTCAGTTCATCCCCGATGGATGACGGCCAAACCACCCCCACGTCCAGAGCTGCGTGATTTTTCCATATAGACATAACCCTCGGGGCAAGCTTAATTGAGTACTGAGTGGTCGCCTGTTTTGTGCCAAGTTTCCACTAGGCACGTGAAGTATAATCCTCTATCCAGAATATGGTCATGGATAAGCAGGGATTTATTGGTAAGGGATTGTGTGTTGAATAATTCCATAGTGGCAGGAGACAGAGCTGATGGTGAAAGTCTCTGTAAGCTCCGCAGTACACTGTGGTCCACTCCGCGTCTCCCACCACTAGAGGCTCTCAGGAGCGGTGTAGGGGTACTACATACTCCAAGCTCGGCAGTGTTCTGATGACGCCGTTGTAGCGCGACACGCGCAGCTGAAGACCAGATGGAGGGGATCATCAATGAACCATGCAGGAGGTAAACAAAGTCTTTCCGAGCACTTCTGTGGCAGTACCGGGGTCGGCGCAGAAGTCCAAGCTGTCTTATGGCTGTGATGCAAGGTGGAGCAGTGTTCCAGTTGAGACTCAGCAGTTGAGAAATGGAATATTTCAACATCATGCCGGACGCTGGTGGCGTTTAGCACAGTGTTTACACCGAAGAGCAACGGCAGCAGGTACGTTGCTAAAGCACCCGGTCAGAAAATTGTTGCGGTACACAGAGTAAACTTGCGAGGGGCATAAAATAGTCCTAAAAAACACTTTCTTAAAATACGCTAAATTAATATCAGAAGTGGAGAAGTGGCGAACAGACAGCGCCAGCGCCAGCGTCCTCTCCTCTCCTCCTAGTAACCTCTCTATTTATTTTTAAATTCTCTATTTAACCTCGCGTTATATTTTTGAGCATATAAATTGTCACTTGTTGCAAATGCAAAATTAAGAAACGTGAATGTGAACTGAATTTGCAGTCGCGTTTCGAACGCATTGATCAATATGCTTGCGTAGACTTCAGTAAAAATGTTCGCTGGTTTCTCTCCTCGTTCTGAGCTGGTGTGTGAGTCTCATCGACAATAAACAGAAGCTCTTATCAGCCTCATCCAGCACATTTACATGAAATGTGATTAAAAGTGATTAATTTCATGTGCTTCCGTGTCAAAGTGTCTGTTATCAGCGGCTTCTGTTCATGTGTGCCAAGCCATTTTAGAAATCCCGACCAGCTGATGTTTTACAGCCTTGTCCAGAATAAAGATTGGGCCTATTTATGGTAAACCTATATACATACAATTAGGGTGATATTAAAGGACATAAACCATGATATAAGCCAAACCAATATATTTGGCCATATTGCCCATCTCTAAATCATTCAATCCCTGCATGACCTGTACAGGCATGTCCACAAAACTAAATAAATAAGGAAATAAAAGTATAAATACTCTTTATTTTAGTTTTTTTTTTTACATTTCTTCATATATTTATTTATGTATTTTTGTTTCTTTACATTTCTTTGAATAGCAGGGTTGGCATTCCATATGAACTGGAGCACGTCACAAATATGAACTGAAACTCAGTGTGTTCTTGCTTGCTTGAGAAATATTTCTATAGAAAGTTTGAAATGTCAGATTTTAAACGAACCAATTCTTATCGAAATCAAATACTCCCTGATTATGTAATATGAAAGTTGCATTTCTCTCTAAAGGTGCATGCACTGCAGAGTCAGTGTCAACAGCTTCATCTTTACAGCCAACATGGACTCATAAAACACTAGTTTATTAATAAATCATTTAAATGTAAAAAGAAATTCCAGACACATTCATTTATTAATTAATTTAGGTTACTTTTGTCGGTGCTTTGCAGCAAGCTTTATGCATGCGCTGAGTACAGAATAAATGATGCCTATAGCCTACATATTAAGGCTCATTATGGTTTATTATATTAATGAATGTAATATAAATGTGTGAATATTCGACTAATGGCTTAAATGAAAGACTAGTTGACTAGAAAAATCTTTCTGTTAAAGTTTTAAAGGGGTCATATAATGGTACATGCACTTTACAAGTTGATTGTACTGAAATGTGTGTTGGCAGTGGCTGTACACAACCATCATAAAATGATAAAAATCCATCCAGTGTTTTTTTTTTTTAATCTTCTTATATGTTTTCCCCCATCTCAAATCAAGCCATTCGATTTTGTGACGTCACAAAAATCGACGCTCCTCCCACGATTGTTGATTGACAGCAGCGTTTCAACACAGACCCGCCCTCGCTCGTGAGCGAGCTGTCAATCATAGTCCGCACGGACCGGCGCGGTCATTGTTGAAATGTTGGAGCACTGTCTATGAGCAGAATGGCGTCTAAGCGATTGTGGTGTTCTGTTCTTGGGTGTAATAAGGAACACAGCATAATTTTGATGTTCCTAAATCCGAACCGCTGAAGACGCAGTGGCTGAGTTTGTTTTCGAAGGGAATATTCCCCACGATCAACGTCAATGCTTTCATGTTTGCGTGAATCATTTCACACACCAGACTGCTTTACAAACGAGGGTCAGTAACGTTATAAAGCTGGTTTTGCTAAGAAGCTGCTCCTGAAAAAAGGATCGGTACCAACTATTCGTGTTCCTGCTGCACCTCCAGAAGAAGTGAGTGTAACGTTTTATTAACCTTTATATTAATATTTATATTAATCTTTGCAAATCGCTTGCTGCACGCTTAACGATGAATGCGGCTGTTTACACTCAGGGTGCATTACGGCATGTTTTCTATGTACAACGTTGTCAATATAATTCATAATCCCACGTTTATAATGAACAACGCGTTATGGTTATTGTGTTACAAACGGTGTACGCACAGAACAGAGGGGCGGGGTGAGCAAAGCTCATTATCATTTAAAGACACATGCACTTAAACGGCGTGCTGAAAACAGAGCGGTTTTTGACCAGGTAAAATGAGTGTTTTCTTACAATACTAATGAGAATTTTTAATTAAAGTATATTACAAACTTTTAATTTAGACCCTAAAGAATCATATTAGCTTGTACAAAAATGGCATTATATAACCGCTTTAAAGCATTTTACACGTGTTTCCATAGTGGAAATTTATCAGACTTTCAAAACTGTCACGTACATAACATTGGTTCTCTTACGAGAGGTTCTCTCGTATTGCGTAAGTAGCTTACGCTGCGGGAAAGTCTCCTTTCTCGAGATACTGAAGCCAAAAAATTATCCTTAATTTTTTAAAAATCTTGTCAACGCAGTGCGGCAGCCTGCAGACCTAGGGCAGGCGACTCGCGTGCCCATTGGCTGCTCTGCGGCAACTGCAGCAGCCTATAGCTGAGCCCTAGGCGTGACGTCACGTCCAATGAGCGCGCTTGGCGCGCTTAATGCGTCACAACCCGTCGTTAGGGGTGTGGCTTAGCGTATATAAGCAGGGCTCAGAGGGCTGCTTTGACTGATTTCTGTCTCTTCAGCGAAGCTCTTCGCATCGCATCTCTGAGGAAGCCGCCGTCGAAGCAAGCGACCAGCACGCCGAGGATATCAGCCTGAGGACGCCGGCCGCTTTCGCCGCCTTCAGCCTTCCCTGCCTGCTGTGCTATCCGGCATATATATCCTTTTCCGCTCTGTGTTTGTTGTTTGTGTGCTCGCCCCGCGACACACTCTTGCATCTAAAAGAGCGCGAGGCGTTGTTGCAAATGCCTCGCTCATCCTGTGGCTCGTGCAGAGCCACGCTCAGCGACGGAGACCGCCACGTGGTGTGCGCTCTCTGCCTGGGCTTCGACCACGCAGCCCGCGCTCTCTCCGAGGAGTTGTGAGGAGTGTGAGGAGTGTGAGGAGTTACCGATGTCGACCCTACGGGCTCGACTCGCTAAATTTGAAGAACCTCCACCTTCTCCGGCCACGTCTTCTGGGCCACGTAAAAAGAAACGTCGCTCTCAAAGGCCGCCAGAACTAGACGCTACAGCTGAGTGCTCGCCGGAACCTCTCCCGCGAGCCTCGCTCTCTCCTTCTCCCCCGCCATTCTCCGACGCGCAGCGGCCGGCCTCTGCCCGCACTGCCGTCGTCCTGGGAGATGATGCAGATGACGCCGCTGACAGCTGCTCTCTGCTTGCGTCTGACAGCGAGGAGTGGTCGGGCTCTCACCGCTCCGCCCCCTCGACTTTGGAGTCTGCCAGATCCCGCGCTAGTGTCGACGCGGAGCTTCTCCGCCTCCTCACTCAAGCAGTCGAGAGAATGGGACTGGATTGGTCCCCACCCAAGGAGCCGGCGCCCAATCGTCTCGACGGGTGCTTTTTACCTAGCCGCCGCCCTGCGCCTGCCTCTAGGTCTGCACCCTTCCTGCCTGAGCTCCACGCTGAGCTCTCTAAATCCTGGAACGCGCCTTTCTCCGCCAGACTCCACTCGCCAGTTTCCTCGGCTCTCTCCCAAGTGGACGGGGCCGCCGAAAACGGCTACAATGGTATCCCCGCCGTTGAGGAAGCTGTGGCAACGCACCTTTGCCCGCCGTCTGCTAGATGGCGCTCAAAGTCTGCCCTGCCGTCTAAAGCCTGCAGGACTACCTCAGCTCTCGCCGGCCGCGCTTTCTCCGCCTCCGGCCAGGCTGCTTCCGCCCTGCATTCGATGGCTATACTCCAGATCCTTCAAGCCGACCTCCTCCGTGAGCTGGACGAGAAGGGCTCGGATCAATCAGCGTTAACGGATCTGCGCAGCGCTACGGACCTGGCGCTCCGTGCTACCAAGACCGCTGCACAAGCCATCGGCAGATCTATGGCCGCGCTCACCGTCATCGACAGGCATCTTTGGCTGACGCTCGCGGACATGAGTGAGTCAGAGCGCGCTGTATTTCTCAACGCCCCACTCTCGCCCACCGGCCTCTTCGGCCCTGCGGTCAGCGGGATACTGGATCGCTTTTCCGAAGTGCAGAAGGCGTCGCAGGCTATGAACCTCTTCCTGCCCCGCCGATCGAGCTCAGCCACAGGCCGCCCTCAAACTCAGCCTCCTGTGCGCAGCTCTACACAGCGCTCTTCACGACCTCCCAACACTTCGCAGCGACGCCAGGGCGGCCGCCCTAGGTCGCGCTCGACCAGCTGTCACAGACCACCGCCCCCCCGGGGCCCGCGGCCCAAGATCGCGTTGAAGTCTGAGCCCGCGAAGTCCTCCTAGCATCTGCAGGGAGGAAGAGGTGGTTGAGTCCCGCTACGGCCGGACCGCCATCAAAGCGCCCAGCTCTGTCAGTCCCCTCTATTCAGGCTACTGCAGCAGCTTACACCGCAGCCAACGAGCCAGTAATAACACTCGCTCGCCTGCACACAAACGCCATTTTTACGGCGACCCACATAAATCTCAAAAAGAGTATAAGTGCTTTAAGTGTAGAAAATGTGCCCACACCCATGTGCTCACTGCTTCACACAAGTACGGTCCCCATGGTAACGCGCTCAGAGCGCTCTCTCATAAAGCGGACACACGCCGCTCGAGTATTAAGTGTAGAAAATGTGCCCACAACTCTGTGCTCACACCTACTCGCTGCTCGCTCTGCCACTCAGTTACCTCAAGTTGCTACGGCTCAGGCCGAAGGGACGTTAAGTGTAGAAAAAGTGCCCACTCCCGTGTGTTCACTGACTCACACAGACATAGTTCCCATGGCAACGCGTCCAGAGCGCTATCTCTTAAAGCGGAAACACTCCGCTCATGCATTAAGTGTAGTGAATGTGCCCACAACTCTGTGCTCACACCTGCCCGCTGCCCGCTCTGCCATACGGGTTACAGACCCTTTAAAGCTCCCAAACACTGGCCGTGTCATAAGTGTAAATCCTGCGCCAGCTCACGAGCTCGCGCGCGCCGCCCCATCCTCTCTGATACAGGTTCCCCATCCCGCGCAGAGCGGCGATCTGAACCCAGAGACCATTCGACCCCTAGCTATGTGTGCAAAAGCATGGGAAGCTATTCAGGGCGCGTCAGAATGGGTGCTGAACACTATAAAACACGGCTATTCGCTCCAATTCGCTCGTCGCCCCCCGCGCTTTCTAGCGCAGACGGAGATGAAAGTGAGTTTGGACACAGCGCACGTGCTTCAAGCAGAAATAGCGAAGCTGCTGCGCAAAGGGGCCATAGAACAGGTTCATCCTTCCCTGAGCGAGTCAGGCTTTTACAGCCGTTACTTCCTCGTTCCCAAGAAGGACGGAGCACTAAGACCTATTTTAGATCTGAGACATCTGAACAAGGCTCTCATGAGACGGCCGTTCAAGATGATTACAACCAGACAGATCCTTGCGCAGATCCGCCCAGGAGACTGGTTTATCTCTCTCGATCTGAAAGACGCGTATTTCCAGATCCAGATAACTCCCCGTCACAGGCCATTCTTGAGATTCGCCTTCGACGGTCGGGCTTATCAATACACAGTCCTGCCGTTCGGCCTGTCTTTAGCACCCCGTACATTTACGAAATGCATGGACACGGCTCTCGCTCCCCTGAGACGTCAGGGAATGTGAATTCTGAACTATCTGGACGACTGGCTTGTTCTAGCGCAGTCAGAGACAGAACTTGTGTCTCACAGAACAGCGCTTCTCAGCCATCTGGAAGGTCTGGGTCTATCGGTCAACTGGGCCAAGAGCTCGCTCTCGCCCCGTCAGTCAATTTCCTTTCTTGGAATAGAACTGAACTCGATGGCTATGACGGCCAGATTGTCGGAGCAGCGCGCGCGCCGCATCCGTCTCCTCGCCGCATCCTTCAAAGAAGGCAGTCGGGTTCCTCTGAAAGCATTTCAGCGCATCCTGGGGAATATGGCCTCAGCTGCGGCAGTGCTTCAGCTGGGTTTACTGCGCATGCGCCCGCTTCAACGCTGGCTGAGAACGCGCGTACCCCATCGAGCCTGGGCGGCCGGCGGCTCGCTAATCAGAGTGACTCAGGGCTGCGTCTCAGCCCTGCAGCCCTGGCTAGCAGCCGAATGGTATCACACTTGAGTGATTATGGGAGTGATTTCACACCGGAAAGTTGTCTCGACAGACGCGTCCAACCTAGGTTGGGGAGCGCTCTTCGAAGGCAGACCGGTCTATGGCCGCTGGTCAGACCAGGAGAATCTCCTACACATAAACTGTCTAGAGATGCTCGCGGTCGAGAAAGCGCTCAAGCACTTCCTCCCATTCCTCCATGGTCACCATGTTCTAGTCCGCACGGACAATACATCAGTAGTGGCCTATGTGAATCGCCAGGGCGGCGTCAGATCAAAGACGCTCTGCGCCCTGGCGGAACGCCTCCTCGTATGGGCTCAGCACTCTCTGCGCTCTCTGAGAGCATCGCATGTGCCTGGCCATCTGAACGAGGGCCCCGACAGACTGTCCAGGGACAACGTTCCCCCCGGGGAGTGGTCGTTACACCCCCAAACAGTCCAGTCGCTGTGGCGCCGTTTCGGCAGAGCGGAAGTCGACCTCTTTGCGTCAAAAGACAACGCGCACTGCCCAGTATTCTTTTCAAAGAACGAGGACGCGCTGGCCCAAACATGGCCCAGCGGCCCGTTATATGCTTTTCCTCCGATCTCTCTGCTGCCTCAGGTCATCAAGAGAGTCAGGGAAGCGCGCCACACAGTGCTCCTCATAGCCCCGTTCTGGGAGAACCAAGCTTGGTTCCCGGAACTCATACAGTTGGCAGATTCAGCCCCTTGGCCGATTCCGGTGCGGAGAGACCTTCTCTCTCAAGCCCGCGGCTCGATTTGGCATCCCCACCCAGAGCACTGGTCTCTGCATGCGTGGAGCCTCAACAATTACATGCTGAACTACCAGAAGGGGTGATGAACACGATCATACAATCTAGAGCTCCCTCTACGAGGCGGCTCTACACGTCTAAATGGTCGGTGTTTAACAAATGGTGCACTGCCAAAGGGCTCGATCCACAGACATGTGGGGTTTCGCAAGTGTTATGCTTCCTTCAAGTGTTATGCTTCCTTCAAGAGCTGTCAGAGCGCAGGTCCCCCTCCACGCTCAAAGTCTATGTCGCGGCCATTTCAGCGCTCTCTGTCTCAGAGCCGGGCAGCGCATTAGGAAGGAACGAGTTTGTCATCCGCTTCCTTAGAGGAGCGAGGAGGATGAACCCCCCGCGACCCCCTTTGGTTCCTATGTGGGATCTTTCATTGGTTTTAGAAGCCCTGAAAGCACATCCCTTTGAACCCGTGGAAACTGTGGATATGAAATACCTCACGCTCAAAACCGTTTTTCTGATAGCTCTGTCTTCAGTCAAACGTGTGGGAGACCTTCACGCGTTATCCACTAACGCCGCGTGCCTCGAGTTCGGACCTAATGACTCTAAAGTTATTCTCAGACCGAGGCATGGGTACGTCCCCAAAATATTGGGCACTCCCTTCAGAGCGCAGGTCATTTCTCTCTCAGCCCTGCCGAATTCTGGCTGCGAGGCAGATAGTAATCTCCTCTGCCCAGTTAGGGCGTTAAGAAACTATATTTCTCGCTCCGCCGCTTTCAGGCGTTCAGAGCAGCTCTTTGTTTCGTTTGGTGGGCGCACCAAGGGTCACGCCGCCTCGAGACACACCCTGTCCAGATGGATAGTGGACGCTATCGCAGCTGCTTATGCGTCTAAAAACCTGCAGTGCCCACTGGGCATTCGAGCGCACTCCACCAGAGGCATGGCCTCATCGTGGGCGTGGTCCAGCGGGATTCCCATTCATGACATTTGTGCAGCGGCAGGCTGGGCCTCCCCCTCCACATTTGTTAGGTTTTACAACCTGGAAGTTCCCGCTTTGCAGGCTAAAGTGTTATCAGTCTAAGTCTCGCGTAGCCAGCCCACTGTCTGTGCGCGGGCTACGTTGTATGATTTAGCTCTACTGGTTGAGCTGCACTACGTGGGAAGTGTCAGTTGGACCGGCTGTGCCGCTCCATGCCCCATAGTATGTGCTTGTGTACTGTGCTATCTTGGCCGCCCAGCTCCGCTATCGCGTTCCCCGGGCTTGCCCTGGGACTCATTCAGGATGCTGGGCGCGCGCACGGCGTTGACAAGGGAGTTCCCGCAGCGTAAGCTACTTACGCAATACGAGAGAACCTCTTGTAAGAGAACGTACTCGGTTACTAAACGTAACCTCTGTTCTCTCTAGAGAGGGAACGAGTATTGCGTAACCCACCGTGCTCACGCCACGAGCTCATTTCGCTTCATGCGACAGAAACCAGTCAAAGCAGCCTCTGAGCCCTGCTTATATACGCTAAGCCACACCCCTAATGACGGGCTGTGACGCATTAACCGCGCCAAGCGCGCTCATTGGACGTGACGTCACGCCTAGGGCTCAGCTATAGGCTGCTGCAGTTGCCGCAGAGCAGCCAATGGGCACGCGAGTCGCCTGCCCTAGGTCTGCAGGCTGCCGCACTGCGTTGACAAGATTTTTTAAAAATTAAGGATAATTTTTTGGCTTCAGTATCTCGAGAAAGGAGACTTTCCCGCAGCGTAAGCTACTTACGCAATACTCGTTCCCTCTCTAGAGAGAACAGAGGTTACGTTTAGTAACCGAGTACGTTATGAGATCTCCAATCGGACGGACCAAAGGTTAACAACCCATGCAAATGGACATACGGTAGATGGGATATGCATTTGCGGAAAGCTGTGCAAAAATCATTGTGGCCTGAAAATCCATCAGGCCAGAATGAAATGTTTGGACATCATCATCCAAGCCTCAGCCAAAGGAGATGTTGACAGCTGACTCCAATCGATGACTACCATCATCAGCAGCTATGTCTCAGAAAGATTCGGCATGGTAGAGAAAGGAAAAGCCAAGCCTGCCTCCTACACCATGAACCGTAGGGCTACCAAGATACATCACCTGCGTCAGGAGCTTCGCACCCTCAAGAAACAGTATAGGATGGCTACGGAGGAGGAGAAGTGACCATTAGCAGAGCTACAAAACATCCTGCAGAAGAAGCTGATGATCCTACGCAGAGCAGAGTGGCACCGGAGACGGGGGAGAGAGAGAGCCAGGAAGCGGGCAGCCTTCATCGCCAATCCCTTCGGTTTCACAAAACAACTGTTTGGGGATAAGCGCAGTGGTCGGCTTGAGTGCTCAATAGAGGAAGTGAATCGCTTCCTAGGGAGTGTGGATCCCCAAAGAGGAGAACTCGAAAAACATCAATCAGTTTCGAGCCATCTCACTATTGAGTGTTTAAGGGAAGGTGTTTTTCAGCATTGTCTCACGAAGACTGACAGAGTTTCTCCTCAAGAATAACTACATCGACCCCTCAGTGCAGGAGGGGGGGATTCCTGGAGCTCCCGGCTGCTTGGAATACACTGGTGTAGTTACACAACTCATCAGAGAGGCCCATGAGAACAGAGGCGATCTAGTTGTCTTGTGGTTGGACCTGGCCAACGCCTATGGATCCATACCACACAAGCTGGTCGAACTCGCCCTACACCTTCATCATGTTCCCAGTAAAATTAAGGACCTGATTCTGGATTACTACAATAATTTTAGGATGCGGGTCATTTCTGGGTCAGAAACATCAGACTGGCATCGCATTGGGAAAGGAATAATAACAGGCTGTACCATCTCTGTTATTCTTTTCGCTCTTGCCATGAATATGGTGGTCAAGTCAGCCGAGGTGGAATGCAGAGGGCCTCTAACCAAGTCAGGCATACGACAGCCCCCTATAAGAGCCTATATGGATGACCTTACTATTACAATGACATCGGTCCCAGGGAGCAGGTTGATCTTACAAGGACTTGAGAAACTCATCACCTGGGCAAGGATAAGTTTTAAGCCAAGTCAAGGTCCATGGTGCTGAAGAAGGGGAAAGTGGTTGACAAGTTCCGTTTTTCCGTCTCAGGAACTGTCATCCCAACCATCACGGTCTATGTAGTCCCAATGACAACAGTTGAGTCTCTAGAAAGGAAGATCAGTGGCTTTCTTCGGAAGTGGCTCGGTCTTCCACGCAGTCTAACCAGCGCTGCACTGTATGGGACGAGTAACATCCTGCAGCTGCGCTTCAGTGGCCTTACTGAAGAATTCATTGTGGTACACACCAGAGAAGCCCTACAGTACAGGACTCCAGGGACTGCAAGGTGTCACAAGCCGGCGTTGAGGTGAGGACAGGAAGGAAATGGAAGGCTGGGAAAGCAGTGGAGGAGGCAGAGTCACACCTGAGACAAAAGGCACTGGTGGGGACTGTGGCGACAGGCAGGGCGGGCTTGGGCTACTTCAAAAAGAATCTGGTCAGCCAGGCCCGTGGCAAGGAAAGGCACCATCTACTCCAGGAAGAGGTCCGAGCAGGCGTGGAAGAAGAGCGAATGAGCAGGGTGGTGGGACTCCGGCAGCAGGGAGCATGGACTAGGTGGGAGAGCACATTGCAGCGCAGGATCACCTGGGCAAACCCGGGCGTGCCCACAATTAACAACAGGCCTTCTACATAAAATCTCGGACTGGCAGCTGCAGGTCGACCTGGAAAAACAGCTGAGGTTCCCTCAGAACATTGCAACAACAAGGCTCCGCCCAGACATGATATTTACCTCTGAGGTTTCAAAACATCTGATCATACTGGAAGTCACGGTGCAATGTGAAGAGCGTATTGAGGAAGCCAATGAGAGGATCTGGAGCTGGTTGAGGAGTGCAGGGAAAGAGAATGGAAAACCTTCTATGAGCCTATAGAAGTCGGCTGTAGAGGCTTTGCATGACGTTCACTTTGCAAGGTCCTTAGTCGTTTGGGCACAACAGGGGCGGCCAAGAAATGGGCCATTCAATCCACGAGCAAAGCCGCAGAGAAGGCCACAAGGTGGCTTTGGATTAAGAGGGCTGATCCGTGGACTGCTACTGGGATGCAAATTGGGGTTTGATCAACCCCGGCTGGGTCGCCTGGGTGAGGGTGTATGATGTTGCGAGACCCAAAACACTCAATGATCCCAGGATACATCACTGAGGA
Source organism: Abramis brama (assembly GCF_963993115.1). Lineage (NCBI taxonomy): Eukaryota > Metazoa > Chordata > Actinopteri > Cypriniformes > Leuciscidae > Abramis > Abramis brama. Next base: position 2,483,028 of record NC_139964.1, on the reverse strand, counting down.
TGCGTCCCAGTGCATCCATGAGATGTTTCTGCATAGTATGCTTTGGTTTGTGTCAGGGTTCTGCCCTGGCAGCCTTGTCTGTGTTGTCGTGGTTTCATGTTTCTATGTTTGTCTTGTGTTTGAGCACATGGCTCTGTCTTTGTTTGTGTTTGCCATGTGCTCCTCTTGTCCTGCCTCCTTGTTTCCTGTTACCACGCCCCCTCGTTTAGTCCACGTCTTGTCCTCGTTTCACTAATTGTGCTCACCTGATCCTCATGTGCTCTGGTCCCTTTATATTGTGCCCCTTTCTCTCATGTCTTTGCTGGTTTGTTTTGTTTTCTGGTTTATGCTCTTGAAATTATCCTAGAATCAGATTATCCTTGTTGCTATCTAGATTTGTTTAGCTCTTGTGCCTTATAATCTAGTTTGAGTTCTCTTTTGTTTTAGACATTTTTATTTGTAGTTATTTTATTCAGTTTTTATTTTCCCTGTCAAGTGGAAGTCTTGCTTCTCTTTAGAAACTCCAGTTTTTATCTTAGATCTTAGTTTTTTACTTTTTATTAGTTTACTTATTTCTCTACCTTTTTTGTTTCTCTAGTCTTTGAGCTTATCAGTTTAGTTTTGATTCTTTATTGTTGCTTATATCTTGTCTGTCTTGTCTTGCGCCTCGTCTTGTATGTTCTTCTGTGTGTTCCTGCCCTGTATCCAGAGTTCCCTGGCCACTGACTCTTAACTTCCTGGCAGCCTGACTGGTGGCGCTATCTAACTCCTGTTTCAATCCTCTGGTTCGGTGAGCCTCCACCTGGCGGCAAGACTTGGTGCAACATCTGAGATCTACATCGAGCTACGAGTTCCTTGTATTCGCCTTGTAGCTGCCTCTATTGCACTCAAGTCATTACCATCTGGTGTCTCAGTGGTCACCCATTCTGCCTGTCGTCGTGTCGTCTGCCCTGCCCAACCGTTTGGACTGTGGTTCACGCTTTACTCTTCCTGTTGTCTCTAGTCTTCAGTCTTGTTAATAAAAACCCTTGTCTGCGTCTGGGTCCTATCTCTTGCAGAACCTGAAAGTTTGTGCATTGTAATTCACAGAAAGTCTACAAAATATGTTGTCTCACAAAAACTTGCATCTTTTTGTCACATCCATAACACATGTACTTCCCTCATCTAAATTATAAAACAATTATAGACTGATATTTTTCTATTTTCAGGGGTTTAGAAAAATATAAAAAGATGATTCAATATTAGGGCTGACGATTTAATGCAAAATATCACACAAGTACTGTTTTTCTGTCACGAATGGAAATGCGAATGTTCTCTCTGTTTGAATTAATTTGCCTGTAGATTTATTAAAGATTACCTTTGCCTTCATCATCGTGTTCATGAGTGTCCTACAACAACTTTCATTTCTGAATCTGCGATTTGGACGAATTTAAGGTCTAATATTGCCTATCACATTAATCTGACATCGCTTTTATCTAAATTGTTATCGCTAGCACAACATGCTAGTATCTCGCTAGCCTGTTAACCTGCCATCCGTGCTTGCCGTCTTTTTTCTTGCGCATGCTCGCACCTTTTACGAGTATATCAAACTACTGTGTTAAGTAAGATCAGTCAACAAACACAGTGAGTAATGTCTTCTCCTTTTATTGACACCTGCACTTCGTGTCACATGTATATGTAACAGGTTTAAGAAAAAATGTTACAATAAATGTCTTTCACCAAAATTACTGTTTTGTTCATTTAATAATTGTTTGGTGACCCCTTGTGGTGACATAATTAGTAATTAGTGGGTCATTTGCCCTTTCACCTGTGAGACCTCACCCACACCCCCAGCAGATAGGTTTATCCGATGCTGAAGATGTGGTAGGTAAAATGTGCTCCAGGGAAATTAGTGTTTTTGCAACTAAATATTTGTTAATTTCACGAATAATATTAAGATTAGAGTTCGTGGATGGTATGTAATATGTAAATTGATGTTGATTGTATGTGACGAACTTTGTGAAGTTTAGATGCAATTTTCTCAACATGTGCGTTGCATGGCTGACACCATCTTTTCGAATCAAACGCAGATGAATCTCTCATTTCTGTTTGCTTTTGTAGATGCATGTATGTGTAAATGCCCACTGTTGCCAGAGGATATATGTTTTTTCTTGTGTTACAGGTATGCTTTTATGTTTGATTCTTGACTGTTAAAACTGTTCTACTAAGACAAATTTGCGCTGTGTCACATTCTGGTGTTTAAAGCAACAGCAGAGAAGTTTATTCGATGCTGAAGATGTAATACATGTATGTGTAAATGCCCACTGTCACCAGAGGATATGTGTTTTTTCCTTGTGTTACAGTAAACAACGCATGAAACGCAGTTCTCCGTGTCCGTCTGTGATTTGATTGCTGTCAGATGAGAAGCGTTACATATAGTATAGCATTCTCTGTCAGCACTGAGGGCATAACGTGATAAATGCAGGGAGATAGTCAGGCTGATGGAGAAGATTTCAGAACTATGTGTGACGCATCCAAACTTTAATCAAGGATAGTAAGAGTGCAAGGTCTTTAGATACTGCTTTGGATGCAACTAACTTAGTGAACTCTTTACATTGTTCGGTTCCGGCTGTTGTAGGGCAACTGGGTGGGGCAACTGGGTGACCTGAGACACTGTAGCCACAGGACAAAACACCACTCTTCTGTTCAAATTACAATAACAAACAGATTCTCCCCACTCAGTGAAACACCCACTGAGAATCCTGTTGAATGGGCCCTAGTTATTGGCGATTCTATTATCCATCCAGGGATGGTGCTGCTCTTCTCTCTAGTAATATGGCGCATAGTCTTAGAGCTCAAACATGACAATCTGGGGCTCAGGTCAGGCAGCAGACAGACTGGCTAAACCAACCATCTGCTAGCTGTCTCACGTCACAGAGGTCAGATAAATCCCATCACATAGAGCCTCTTTCATCTAGGTGTCATCATATAGAGACTGTGTTTGTTCCCCAAATTAGGAAATACAAAAAAAACAATTAACCCCCTGGGGTCGGCGGTATCGCCGGCGATACCAGCTCACTTTTTTTCTTATCAGTACAAAAGAGAGTCTAAATAGTCTGTTGATTTTGATTTTACATGTAAGTTTTATACATCAATCAAAACGCTTAAATGTCTTCTTTTATTTGTGTACACTCATAATAAAAACAAAATGTTGTGTTTTTCGTAAAATAAAGAAAAAAAACATGATGACATGCGTTCTGCCGCCTCTCTCAAAGTGAAACTCATTCTGAAACGCGACAGAAAATGACCTGTAACTCAGCGAATGTTTGTCACACAGACTTGAAATGCATGTCTATACAACGCTTGGAGTCTCTATTTTTAAAGTATGTAAATGATATAAAAACCAAATATTCTCTGTTTAAGTAATCTGTATGAAAGCAGCGGCATGTACAGTTTCTCAAACGCTTCCTCATTAACTCTAATGTGACCACGCCCACGCGCGCACGAGCGATTGACATGCAAATGATCCACGTGGAACGCAGACCTGTAAACGCCCTCATCACCTCAAAACAAAGAATTAGAGATTTCGGTAATCGGTAACTTACTCCTCTGCTTTTCATCGAGTTTGGAAGACTATGTTTGTGCTGTGCTGTTTCACTTGGATTTACCTCAGAAGAATTAGAAGAATGCGATTTGAAGATGAGAAGGTTTTTAAGGTAAGACATGTTAAACTGGTGGTGCCAGATTAAAATGTATGTTATGAAATGAGATTGAAGTAAAAACATGAACTAAGCCTAATATCGTACATGTATATGTAGGCTATCTATAAATAGACAACATGTTGAAATATGAACTAGACTGGTAGGCAATACATGTCCGACACAAGGATGTTTTTATATTCTATAATAAAACACAGCATGATAAAAGTAGGCTAGTATGAGTGTATACTATGGTGAATATTATAATGTTTAGAACCGTGTTTACTGTTAAATACTGTGTTTATGGATATCTGCTGAAACATAGATGTATAACAATAATTAGTTTAATAGTTTTAAGCGGCTTGATCGCTTCAGTAAATGTTATCTGCACGCGTTTGGAAAGCAAAATGCGGCAAACAATCGGCATCATTTTTTTCGCACACAAAATATTGCATTCAGTCATTCGGTACACACGTGCACCGTACCGAAAGCCCTGTACCGAAACGGTCCGATACGAATACACATACCGTTACACCCCTACTTTAAATGAGTCCATTTAATAATCTTCATTTAGCCAAGGTTGCAAAGTCATCTCCGTGTTACAAATATGTTAGAACTATCACTTCTGCCACTAAAGATTGCTTTATTAATAATATTCCTGATCAGTTTCATCATCTCAGCATCCCAGATAGCTTAGAAGAACTCGATATTGCGACAGAAACTTTTTACTCTCTCTTTTCCAGCACTTTAGACACAGTTGCTCCTTTGCGCTATTTATAAAGAAAATAGTCCAACACCATGGTACAGCGAGCACACTCGGGCCCTTAAGAGAGCAGCCAGAAAAATGGCAACTGAAAAAAAAATAATAATCTAAATTTCGTGGAGAGAGAGCACGATTGCGTACAGAAAGGCCTTACAAACTGCTAGATCTGCTTATTTTTCTCTCTCTTAGAAGAAAACAAACACAACCCTAGGTATTTATTTGATACAGTGGCTAAATTAACAAGAAATAAAGCTTCTACTTCTGAAGTTTCCAAAGAGCACAGCAGTAATTACTTTATGAACTCCTTTACTTACAAGATTCATAATATTAGACAGAAACTTATAACTATGCAACCATCTACTACAGTATCGCATCAGGCAGTGCATTGTAGTGTCCCTGAGGAAAAATATTACTTAATTCTGAAAAAACTGTTTCTAATGATTGAACCAAAAACCTCTGCACATACTAACCTAGAAAACTGTCTAACAATTGATGGCTGCTCTGTCAAGTCTTTGTTGTCGGTTAGGAACCTGGGTGTGCTATTTGATACTAATCGTTCATTTGAAAGCCACGTTTCTAGCATCTGTAAAACCACATTCTTCTATTTTAAAAATATATCTAAATTACGACATATGCTTTCAGTGAAACATGCAGAACAGTTAGTTCATGCGTTCATGACCTCAAGGCTAGATTATTGTAATATTCTTATGGGTGGTTGCCCTGCATGCTTAATTAACAAATTACAGCTGGTCCAAAACGCATCAGCTCGAGTTCTTACCAGAACCAGGAAGTATGACCATATGTGCCCCGTTCTGTCAACACTGCATTGGCTCCCTATTAAACATTGTATACATTTTAAAATATTGCTGCCTACTTTCAAAGCACTAAATGGTTTAGCTCCCCAGTACTTGAGCGAGCTCTTAACGCATTATAGTCTTTCACGTCTATTGCGATCTCAAAATTCTGGCCAGTTGATAATACCTAGAATATCAAAATCAACTGCTGGCGGTAGATCCTTTTCCTATTTTGCACCTAAACTCTGGAACAGTCTTCCTAACATTGTCCGGGAAGCAGACACTCTCTGTCAGTTTAAATTTAGACCAGTGGTTCCCAAACCTGTCCTGGAGTACCCCCATGGAGCCTGAGATGGAGTACATCTCTTTAACCTGGCATACACATAAAAAATTATACATTCCTATTATTCAAATCAGTTAAATGATTATTAGGCTGCATAAATTAGGTCAGCTGGAACCGGGAACACTTCCTAAAACACACGATGTACTCATTACATCATAAGAAGAATGGCGTCTATGCTAATTTTAGTCTTTGTTTATTCTGAGGTTTACTGTAATCAACCGGATCCAGGCCGTATTCAGATCAGATGGTGGACCTGTGCCTAGACACAACCACAACGCATGATGTAGTCAGCCGGATCCGGGCCGTATTGAGATCAGATGGAGGACCTGCACCTAGACATGACCACAACGCATCCCTGAAGTGTCAGCAGAGATTGTGCCAACTAGACTCTCCACTGTGAAGGCCTCATTGACACGACATTGACTCCATACCGGCATGATGACTCCGATCTTCAACCAGATGGAACTGGATAATATTCTGATTGTTCCAATCCAATCTAACTTCTGACCTATAATGCTGCCTGAATCATAATAATACACTGTTCGTTCGCTGGCTAGAGGAGAACTGGCCTCCCGACTGAGCCTGGTTTCTCCCAAGGTTTTTTACTCCATTCGACCCTGATGGAGTTTTGGTTCCTTGCCACTGTCACCTTTTTTCACCTTTGTTGCCATTGGCTTTTGGCTTGCTTAGTTGGGGACATTTCATTTAACATTTAATTTAGTATTCAACAATAATATTGATCTGCCTGCATTGACACCAGTATATTAGAACTGAACTGAGCTGAGCTGAGCTGGACGATGACATCACGGTTTTCTCCAGAGCGGCTATACAGTATATATATATATATGTATATATATATATATATATATATATATATATATATATATATATATATATATAAATGAACTAAATTAATACCTTTTTCACAACAAAAATGAAACATCACTGAACTTATTCAAGCTGGACTGTGACGCTATTTTCTTCTGGAAACAAACTTTGTTGCATTATTTTCCTGTTATCTCTGTAAAGCTGCTTTGAAACAATGTGTATTGTAAAAAGCGCCATTTAAATAAATGTGACTTGACTTGCTTGACGCCACCTACTGGCAGTTTTAGTTTCTTATTTAGAGTATAATCTCATAAAAAAAAAATCATATTTCCATATGCATCAGCAGCCATATCACCCTGTAGCCCAAGACTGGTGTCCCACTGAAGCTAAGTAGGGCTGAGCCTGGTCAGTACCTGGATAGGAGACTTCCTGAGAAAATCAGGTTGCTGCTGGAGGAGGTGTTAGTGAGGCCAGTAGGGGGTGCCCACCCTGTGATCTGTGTGGGTCCTAACGCCCCAGTATAGTGACGGGGACACTATACTGTCAAAAGAGCATTGTCCTTTGGATGAGACGTTAAACGAGGTCCTGACTCTCTGTGGTCATTAAAAATCCCATGGCACTTCTCGTAAAGAGTGGGGGTGTAACCCCAGTGTCCTGGCCACATTCCACCCATTGGCCCTTACCAATCATGGCCTCCTAAACATCCCCATCCACTGAATTGGCTCTATCACTCTCTCTCCTCTCCACCTATATCTGGTGTATGGTGAGCGCACTGGCGCCGTTGTTCTGTGGTTGCCGTTGCATCATCCAAGTGGATTCTGCACACTGGTGGTGGTTGAGGAGAGATTCCCTGATATGATTGTAAAGCGCTTTGGGTGTACAGTAGTACAATATTAAAGGTATACTTCATCCAAAAATTAAAATTCAGTCATCATTTACTCAACCTCATGATCAAAAAATATATGTGTAATAAATTCTATGCTGAATCAAATATTTCTTTCTGAAGCTACTTTTTGTAATGTCTATTTGATGCTTTACACTCTGACTTTAAATTATCTTTTGGGGGTAACTTCTCAGCCAAATTTGATGTGAGTGTAGTTAATTAATGAATCGTCACATCATGTAATTAATTTGATTAAAAATGTTAACTGCTTGACAGCCCTACTTAATATATTGGTAATAAATACATTCTATGAGAGTTTATATTTCAAGTTTTGACTGTAAATGTCACGTCCATAACGCTGGAATTGCTCTACATCAGAATGAGAGTAAACGACTTGTGGTCCGATCACCTGAGGCAGATCTTAATAGCAGGTGTAAACCGGGCCTCTTATTGTCCCACATACTTGAGTATCTGCAGTGAGCAGTTTGGATCCTTCTGTTTGTCAGAGAGTAGCTTGACTCCTGATTCTCCTGGGTGATTGTAGCTCAGATCCAGCTCTCTCAGGTGTGATGGGTTTAAGCTCAAAGCTGAAGACACATAACCACAGCCTTCATCTGTCACCATACAGCCAGACAACCTACAGACAAACAGTCAGATCATCTCCAAAAACACACATGACTGGCAGACTGTAAATAATCTCTTATATGTACTTATTTCAATTTCAGCGGACAAATATATACATTTATCAAGGCAGAAATTCTTCTTTACAATAAAACAAAAACATATACATCAATACAGAGACAGCATTATAACCCATCACGTCTGTCAATGGTCATGGAAATTAAATACTCAAGCTTATACAGATGTTTTGTGTTTTCTTCATTTTGACAACTTTGTACAAGAACAAGGGGAGCTATTACTTATAATTCTTAAAAAAACTTTACCTTACAGACCATTTATGCTTCAAGAAAAGTCAGTGCGAATTGGTTTTCTATAATCAGTAAAAAAAAATCCATATTGAACAAATGTATTCTATCTGGGTTAGCTTTTCCATTACACACACACACACACACACATACACATATATATATATATATAAATATATATATATATATATATATATATATATATATATATATATATATATATATATATAGTGTAATATGTCAATCCAATCATCAACTGTAAGTGGCTCTGGTTTTAGCCATTTCTTTGTAATTACTTTTTTTACTGGCTGCCAGAAGAATCAACATCAGTTTCTTATCGATGTTATTCCTCCCATTGAAAGAAATATTAGCCAGATGTAAACATTCACAATTACAAATAATCATCACCTCAAAAACAGCTTCCAAATTTCCTTTAATCCCTTGCCAAAACTGGGTTAATTTCTGACACTCCCCAAAAATATGATAATGGTTAGATTCCCTTTTCCCACATAATCTCCAACAGCTAGCACATGTCCCTTTGTATCTTTTCTGTGTTGGTGTGTGTGGTAAATCTCATATATTCTTAAATACCTCAGAATCTGCAGCTTACAGTTTGGCCTCTTCAGTCCTTCAGAAATAATCTTCACTCCTGAATCCTGCAGGTCATTGTTCGTCAGGTCCATCTCTTTTAGGTGTGAGGGGTTTGAACTCAGAGCTGAAGACACATAACCACATCCTTCATCTGTCACCATACAGCCAGACAACCTACAGACACACACAGTCAGACCATCTACAAACATGCATCAACATTATGACCGGCAGACTGTAAATAATCTCTCATATGTTCTTAAATACCTCAGTATGTACAGCTGACAGTTTGGGCTTTTCAGTCCATCAGAGAGCAGCTTCACTCCTGAATCCTGCAGGGCATTGTTACTCAGATCCAGCTCTCTCAGGACACAGTTTGAGGATTGTAGAGCTGATGACACAATTTCACAATCCCGACCAGTGAGATTACAGCCAACAAGACTAGAAGAGAGTAAATACAGCACAATAAGTTGGGGTTCAGGGTGCTTTTCTTTAAAGGGGCAGCAGTAACACCTTAAAAAATAGAAAAAAAATAGATAAATAATTGCCAATACAAAGATAAAATAAAGTCAAATATTGTGAAATATGTGGTCGTTGTGGAGAAGTAGTCCACATTGGTGGCTGAACAGCTTGACACTCACTGACCTTAGGGTTCCCTTGTCCATAGCATAGCCTAGTTATTCCAAACTGAAGTAGTATTTATAACAAAAAAGTAAATATATACTAAATAAATAAATAAAAAACTAAATTTCAAGTAGATAAAGGATTGCCAAGATATAATGTAGTGTAACCGCACTGGGTAGTACATTAACATTAGCTCAAATGATATATAGGGAATTTTAATAATTAATCAGGAATATGATTAACATATTTATCGCATATTACAGTTACATTAAATTATCGAAGCTGAAAATAGATCGATTGTGTATATGAATGATTACCACAACGGGTTATGGTTTGTCATTAATATATCAATAGTCTTTTACAGATCGATTGTATGAGATAACCTTTAATGGAATTAATTTAGTTATTGAACAATCTGGTTGTACAGCAAACGGCCGTAAGATTAATTTACCAACTTCTCAATAAAGTTATCACTTCTTATAATTTCAGGAAAAATAGTTTCTGGCCATGAAACTATTCTCCTGTCCTTATAATATTTAGGTTACTGAAAAGTAACAAATCGTAAAGCTTTGTAGCTTGGATCAAACACTTCATTGACTTCGTACTGTGAGCATTTATAGACAGAATCAATCAAGAATATTAACCCTCTGGGGTCTGAGGTGTTTTTGGGGTCCTTGAGATGTTCTGACATGCCCTGACATTTGTGCTTTTTTCAGTTGCATATAAACATATTAATGGCAAAGGTGTAATTACACTCTATTTAGCACAAACAGGGCTACCATAATATGTGAGCAACATGTATGTACATGTTTTCATTTTTGAGAGAATAATGTTTATGCATGGACATTTTAAAAAAATAAAAATGAAAGTTTCTGAAATAAGGCCACAAAACACATACTAAATATGTGTCAATAAGACCTTTGACTAATGGATGTCGTCGCCTAGAGTTTTTTCTTCAAAATGATGTGAAAATCATCCTGCCTAATCATTCACATAAAACGATACATTGATTTAAATTTTGTGAAACACTTTTAGTTTGGAAAGGCAATATGCGGATGGGGCGTAAACGATCCAACACCATCATGAATATTTAGTAGTTCACACCTGATGAGACAATGCCCCTGCATACTTAATTAGCCATTCATTCAGGTGTGTCACCTATAGCCATAAGAAAGAATACAAGAGCAATATATATATATATATATATATAGAAATTATTGAACTTAAATATACAAGCTTCATAAAAATGATCATTCTAGAAGAAAATTTCAGATGGCATTTAGAGGCTTTTGCATCTGAACTCTTTATATACACACACACACACACACACACACACACACATTATATATATATATATTTATATACACTACCAAATTGGTTCACAGTTGGAAGCATCGCAATTTTTTTTATTTCTCCACAAATTGTGCTTGCAAATTGTATAATGTCCAAGGTAAACATGTCTAGTAATTGTGCAGTTAATTATCATACTGTATTTTCAGTTTTGGAATATTTATTCTCTCCCCAAATTTGTCACTAATAAAACACAATACAAATTATTTAAAGAAAAGGCTTATATTTACCTTTTAATAGTTTGTTTACATCTACCTTGTAAATATATTTTTTTATTAAAAAGGTTACAATTACTACAAGTGTAATCTTTCTTTGTAAAAACTAAAGTATACAAAACTTATTATTTGATGACTTTATTTCTGACAAAACATACTATATTTAACATGAGCAAAATTGGCAAACAAAAGCTTATTTGATGTGGCAGTCTATTGTACAGTAAAAACTTTATAATCTATTCAAATCTAGTCAACGTCTTTCAAAACTAAAGTATACATTTTATCATTCGTATTTCAAAGTAAAGGATTCATTAGTTAGTTGATGACTTTATTTTTGACAAAACACATACAGTATTCCTCATCTCAGTATAGCAATAGAGTTTGCTAAAAGCTGTTCATTCATTCACACACAAAAACGTGATTAATTTTTAAACAGTATTTTTGCCAGCTGTAGTAGCTACACAACAGCACGCATATGTACATTCATTCATTCACACTCAGAAACACGATTCATATTTCAACAGTCTTTTTGCGTGTATAGACAGACACTATTGCGATTAGAACAAAGGGAACTGAACTGACCTATTCCTCAGCCGGGTCTGTTGCTCCTCGAAATGAAACTTCTAGCACTTCTGAGGTAAATTTTCCAGGGTTATTATCAAGATAGTATTATTCCTCACAGTGATGTAAAGTACATGAGACTGAAAGTGAACTCGCGGTGTGTGTTATCCAGCTGATGTGAGCGTTCACAGGATTGCAGGATCGCCTCACATTTGCGTTTGAATAGCGCACGCTCTCCGTGGGCGGGGTCACATTACAACTTAATGAGCTGAGATGAGAACGACTGACATCTCTCTCTTTTCATACATAGTACATGAACTGAGAATATTTGTTTTTTATATAAATTACTTCATTTAAAAGAAGAGAATTCGAGCATCATGCCTGTGTGTCTGTATGCCTGTTTGACTGAGTATTCGCTGAGTTACAGTTCATTTTCGGACGCGTTTCAGAATGGACTGCACTGACAGAGAGGAGGCAGAACTCGCATCATGTTTATTTTTCTTTATTTGGCGAAAAGCACAACACTTTGTTTTTATTATGAGTATACACAAAAAAAATACACACTTAACAGGATCGATTGATGTATAACACAAGCATATAAGATACAAATTAATATTAGTATTTTGATTCTTTTTTGCACTGATAAGGAAAAAAAAACGAGCCTATCGCGCCGCGCGATAGCCGACCTCAGGGGGTTAAGGGTTTTAATAAATGCCAAAACTACAGAATATACGAACTACACAATATACACAGATTATATGTCTATGTACATAACATACAGTTAAACAATACAAGATAACGAATAACAGTGAGAGGGAGAATACATGATCAGAATTAGAGAAAGATAGAATGACAGAAAAGGATGAGAGAGAGAATGAGAGAGAATTGAAGAAGAGACTGGCAACTTATTACAGACAAAGAACCCTTTGAGAGCCAACAGGGAATCAGATCACATTAGAAGTTCAATAAAACTTATCTTGCAAAATGGTTCTCTTTGTTGCTGAAGAACGCAGAGTCGTGCTCGTGTGTGTGTCCTTAAGGAAGAGGAGCTTGCACTCCCATCTCTTCCGTTGAGCGCGGTCGTGGGAATTTCAAAAGGGTCTTTTTCTTTGAGGTGAAGTTGCCGGCTAAGTTCGCTTCACTGAACGTAGGGAGAGTCCGAAGACGAAAATAAAGAAAAGACTTAAAGAAAAAGAAAAGAGAAACGGAGAATGCTCCCTAAAAGGGAGCCATGGATCTTCTCACTGACGAAGTGGGTTCGTAAAAGTGCTTGCTGAAGAACTCTAGGTCGGTCTTCTTATGGAAAGACTTAACGTACGCCTACTTTGCGTAGGCGGACCAATCATCTTAGAGCATCTCGGGCGGGTAGATTTTCCTTTGTCCTGTTAGACACGCCCACTTGAATGAGTCATGAGTGAGATCGAATTTGAGAAGATTTGCTCAAGACATATGAAATGTGTCAAATGATACAAATTACTGCAGTTGGTTATCGAAATTCAACTCCGTCAGGTCGAGAGGATCACACAGGTAATAAAAACCGAATATAGACGTTGTAGCAATGCAAAGATACATTATTATGCATAGTATAGGCATTTACAGTTCGATTAATGTTACGATAGGACATATATATGCTTTCCTATGGTTTATAAATACGTCTTAACACAAGAGGGATATATGTAGTACATTGAAAAGTGACTTTATGGGTATGGTCCCTTGTGTAGTGGGTTTCTGCGTGTGTGTGTGTGTGTGTGTGTGTGATTGTCCTTCAGAGTTCAGGCTGCTTTGTGAACTCTTGCCCTCCCCCCCCCCCCAGGGGGAGTCAGGGGGAGTCAGGATGTGTGTCCCGTGAGGTGGCGAGATTTGAATCAGGGGACTAGGTCGACCATTTGCTCAACAACGCTCGGCTTGTTATAAATGTGTCATGCGCCACGGGAGACCCCAGCCAGAGCGGCGCCCCCGCTGGTCAACATGCCCCAAGGGGTCGTAAACAGAATGCTCTTTGTTTACTCAAGAAGAAACGAGCTGTGTTTGCAAATCAGGATTCGCAAATTCAGAACATCTGGCCGGATACCCAGTCAGTGTCGTTACAGTAGAATGAATCTGTTTCACATGGAGTTGGGCCGTGAGGTCAAAGACTGTCACTTTCGGCTCTGGCCACATCCCCAGGTGAAGTCACAGGTCCATTATCCTCAGAGGCCTCGAGTCTCCAACTTCAACCCCTAGATGGGGTCAACTCAGAGTAACATAATGGGTAACATTAATAGTAATACCTATTTTAACGATCTGAAACGCAAGTGTCAAAGCACAAAGCGCAAGTAACTTTGTGGGTGGGTCTTGGGCGCTGTTGCTATTTTCCCGGCGGGATAAATGACTCTTGCGCCTGGCGCAAATCTAAAAGGGGTTGGTCTGAAGTAGCTTCATTATTCATAGGTGTGGTTTGGGCGTAACGTGAAATAAACCAATCAGAGCGACATCTCACATTCCCTTTAAGAGCAGGCGCGCTTGTTCTAAAGCGGATTCCTATTATAACGGCGGATTTTCCAGGCGCACGACAGGAGCGGTTCAAGGCCGAGGAGACCGACATTCTCGTCAGGGACGTTGGGGATGGGGAAACACACCCAAATTAACTTCGGTTAAACAGGCGCATGATAATTTGGGTAAATGTGTAAGCTAGATGTATGCTTTTATAATAAAATGTCTATCTATCTATCTATCTATCTATCTATCTATCGTAATAATGTATGATTTGCAAAAATGATAACTGCTGCTTCTGTGTAGATGAGAGAATCAAAGTGTATGCGCGTTGTGCACACGCTACATTGATTAAGGCCAAGCATGCGCCCTTAAAATAGCATATGAATAACACGCGCAACGCGCCACTGACTTTAAACTGTTTTTTTGTCAGTGGCGGAATTGTTTTCTAAACCTGTAAAATAGCACGAGGGAACGTTTGCGCCGGAACACGCCTCCTCTTTGCGCTGAACCGCCCCGGGGAGCGCAAGTGTATTTCTTAGTTAACCGACGTGCATCTGTGGAGGGAAAAGTCCGCTTTGCGCGGGTGCAAAATAGGAATGATACATGCGTCGGTGTACAAAGTCAATTGCACTGGGTGCAAGATAGGGCCCTTAATGTTAAAATGTATTGTTTGCTGCATGCTTAAATACAAATATTTAGGGGCCAAGCCCCGAAGGGGCTGAGGCACCTATTGTATCTGTTAGTTTTCTTATTAGGGGCCAAGCCCCGAAGGGGATAGTGTCACAGTTCTGTTCTGTTTGAGTGTTTTTGTCACTGGTCACATGTCTTCCTTTGTTCTGTTTTCCCGCCACTCCTTGGTTTCCATGGTTACCCTCATTAGTTCATTTGTATCACCTGGTTCCTCGTTAGTCTTGTCAGCTGTGTCTTGTTTCCCTGATCTGTTCTCCCCTGTATTTAAGCCCTGAGTGTTTCAGTCTTCTCTTGTCGGTCAATGTTTAATGTTAGGTAGTCTGTTCCTGAGCACACGCTCCCTGTTCCGTGTACCGTTGTTATTGAGAATTAAAACCTTTGATCCTTCATCTTCGTGTTCGCCTCCTACTTCATCATCCACCCAGAAGCCTGACAGATAGCCCCTATTGTATCCGTTGGTTTTCTTATTATTATTATTATTAGGGGCCAAGCCCCGAAGGGGATAGCCCCTATTGTATCCGTTGGTTTTCTTATTAGGGGCCAAGCCCCGAAGGGGCTGAGGCACCTATTGTATCCGTTGGTTTTCTTATTATTATTATTATTCTTCCCAGTGGAAGTCTATGGCAGCCCTATGAACCGTAAGTAGGAAAATGATGAAATTTGGCACACTTGTACATATGGTCATGAAAAGTAATTGGACCAATTTTGGAGTCTCTAGGACCAACTCTATAGCGCCACCACCAGTTCAAAAATTCAACATTCAAAGGGTTATAAGTTTTGAACCATTTGATCTAGAAAAATGAAACTTAGTACACATGATTCCTCTCATCATGGTGATCAAGACCAATATAGTCCATTAAGACTCCGCCCATTACAGTAGTGGCCATTTTGAAAAGTACAGTATTAAGTTTTTTCGCTACTCCTCTTTCAAAATTTGACCAAATTTGACAAAAATGTACTCAAATGATCTTTGGACTGAGACGCACAGAAATGACTGAACAGATTTTTTTTATTCAAGTTTGTTCAAAAGTTATGGTGTCACAAAGTTAACGAGGTCGACCCAAAATTGGTTCAGAGGCTGTATCTCGGCCAAAAATTGATCAATCGAAACGAAAATTGGTACGCTTCATCGGAAGTATGCCCTGAGGTTCCATGCCAAAGTTGGGAACAGCGCCACCTACGGGTCATGAGATATGGAAAATGGATATTTTGGCCAATAACTTTGGAACAGTTTGTCAGAAAATCGTAAATTTGGTATCTATGGATTCCTTGGGTCATGCTGAATCCGATTTTGCCAGGATTGAATGAAACACTTGTCTGCCATTTAGATTTTTGTCATAAATTGCAATATCTTATAAAGTATTTGACATATCGGAACCAAAATTGGTAAGGATCATCATTAGCATGGCCTGAAGGTACCTGAGAACTTTGAACACAGCGCCACCTAGTGTTCCAGAGGTATAAGGTGTTTTGCAAATACACTTATAACTTTTGAAAACATAGGTTAAAATTTGATTTCTTTGTGTCATTACGTTCCTTGGATTATGCAGATTCCGGCGATATCTCATTTGTCATTTTCCAACAATGTGACTATCCGCCATATTGGAACAAATGAAAAACAGTTTTTTCGCTACTCCTCCTTCAAATCTTGCTCAATTTTGTCCAAAATTTGATCAGATGTTCTTTGGACTGAGCTGCACAGAAATGACTGAATAGATTTTTGATATTCGCTAACGTTCCCGAGATATTCGTCTCCAAAGTTGACCTAGCCTGTGTTTGTTGCCTTATGCTAGTTAGCTTAGCATAATAATTGGTTAACATGCTAACCAGATGCCATTCTTTCTAATGTGGCTCTTGAGCTATCAGGATAACCATAAACTACATTAGCATTAAGCTAGCTTAGCATGCTAATCTCGTTAACATGATTTTGTGTGCTCATTCATACACTGAAGCCTCTCCTCTGCAGCTTTGTAAAACATGTCCTCTGGGTGGCGCAATCGGTTCAACCATGCGTCATGAATCCCGAACCGTTCTGGTCGTGGGTTCGAGACCAGTGTGGGGTGACTTTGAAATTGTGTGTAAAATTGTCATTTGAACTCCTTTATCATCTGGGTAAAAGCTGTACTAATGTTTCTAACACTGGGATTAGAAATAAGTGTTTTTTTCTACATTCTGTGTTCGTTCTCATCAGAACTTTTGTTCATTTTGATTTGATCCTATCTGTACCTCTGAACCCATCTGTTCTTCATGTACATTCTATTTCTGCTGTTTTTGCTCTTCTGGCTCCGCATTGCGCTACAGCCCTACTGTGCTACAGCGGCTTGGCCCCTGTATTGCTGCTTGCAGCTATATTTAGGGGCCAAGCCCCGAAGGGGCAAGGCACCTATTGTATCTGTTAGTTTTCTTCTTATTATTATTATTATTATTATTATTATTATTCTTCCGTAAATGGGAGTCTATGGCAGCCCTATGAACCGTACATAGGAAAATGATGAAATTTGGCACACTTGTAGAGATGGCCATGACTAGTAATTGGACCAAATTTGGTGTCTCTAGGACCAACTCTATAGCGCCACCAGCAGTTCAAAAATTCAACATTGAAATGGTTATAACTTTTGAACCCTTTGATCTAGAAAAATGAAACTTAGTACACCTGATTCATCTCATCATGCTGATCAGAACCAATATCTTACATTAAGACTCCGCCCATTACAGTAGTGGCCATTTTGAAAAGTACAGTATGCAGTTTTTTTGCTACTCCTCCTTCAAAATTGGTCTAATTTTGTCCAAACATGTGCTCAAATGATCTTCGGACTGAGCCGCATAAAAGTACTGTCGCCGATTTTTTTTATTCTTCTCTGATCAAAAGTTATGACGTCGCAAAGTTAACAAGGTCGACCTAAAATTGGTTCAGCGGCTGTATCTCGGCCAAACTTTGATCAATCGAAACGAAAATTGGTACGCTTCATCGGAAGCTTGATCTGAGAGTCCATGCAAAAGTTGGGAACAGCGCCACCTACGGATCATGAGATATGGAAAATGCATATTTTGGCCAATAACTTGTGAACGGATTGTCAGAAAATTATAAACTTGATGTCTATCGATTCCTTGGGTCATGATGAATCCGTGGATATCGATTTTGCCATGATGGGATGTACCACGTGTCCACCATTTTGAATTTTGACATAATTTGCAATATCTTTTTAACTATTTGAAATTTCTTCACCAAATTTGGTATGGATCGTCATTAGCATGGCCCGAAGGTACATGAGAAGTTTGATCACAGCGCCACCTAGTGTTCCAGAGATATCATTGTTTTTTGAAAAAACGCTTATAACTTTTGCTAACATTGCTTGAAATTTGATTTCTTTGTGTCAATATATTCCTTGGCTTATGCCGATTTCAATGATATCTCATGTTATTTTTCAACAATGTGACTGGCCGCCATATTGGAGCGAATGTAAAACAGTTTTTTCGCTACTCCTCCTTCAAAATTGGTCTAATTTTGTCCAAACATGTACTCAAATGATCTTCGGACTGAGCCGCATAAAAGTACTGTCCCCGATTTTTTTGCTATACTGGAAAAAAAAAAGTTATGATGTCGCAAACTTAATGAGGTCGACTCATAATTGGTTCAGAGGCTGTAACTTGTGAACAGTTTGTCACAAAATCATAAAATTGGTGTCTATCGATTCCTTGCATCATGTCGAATCTGAGGATATCTATTTTGCCAGGATTGGATGTACCACATCATAAGCTACATTAGCATTAAGTTAGCTTAGCATGCTAATCTGGTTAACTTGCTTTTGTGTGCTCATTCTTACACTGAAGCCTCTCCTCTGCAGTCTGTGATTGTACATCCTCTGAGTGGCGCAATGTGCTAAACCATGTGTCATGAATCCTTAACCAATATGGTTATGGGTTCGAGTCCTGTGTAGGGCAACTTTAAAATTTTGTATAAAGTTGTCATTTCAATTCCTTCTGGCTCTGCACTGCTGTTGGTGCTTAAATGCTCCCTGCACTGCTGAGCTTGGTGTACATT
This sequence comes from Abramis brama, assembly GCF_963993115.1. Taxonomy (NCBI): domain Eukaryota; kingdom Metazoa; phylum Chordata; class Actinopteri; order Cypriniformes; family Leuciscidae; genus Abramis; species Abramis brama. The sequence goes on along the minus strand of NC_139964.1, from coordinate 2,464,290 downwards.
TACATGTATATTCAATTTCTGCTCTTTTTGTTCTTCTGGCTCCGCACTGCTGTTGTTGCTTAAATGCTTGCTGCGCTGCTGTGCTTACAGTACTTGTAGATTGCTGTATTTTGTCTGCTTGCTGTGCCTTGCAGGGCTTGGCCCCGTATTGCTGCTTGCAGCTATATTTATTATTATTATTATTCCGCAAATGGGAGTCTATGGCAGCCCTATGAACCGTACATAGGAAAATGATGAAATTTGGCACACTTGTAGTGATGGCCATGAATAGTAAAAGTAGCAATTTTTGAGTCTCTAGGACCAACTCTATAGCGCCACCAGCAGTTCAAAAATTCTACATTGAAATGGTCATAACTTTTGAACCCTTTGATCTAGAAAAATGAAACTTAGTACACCTGATTCATCTCATCATGCTGATCAGAACCAATATCTTACATTAAGACTTCACCCATTACAGTAGTGGCCATTTTGAAAAGTACAGTATGCAGTTTTTTTGCTACTCCTCCTTCAAAATTGATCTAATTTTATCCAAACATGTGCTCAAATGATCTTCGGACTGAGCCGCATAAAAGTACTGTCCCCAATTTTTTTGCTATACTGGAAAAAAAAAAGTTATGATGTCACAAACTTAACGAGGTCGACCCATAATTGGTTCAGAGGCTGTAACTTGTGAACAGTTTGTCACAAAATCATAAAATTGGTGTCTATCGATTCCTTGCGTCATGTCGAATCCGAGGATATCTATTTTGCCAGGATTGGATGTAACATGTTATAAGCTACATTAGCATTAAGATAGCTTAGCATGCTAATCTGGTTAACTTGCTTTTGTGTGCTCATTCTTACACTGAAGCCTCTCCTCTGAAGGTTGTGATTGTACGTCCTCTGAGTGGTGCAATCTGCTAAACCATGAATCTAAAATCCTGAGCCATTCTGGTCGTGGGTTCGAGTCCCATGTGGGATGACTTTAAAGTTGTCATTTAAATTCCTTCCGGCTCTGCACTGCTGTTGGTGCTTAAATGCTCGCTGTGCTTCATTTACATTTATATTTAATTTCTGCTGTTTTTGTTCTTGCGGCTCTGCACTGCTGTTGGTGCTTAAATGCTTGCTGCGCTGCTGTGCTTGATGTACATTTACATGTATATTCAATTTCTGCTCTTTTTGTTCTTCTGGCTCCGCACTGCTGTTGGTGCTTAAATGCTTGCTGTGTTGCTGTAATTGATGTGCTTACAGAACTTGCTGTGCTTGATGTACATTAAATTTCTGATGTTTTGCTCTTCTGGCTCCGCATTGCGCTACAGCGGCTTTTGCTTGCTGTGCCTTGCAGGGCTTGGCCCCGTATTGCTGCTTGCAGCTATATTTTTCTTATTATTATTATTATTCTTCCCAGTGGAAGTCTATGGCAGCCCTATGAACCGTAAGTAGGAAAATGATGAAATTTGGCACACTTGTACATATGGTCATGACAAGTAATTGGACCAATTTTGGAGTCTCTAGGATCAACTCTATAGCGCCACCACCAGTTCAAAAATTCAACATTCAAAGGGTTATAAATTTTGAACCATTTGATCTAGAAAAATGAAACTTAGTACACTTGATTCCTCTCGTCATGGTGATCAAGACCAATATAGTCCATTAAGACTCCGCCCATTACAGTAGTGGCCATTTTGAAAAGTACAGTATTAAGTTTTTTCGCTACTCCTCTTTCAAAATTTGACCAAATTTGACAAAAATTTACTCAAATGATCTTTGGACTGAGACGCACAGAAATGACTGAACAGATTTTTTTTATTCAAGTTTGTTCAAAAGTTATGGTGTCACAAAGTTAACGAGGTCGACCCAAAATTGGTTCAGAGGCTGTATCTCAGCCAAAAATTGATCAATCGAAACGAAAATTGATACGCTTCATCGGAAGTATGCCCTGAGGTTCCATGCCAAAGTTGGGAACAGCGCCACCTACGGGTCATGAGATATGGAAAATGGCTATTTTGGCCAATAACTTTTGAACAGTTTGTCAGAAAATCATAAATGTGGTATCTATGGATTCCTTGGGTCATGCTGAATCCATGGATACTGATTTTGCCAGGATTCAAAGAACCACTTGTCCGCCATTTTGATTTTTGTCATAAATTGCAATATCTTATTAAGTATTTGACATATCGGCACCAAAATTGGTAAGGATCATCATTAGCATGGCCTGAAGGTACCTGAGAACTTTGAACACAGCGCCACCTAGTGTTCCAGAGGTATAAGGTGTTTTGCAAATATGCTTATAACTTTTGAAAACATAGGTTAAAATTTGATTTCTTTATGTCATTACGTTCCTTGGATTATGCAGATTCCGACGATATCTCATTTGTCATTTTCCAACAATGTGACTGTCCGCCATATTGAAGCAAATGGTAAACAGTTTTTTCGCTACTCCTCCTTCAAATTTTGCTCAATTTTGCCCAAAATTTTATCAGATGATCTTTGGACCGAGCCGCACAGAAATGACTGAACAGATTTTTGATATTTGCTACCGTTCCTGAGATATTCATCTTCGAAGTTGACCTAGCCTGTGTATTTTGCCTTATGCTAGTTAACTTAGCATAATAATTGGTTAGCATGCTAACCAGATGCCATTCTTTCTAATGTGGCTCTTCAGCTATCAGGATAACCATAAGCTGTATTAGCATTAAGCTAGCTTAGCATGCTAATCTCGTTAACATGTATTTTGTCTGCTTATTCTTACACTGAAACCTCTCCTCTGCAGCTTTGTAAAACATGTCCTCTGGGTGGCGCAATCTGTTCAACCATGCGTCATGAATCCCGAACCATTCCGGTCGTGGGTTCGAGACCAGTGTGGGGCGACTTTGAAATTGTGTATAAAATTGTCATTTGAACTCCTTTATTATCTGGGTAAGAGCTGTACTAATGTTTCTTACACTGGGATTAGAAATAAGTGTGTGTTTTTTTTCTACGTTCTGTGTTCGTTCTCATCAGAACTTCTGTTCATTTTGATTTTATCCTATCTGTACCTCTGAACCCATCTGTTCTTCATGTACATTCTATTTCTGCTGTTTTTGCTCTTCTGGCTCCGCATTGTGCTACAGCGATTCTACCTTCAACATCTTAAGTCTCTGTAAAATTATTAAGCAAACCACAGTGTATGAGTGTAAACCAAATACTAAGTAAAGCAAAAGGCTTTAACTTTGAAGATTGTTAAATCATTTCCAATGTGTAGCAAATGTTAAACCATGTGAATTGTGCAATGTTCAAAAGATTCCTAGTAAAAAAATAATGTATCCAAACAAGCCAAACAACCAGAAGGGCTTGGCCCCGGAAAGGCTGCTTGCAGCTTTAATTATTATTATTATTATTCTTCTTCTTCTTCCCGAATGGGAGTCAATGGCAGCCCTATGAACCGTACATAGGAAAATGATGAAATTTGGCACAGTTGTAGAGATGGCCATGAATAGTAATTGGACCAAATTTGGTGTCTCTATGACCAACTCTATAGCGCCACCACCAGTTCAAAAATTCAACATTGAAATGGTTATAACTTTTGAACCCTTTGATCTAGAGAAATAAAACTTAGTACACTTGATTCCGCTCATCATGCTGATCAAAATCAATAGCTTACATTAAGACTCCGCCCATTACAGTAGTAGCCATTTTGTAAAGTACAGTATTCCGTTTTTTCGCTACTCCTCCTTCAAAATTTGTCCAATTTTGTCCAAAATTTGCTCAAATGATCTTTGGACTGAGCCGCATAGAAATGACTGAACAGATTTTTTTTATTCATCTTTGTTCAAAAGTTATGATGTCGCAAACTTAATGAGGTTGACCCAAAATTGGTGTAGAGGCTGTATCTCGGCCAAAGTTTGATCAATCGAAAGAAAAATTGGTACACTTGATTGGAAGCATGGTTTGAGGGTCCGTGCCAAAGTTGGGAACAGCGCCACCTACGGGTCATGAGATATGGAAAATAGCTATTTTGGTCAATAACTTTTGAACAGTTTGTCAGAAAATCATAAATGTGGTATCTATGGATTCCTTGGGTCATGCCGAATACATGGATACCGATTTTGCCAGGATGGGATGTACCACGTGTCCGCCATTTTGAATTTTGTCATAATTTGCAATAACTTTTAAACTATTTGACATATCTTCACAAAATTTAGTATGGATCATCGACACAATGTCCTGAAGGTACATGATAAGATTGAGCACAGCGCCACCTAGTGTTCCAGAGATATAAGGTCTTTTGTAAAAACGCTTATAACTTTTGTAAATATTGTTCAAATTTTTATTTCTTTATGTCATTACATTCTTTGGCTTATGCCGATTCCGTCGATATCTCATTTTTCATTTTCCAACAATGTGACTATCCGCCATATTGGAACAAATGAAAAAATGTTTTTTTACTACTCCTCCTTCAAATCTTGCTAAATTTTGTCCAAAATTTGATCATATGTACTTTGGACTGAGCTGCACAGAAATGACTGAACAGATTTTTGATATTCGCTACCGTTCCCGAGATATTCATCTCCGAATTTGACCTAGCCTGTGTTTGTTGCCTTATGCCAGTTACCTTAGCATAATAATTGGTTAGCATGCTAACCAGATGCCATTCTTTCTAATGTGGCTCTTCAGCTATCAGGATAACCATAAGCTACATTAGCATTAAGCTAGCTTAGCATGCTAATCTCGTTAACATGATTTTGTGTGCTTATTCTTACACTGAAGCCTCTCCTCTGCAGCTTTGTAAAACAAGTCCTCTGGGTGGCGCAATCTGTTCAACCGTGCGTCATGAATCCCGAACCATTCCGGTCGTGGGTTCGAGACCAGTGTGGGGCGACTTTGAAATTGTGTATAAAATTGTCATTTGAACTCCTTTATTATCTAGGTAAGAGCTGTACTAATGTTTCTAACACTGGGATTAGAAATAAGTGTTTTTTTTTCTACATTCTGTGTTCATTCTCATCAGAACTTCTGTTCATTTTGATTTTATCCTATCTGTACCTCTGAACCCATCTGTTCATGTACATTCTATTTCTGCTGTTTTTGCTCTTCTGGCTCCGCATTGCGCTACAGCCCTACTGTGCTACAGTGGCTTGGCCCCTGTATTGCTGCTTGCAGCTATATTTATTATTATTCTTCTTCTTCCGCCAATGGAAGTCTATGGCAGCCCTATGAACCGTACATAGGAAAATGATGAAATTTGGCACAGTTGTAGAGATGGCCATGAATAGTAATTGGACCAAATTTGGTGTCTCTAGGGTCAACTCTATAGCGCCACCACCAGTTCAAAAATTCAACATTGAAATGATTATAACTTTTGAACCATTTGATCTAGAAAAATAAAAGTTAGTACACCTGATTCCTCTCATCATGCTGATCAAAACCAATATAGTCCATTAAGACTCCGCCCATTACAGTAGTAGCCATTTTGAAAAGTACAGTATTCAGTTTTTTCGCTACTCCTCCTTCAAAATTTCTCCAATTTTGTCCAAAATTTGCTCAAATGATCTTTGGACTGAGCCGCACAGAAATGACTGAACAGATTTTTTTTATTCATCTTTGTTCAAAAGTTATGGTGTCACAAACTTGACGAGGTCCACCCAAAATTGGCTAAGAGGCTGTATCTCGGCCAAAGTTTGATCAATCGAAACAAAAATTGGTACACTTCATCAGAAGCTTGGTTTGAGGTTCCATGCCAAAGTTGGGAACAGCGCCACCTACGGGTTATGAGATATGAAAAATTGTTATTTTGGCCAATAACTTTTGGACAGTTTGTCAGAAAATCATAAATGTGGTATCTATGGATTCCTTGCATCATGCCAAATCCGTGGATACAAATTTTGCCAGGATGGGATCTACCACGTGTCCGCCATTTTGAATTTTGTCATAATTTGCAATAACTTTTAAACTATTTGACATATCTTCACAAAAATTAGCATTGATCATTGACACATTGTCATGAAGGTACATGAGAAGATTGAACACAGCGCCACCTAGTGTTCCATGGATATAAGGTATTTTGCAAAAATGCTTATAACTTTTGAAAACATTGTTCAAATTTTGATTTCTTTACGTCATTATGTTCCTTGGCTTATGCCGATTCCGTTGATATCTCATTTGTCATTTTCCAACAATGTGACTATCCGCCATATTGGAACAAATGAAAAACAGTTTTTTCGCTACTCCTCCTTCAAATCTTGCTCAATTTTGTCCAAAATTTGATCAGATGATCTTTGGACTGAGCCGCACAGAAATGACTGAACAGATTTCTGATATTCGCTACCGTTCCCGAGATATTCATCTTCAAAGTTGACCTAGCCTGTGTTTTTTGCCTTATGCTAGTTAACTTATCATAATAATTGGTTAGCATGCTAACCAGATGCCATTCTTTCTAATGTGGCTCTTCAGCTATCAGGTTAACCATAAGCTACATTAGCATTAAGCTAGCTTAGCATGCTAATCTCGTTAACATGATTTTGTGTGCTTATTCTTACACTGAAGCCTCTGCTCTGAAGCTTTGTAAAACAAGTCCTCTGGGTGGTGCAATCTGTTCAACCATGCGTCATGTATCCCGAACCATTCCGGTCGTGGGTTCGAGACCAGTGTGGGGCAATTATAAAATTGTCATTTGAACTCCTTTATCATCTGGGTAAAAGCTGTACTAATGTTTCTAACACTGGGATTAGAAATGTGTTTTTTCTACATTCTGTGTTTGTTCTCATCAGAACTTTTGTTCATTTTGATTTCATCCTATCTGTACCTCTGAACCCATCTGTTCTTCATGTACATTCTATTTCTGCTGTTTTTGCTCTTCTGGCTCCGCATTGCGCTACAGCCCTACTGTGCTACAGCGGCTTGGCCCCTGTATTGCTGCTTGCAGCTATATTTAGGGGCCAAGCCCCGAAGGGGCAAGGCACCTATTGTATCTGTTAGTTTTCTTATTATTATTATTCTTCTTCTTCTTCTTCTTCTTCTTCTTCCGCCAATGGAAGTCTATGGCAGCCCTATGAACCGTACATAGGAAAATGATGAAATTTGGCACAGTTGTAGAGATAGCCATGAATAGTAATTGGACCAAATTTGGTGTCTCTAGGACCAACTCTATAGCGCCACCACCAGTTCAAAAATTCAACATTGAAATGGTTATAACTTTTGAACCCTTTGATCTAGAGAAATAAAACTTAGTACACTTGATTCATCTCATCATGGTGATCAAAATCAATAGCTTACATTAAGACTCCGCCCATTACAGTAGTAGCCATTTTGTAAAGTACAGTATTCCGTTTTTTCGCTACTCCTCCTTCAAAATTTGTCCAATTTTGTCCAAAATTTGCTCAAATGATCTTTGGACTGAGCCGCATAGAAATGACTGAACAGATTTTTTTTATTCATCTTTGTTCAAAAGTTATGATGTCGCAAACTTAATGAGGTTGACCCAAAATTGGTGTAGAGGCTGTATCTCGGCCAAAGTTTGATCAATCGAAACAAAAATTGATACACTTGATTGGAAGCATTGTTTGAGGGTCCGTGCCAAAGTTGGGAACAGCGCCACCTACGGGTCATGAGATATGGAAAATAGCTATTTTGGTCAATAACTTTTGAACAGTTTGTCAGAAAATCATAAATGTGGTATCTATGGATTCCTTGGGTCATGCCAAATCCATGCATACCGATTTTGCCAGGATGGGATGTACCACGTGTCCGCCATTTTGAATTTTGTCATAATTTGCAATAACTTTTAAACTATTTGACATATCTTCACAAAATTTAGTATGGATCATCGACACAATGTCCTGAAAGTACATGAGAAGATTGAGCACAGCGCCACCTAGTGTTCCAGAGATATAAGGTCTTTTGTAAAAACGCTTATAACTTTTGTAAATATTGTTCAAATTTTGATTTCTTTATGTCATTACATTCTTTGGCTTATGCCGATTCCGTCGATATCTCATTTGTCATTTTCCAACAATGTGACTATCCGCCATATTGGAACAAATGAAAAACAGTTTTTTCGCTACTCCTCCTTCAAATCTTACTCAATTTTGTCCAAAATTTGATCAGATGTTCTTTGGACTGAGCTGCACAGAAATGACTGAACAGATTTTTGATATTCGCTACCGTTCCTGAGATATTCATCTCCGAATTTGACCTAGCCTGTGTATGTTGCCTTATGCCAGTTACCTTAGCATAATAATTGGTTAGCATGCTAACCAGATGCCATTCTTTCTAATGTGGCTCTAGAGCTATCAGGATAACCATAAGCTACATTAGCATTAAGCTAGCTTAGCATGCTAATCTCGTTAACATGTTTTTGTGTGCTTATTCTTACACTGAAGCCTCTCCTCTGCAGCTTTGAAATTTACGTCCTCTGAGTGGCGCAAGTTGTTAAACCATGTGTCATGAATCCCGAACCATTACGGTCGTGGGTTCGATTCCTGTGTGGCACATGTCCAGACTGAAGAGGTACTGTGGCCTTAAGTGGTGGAAAAGTTGTTTTAGTTCCACACATGATGTGTATCTGAGAAAGGATCTCCATAAATATAACATGCAGCAAATTTATATAAAACATCTTCATATTGAGTTCATTTTCACTTGTACTACTAAAACAGCTGTTTTTTTTTTTTTTCAAATTTAGCACACTTGTAGTGATTGTAATGAATAGCAATTGGACCAATTTTAGAGTCTCTAGGACCACCTCTATAGCGCCACCACCAGTTCAAAAATTCAAGGAAGGGCAGGAGAGGGGCAGAGGGGGCAGGAGAGGGGCAGGGGTCAGGAGAGGGGCAGGGATCAGGAGAGGGGCAGGGAGGGGAGTGATGGGGAGAGTTGCTGCTGCTTCAGGGCTTGGCCCCTGTATTGCTGCTTGCAGCTATATTAGCAATTGTTATTGTCAGAATAACAATTCTTCTTCTTCCCAATGGAAGTCTATGGCAGCCCTATGAACCGTAAATAGGAAAATGATGAAATTTGGCACACTTGTAGTGATGGCCATGATTAGTAAATGTAGCAATTTTTGAGTCACTAGGACCAACTCTATAGCGCCACCAGCAGTTCAAAAATTCAACATTGAAATGGTTATAACTTTTGAACCCTTTGATCTAGAAAAATGAAACTTAGTACACCTGATTCATCTCATCATGCTGATCAGAACCAATATCTTACATTAAGACTCCGCCCATTACAGTAGTGGCCATTTTGAAAAGTACAGTATGCAGTTTTTTTGCTACTCCTCCTTCAAAATTGGTCTAATTTTGTCCAAACATGTGCTCAAATGATCTTCGGACTGAGCCGCATAAAAGTACTGTCCCCGATTTTTTTTATTCTTCTCTGATCAAAAGTTATGACGTCGCAAAGTTAACAAGGTCGACCTAAAATTGGTTCAGCGGCTGTATCTCGGCCAAACTTTGATCAATCGAAACGAAAATTGGTACACTTCATCGGAAGCATGATCTGAGGTTCCATGCCAAAGTTGGGAACAGCGCCACCTACGGGTCATGAGATATGGAAAATGCATATTTTGGCCAATAACTTGTGAACGGTTTGTCAGAAAATTATAAACTTGGTGTCTATCGATTCCTTGGGTCATGATGAATCCGTGGATATTGATTTTGCCATGATGGGATGTACCACGTGTCCGCCATTTTGAATTTTGTCATAATTTGCAATATCTTTTAAACTATTTGAAATTTCTTCACCAAATTTGGTATGGATCGTCATTAGCATGGCCCGAAGGTACCTGAGAAGTTTGATCACAGCGCCACCTAGTGTTCCAGAGATATCATTGTTTTTTGAAAAAACGCTTATAACTTTTGCTAACATTGCTTGAAATTTGATTTCTTTATGGCAATATATTCCTTGGCTTATGCCGATTTCAACGATATCTCATATGTTATTTTTCAACAATGTTACTGGCCGCCATATTGGAGTGAATGTAAAACAGTTTTTTCGCTACTCCTCCTTCAAAATTGGTCTAATTTTGTCCAAACATGTGCTCAAATGATCTTCGGACTGAGCCGCATAAAAGTACTGTCCCCGATTTTTTTGCTATACTGGAAAAAAAAAAGTTATGATGTCGCAAACTTAATGAGGTCGACCCATAATTGGTTCAGAGGCTGTAACTTGTGAACAGTTTGTCACAAAATCATAAAATTGGTGTCTATCGATTCCTTGCGTCATGTCGAATCCGAGGATATCTATTTTGCCAGGATTGGATGTACCATGTTATAAGCTACATTAGCATTAAGATAGCTTAGCATGCTAATCTGGTTAACTTGCTTTTGTGTGCTCATTCTTACACTGAAGCCTCTCCTCTGAAGGTTGTGATTATACGTCCTCTGAGTGGTGCAATCTGCTAAACCATGAATCTAAAATCCTGAGCCATTCTGGTTGTGGGTTCGAGTCCCATGTGGGATGACTTTAAAGTTGTCATTTAAATTCCTTCCGGCTCTGCACTGCTGTTGGTGCTTAAATGCTCGCTGTGCTTCATTTACATTTATATTTAATTTCTGCTGTTTTTGTTCTTGCGGCTCTGCACTGCTGTTGGTGCTTAAATGCTTGCTGCGCTGCTGTGCTTGATGTACATTTACATGTATATTCAATTTCTGCTCTTTTTGTTCTTCTGGCTCCGCACTGCTGTTGGTGCTTAAATGCTTGCTGTGTTGCTGTAATTGATGTGCTTACAGAACTTGCTGTGCTTGATGTACATTAAATTTCTGATGTTTTGCTCTTTTGGCTCCGCATTGCGCTACAGCGGCTTTTGCTTGCTGTGCCTTGCAGGGCTTGGCCCCGTATTGCTGCTTGCAGCTATATTTATTATTATTATTCTTCTTCTTCCGCCAATGGAAGTCTATGGCAGCCCTATGAACCGTACATAGGAAAATGATGAAATTTGGCACAGTTGTAGAGATGGCCATGAATAGTAATTGGACCAAATTTGATGTCTCTAGGGTCAACTCTATAGCGCCACCACCAGTTCAAAAATTCAACATTGAAATGATTATAACTTTTGAACCATTTGATCTAGAAAAATAAAAGTTAGTACACCTGATTCCTCTCATCATGCTGATCAAAACCAATATAGTCCATTAAGACTCCGCCCATTACAGTAGTAGCCATTTTGAAAAGTACAGTATTCAGTTTTTTCGCTACTCCTCCTTCAAAATTTCTCCAATTTTGTCCAAAATTTGCTCAAATGATCTTTGGACTGAGCCGCACAGAAATGACTGAACAGATTTTTTTTATTCATCTTTGTTCAAAAGTTATGGTGTCACAAACTTGACGAGGTCCACCCAAAATTGGCTAAGAGGCTGTATCTCGGCCAAAGTTTGATCAATCGAAACAAAAATTGGTACACTTCATCAGAAGCTTGGTTTGAGGTTCCATGCCAAAGTTGGGAACAGCGCCACCTACGGGTTATGAGATATGAAAAATTGCTATTTTGGCCAATAACTTTTGGACAGTTTGCCAGAAAATCATAAATGTGGTATCTATGGATTCCTTGCATCATGCCAAATCCGTGGATACCAATTTTGCCAGGATGGGATCTACCACGTGTCCGCCATTTTGAATTTTGTCATAATTTGCAATAACTTTTAAACTATTTGACATATCTTCACAAAAATTAGCATTGATCATTGACACATTGTCATGAAGGTACATGAGAAGATTGAACACAGCGCCACCTAGTGTTCCATGGATATAAGGTATTTTGCAAAAATGCTTATAACTTTTGAAAACATTGTTCAAATTTTGATTTCTTTACGTCATTATGTTCCTTGGCTTATGCCGATTCCGTTGATATCTCATTTGTCATTTTCCAACAATGTGACTATCCGCCATATTGGAACAAATGAAAAACAGTTTTTTCGCTACTCCTCCATCAAATCTTGCTCAATTTTGTCCAAAATTTGATCAGATGATCTTTGGACTGAGCCGCACAGAAATGACTGAACAGATTTCTGATATTCGCTACCGTTCCCGAGATATTCATCTTCAAAGTTGACCTAGCCTGTGTTTTTTGCCTTATGCTAGTTAACTTATCATAATAATTGGTTAGCATGCTAACCAGATGCCATTCTTTCTAATGTGGCTCTTCAGCTATCAGGTTAACCATAAGCTACATTAGCATTAAGCTAGCTTAGCATGCTAATCTCGTTAACATGATTTTGTGTGCTTATTCTTACACTGAAGCCTCTGCTCTGAAGCTTTGTAAAACAAGTCCTCTGGGTGGTGCAATCTGTTCAACCATGCGTCATGTATCCCGAACCATTCCGGTCGTGGGTTCGAGACCAGTGTGGGGCAATTATAAAATTGTCATTTGAACTCCTTTATCATCTGGGTAAAAGCTGTACTAATGTTTCTAACACTGGGATTAGAAATGTGTTTTTTCTACATTCTGTGTTTGTTCTCATCAGAACTTTTGTTCATTTTGATTTCATCCTATCTGTACCTCTGAACCCATCTGTTCTTCATGTACATTCTATTTCTGCTGTTTTTGCTCTTCTGGCTCCGCATTGCGCTACAGCCCTACTGTGCTACAGCGGCTTGGCCCCTGTATTGCTGCTTGCAGCTATATTTATTATTATTATTCTTCTTCTTCCGCCAATGGAAGTCTATGGCAGCCCTATGAACCGTACATAGGAAAATGATGAAATTTGGCACAGTTGTAGAGATGGCCATGAATAGTAATTGGACCAAATTTGATGTCTCTAGGGTCAACTCTATAGCGCCACCACCAGTTCAAAAAATCAACATTGAAATGATTATAACTTTTGAACCATTTGATCTAGAAAAATAAAAGTTAGTACACCTGATTCCTCTCATCATGCTGATCAAAACCAATATAGTCCATTAAGACTCCGCCCATTACAGTAGTAGCCATTTTGAAAAGTACAGTATTCAGTTTTTTCGCTACTCCTCCTTCAAAATTTCTCCAATTTTGTCCAAAATTTGCTCAAATGATCTTTGGACTGAGCCGCACAGAAATGACTGAACAGATTTTTTTTATTCATCTTTGTTCAAAAGTTATGGTGTCACAAACTTGACGAGGTCCACCCAAAATTGGCTAAGAGGCTGTATCTCGGCCAAAGTTTGATCAATCGAAACAAAAATTGGTACACTTCATCAGAAGCTTGGTTTGAGGTTCCATGCCAAAGTTGGGAACAGCGCCACCTACGGGTTATGAGATATGAAAAATTGCTATTTTGGCCAATAACTTTTGGACAGTTTGCCAGAAAATCATAAATGTGGTATCTATGGATTCCTTGCATCATGCCAAATCCGTGGATACCAATTTTGCCAGGATGGGATCTACCACGTGTCCGCCATTTTGAATTTTGTCATAATTTGCAATAACTTTTAAACTATTTGACATATCTTCACAAAAATTAGCATTGATCATTGACACATTGTCATGAAGGTACATGAGAAGATTGAACACAGCGCCACCTAGTGTTCCATGGATATAAGGTATTTTGCAAAAATGCTTATAACTTTTGAAAACATTGTTCAAATTTTGATTTCTTTACGTCATTATGTTCCTTGGCTTATGCCGATTCCGTTGATATCTCATTTGTCATTTTCCAACAATGTGACTATCCGCCATATTGGAACAAATGAAAAACAGTTTTTTCGCTACTCCTCCATCAAATCTTGCTCAATTTTGTCCAAAATTTGATCAGATGATCTTTGGACTGAGCCGCACAGAAATGACTGAACAGATTTCTGATATTCGCTACCGTTCCCGAGATATTCATCTTCAAAGTTGACCTAGCCTGTGTTTTTTGCCTTATGCTAGTTAACTTATCATAATAATTGGTTAGCATGCTAACCAGATGCCATTCTTTCTAATGTGGCTCTTCAGCTATCAGGTTAACCATAAGCTACATTAGCATTAAGCTAGCTTAGCATGCTAATCTCGTTAACATGATTTTGTGTGCTTATTCTTACACTGAAGCCTCTGCTCTGAAGCTTTGTAAAACAAGTCCTCTGGGTGGTGCAATCTGTTCAACCATGCGTCATGTATCCCGAACCATTCCGGTCGTGGGTTCGAGACCAGTGTGGGGCAATTATAAAATTGTCATTTGAACTCCTTTATCATCTGGGTAAAAGCTGTACTAATGTTTCTAACACTGGGATTAGAAATGTGTTTTTTCTACATTCTGTGTTTGTTCTCATCAGAACTTTTGTTCATTTTGATTTCATCCTATCTGTACCTCTGAACCCATCTGTTCTTCATGTACATTCTATTTCTGCTGTTTTTGCTCTTCTGGCTCCGCATTGCGCTACAGCCCTACTGTGCTACAGCGGCTTGGCCCCTGTATTGCTGCTTGCAGCTATATTTATTATTATTATTCTTCTTCTTCCGCCAATGGAAGTCTATGGCAGCCCTATGAACCGTACATAGGAAAATGATGAAATTTGGCACAGTTGTAGAGATGGCCATGAATAGTAATTGGACCAAATTTGATGTCTCTAGGGTCAACTCTATAGCGCCACCACCAGTTCAAAAAATCAACATTGAAATGATTATAACTTTTGAACCATTTGATCTAGAAAAATAAAAGTTAGTACACCTGATTCCTCTCATCATGCTGATCAAAACCAATATAGTCCATTAAGACTCCGCCCATTACAGTAGTAGCCATTTTGAAAAGTACAGTATTCAGTTTTTTCGCTACTCCTCCTTCAAAATTTCTCCAATTTTGTCCAAAATTTGCTCAAATGATCTTTGGACTGAGCCGCACAGAAATGACTGAACAGATTTTTTTTATTCATCTTTGTTCAAAAGTTATGGTGTCACAAACTTGACGAGGTCCACCCAAAATTGGCTAAGAGGCTGTATCTCGGCCAAAGTTTGATCAATCGAAACAAAAATTGGTACACTTCATCAGAAGCTTGGTTTGAGGTTCCATGCCAAAGTTGGGAACAGCGCCACCTACGGGTTATGAGATATGAAAAATTGCTATTTTGGCCAATAACTTTTGGACAGTTTGCCAGAAAATCATAAATGTGGTATCTATGGATTCCTTGCATCATGCCAAATCCGTGGATACCAATTTTGCCAGGATGGGATCTACCACGTGTCCGCCATTTTGAATTTTGTCATAATTTGCAATAACTTTTAAACTATTTGACATATCTTCACAAAAATTAGCATTGATCATTGACACATTGTCATGAAGGTACATGAGAAGATTGAACACAGCGCCACCTAGTGTTCCATGGATATAAGGTATTTTGCAAAAATGCTTATAACTTTTGAAAACATTGTTCAAATTTTGATTTCTTTACGTCATTATGTTCCTTGGCTTATGCCGATTCCGTTGATATCTCATTTGTCATTTTCCAACAATGTGACTATCCGCCATATTGGAACAAATGAAAAACAGTTTTTTCGCTACTCCTCCTTCAAATCTTGCTCAATTTTGTCCAAAATTTGATCAGATGATCTTTGGACTGAGCCGCACAGAAATGACTGAACAGATTTCTGATATTCGCTACCGTTCCCGAGATATTCATCTTCAAAGTTGACCTAGCCTGTGTTTTTTGCCTTATGCTAGTTAACTTATCATAATAATTGGTTAGCATGCTAACCAGATGCCATTCTTTCTAATGTGGCTCTTCAGCTATCAGGTTAACCATAAGCTACATTAGCATTAAGCTAGCTTAGCATGCTAATCTCGTTAACATGATTTTGTGTGCTTATTCTTACACTGAAGCCTCTGCTCTGAAGCTTTGTAAAACAAGTCCTCTGGGTGGTGCAATCTGTTCAACCATGCGTCATGTATCCCGAACCATTCCGGTCGTGGGTTCGAGACCAGTGTGGGGCAATTATAAAATTGTCATTTGAACTCCTTTATCATCTGGGTAAAAGCTGTACTAATGTTTCTAACACTGGGATTAGAAATGTGTTTTTTCTACATTCTGTGTTTGTTCTCATCAGAACTTTTGTTCATTTTGATTTCATCCTATCTGTACCTCTGAACCCATCTGTTCTTCATGTACATTCTATTTCTGCTGTTTTTGCTCTTCTGGCTCCGCATTGCGCTACAGCCCTACTGTGCTACAGCGGCTTGGCCCCTGTATTGCTGCTTGCAGCTATATTTATTATTATTCTTCTTCTTCCGCCAATGGAAGTCTATGGCAGCCCTATGAACCGTACATAGGAAAATGATGAAATTTGGCACAGTTGTAGAGATGGCCATGAATAGTAATTGGACCAAATTTGGTGTCTCTATGACCAACTCTATAGCGCCACCACCAGTTCAAAAATTCAACATTGAAATGGTTATAACTTTTGAACCCTTTGATCTAGAGAAATATAACTTAGTACACTTGATTCCGCTCATCATGCTGATCAAAATCAATAGCTTACATTAAGACTCCGCCCATTACAGTAGTAGCCATTTTGTAAAGTACAGTATTCCGTTTTTTCGCTACTCCTCCTTCAAAATTTGTCCAATTTTGTCCAAAATTTGCTCAAATGATCTTTGGACTGAGCCGCATAGAAATGACTGAACAGATTTTTTTTATTCATCTTTGTTCAAAAGTTATGATGTCGCAAACTTAATGAGGTTGACCCAAAATTGGTGTAGAGGCTGTATCTCGGCCAAAGTTTGATCAATCGAAAGAAAAATTGGTACACTTGATTGGAAGCATGGTTTGAGGGTCCGTGCCAAAGTTGGGAACAGCGCCACCTACGGGTCATGAGATATGGAAAATAGCTATTTTGGTCAATAACTTTTGAACAGTTTGTCAGAAAATCATAAATGTGGTATCTATGGATTCCTTGGGTCATGCCGAATCCATGGATACCGATTTTGCCAGGATGGGATGTACCACGTGTCCGCCATTTTGAATTTTGTCATAATTTGCAATAACTTTTAAACTATTTGACATATCTTCACAAAATTTAGTATGGATCATCGACACAATGTCCTGAAGGTACATGAGAAGATTGAGCACAGCGCCACCTAGTGTTCCAGAGATATAAGGTCTTTTGTAAAAAACGCTTATAACTTTTGTAAATATTATTCAAATTTTTATTTCTTTATGTCATTACATTCTTTGGCTTATGCCGATTCCGTCGATATCTCATTTTTCATTTTCCAACAATGTGACTATCCGCCATATTGGAACAAATGAAAAACAGTTTTTTTACTACTCCTCCTTCAAATCTTGCTAAATTTTGTCCAAAATTTGATCATATGTTCTTTGGACTGAGCTGCACAGAAATGACTGAACAGCTTTTTGATATTCGCTACCGTTCCCGAGATATTCATCTCCGAATTTGACCTAGCCTGTGTTTGTTGCCTTATGCCAGTTACCTTAGCATAATAATTGGTTAGCATGCTAACCAGATGCCATTCTTTCTAATGTGGCTCTTCAGCTATCAGGATAACCATAAGCTACATTAGCATTAAGCTAGCTTAGCATGCTAATCTCGTTAACATGATTTTGTGTGCTTATTCTTACACTGAAGCCTCTCCTCTGCAGCTTTGTAAAACAAGTCCTCTGGGTGGCGCAATCTGTTCAACCATGCGTCATGAATCCCGAACCATTCCGGTCGTGGGTTCGAGACCAGTGTGGGGCGACTTTGAAATTGTGTATAAAATTGTCATTTGAACTCCTTTATTATCTAGGTAAGAGCTGTACTAATGTTTCTAACACTGGGATTAGAAATAAGTGTTTTTTTTTTCTACATTCTGTGTTCATTCTCATCAGAACTTCTGTTCATTTTGATTTTATCCTATCTGTACCTCTGAACCCATCTGTTCATGTACATTCTATTTCTGCTGTTTTTGCTCTTCTGGCTCCGCATTGCGCTACAGCCCTACTGTGCTACAGCGGCTTGGCCCCTGTATTGCTGCTTGCAGCTATATTTAGGGGCCAAGCCCCGAAGGGGCAAGGCACCTATTGTATCTGTTAGTTTTCTTATTATTATTATTCTTCTTCTTCTTCTTCTTCTTCTTCTTCCGCCAATGGAAGTCTATGGCAGCCCTATGAACCGTACATAGGAAAATGATGAAATTTGGCACAGTTGTAGAGATAGCCATGAATAGTAATTGGACCAAATTTGGTGTCTCTAGGACCAACTCTATAGCGCCACCACCAGTTCAAAAATTCAACATTGAAATGGTTATAACTTTTGAACCCTTTGATCTAGAGAAATAAAACTTAGTACACTTGATTCATCTCATCATGGTGATCAAAATCAATAGCTTACATTAAGACTCCGCCCATTACAGTAGTAGCCATTTTGTAAAGTACAGTATTCCGTTTTTTCGCTACTCCTCCTTCAAAATTTGTCCAATTTTGTCCAAAATTTGCTCAAATGATCTTTGGACTGAGCCGCATAGAAATGACTGAACAGATTTTTTTTATTCATCTTTGTTCAAAAGTTATGATGTCGCAAACTTAATGAGGTTGACCCAAAATTGGTGTAGAGGCTGTATCTCGGCCAAAGTTTGATCAATCGAAACAAAAATTGATACACTTGATTGGAAGCATTGTTTGAGGGTCCGTGCCAAAGTTGGGAACAGCGCCACCTACGGGTCATGAGATATGGAAAATAGCTATTTTGGTCAATAACTTTTGAACAGTTTGTCAGAAAATCATAAATGTGGTATCTATGGATTCCTTGGGTCATGCCAAATCCATGCATACCGATTTTGCCAGGATGGGATGTACCACGTGTCCGCCATTTTGAATTTTGTCATAATTTGCAATAACTTTTAAACTATTTGACATATCTTCACAAAATTTAGTATGGATCATCGACACAATGTCCTGAAAGTACATGAGAAGATTGAGCACAGCGCCACCTAGTGTTCCAGAGATATAAGGTCTTTTGTAAAAACGCTTATAACTTTTGTAAATATTGTTCAAATTTTGATTTCTTTATGTCATTACATTCTTTGGCTTATGCCGATTCCGTCGATATCTCATTTGTCATTTTCCAACAATGTGACTATCCGCCATATTGGAACAAATGAAAAACAGTTTTTTCGCTACTCCTCCTTCAAATCTTACTCAATTTTGTCCAAAATTTGATCAGATGTTCTTTGGACTGAGCTGCACAGAAATGACTGAACAGATTTTTGATATTCGCTACCGTTCCTGAGATATTCATCTCCGAATTTGACCTAGCCTGTGTATGTTGCCTTATGCCAGTTACCTTAGCATAATAATTGGTTAGCATGCTAACCAGATGCCATTCTTTCTAATGTGGCTCTAGAGCTATCAGGATAACCATAAGCTACATTAGCATTAAGCTAGCTTAGCATGCTAATCTCGTTAACATGTTTTTGTGTGCTTATTCTTACACTGAAGCCTCTCCTCTGCAGCTTTGAAATTTACGTCCTCTGAGTGGCGCAAGTTGTTAAACCATGTGTCATGAATCCCGAACCATTACGGTCGTGGGTTCGATTCCTGTGTGGCACATGTCCAGACTGAAGAGGTACTGTGGCCTTAAGTGGTGGAAAAGTTGTTTTAGTTCCACACATGATGTGTATCTGAGAAAGGATCTCCATAAATATAACATGCAGCAAATTTATATAAAACATCTTCATATTGAGTTCATTTTCACTTGTACTACTAAAACAGCTGTTTTTTTTTTTTTTCAAATTTAGCACACTTGTAGTGATTGTAATGAATAGCAATTGGACCAATTTTAGAGTCTCTAGGACCACCTCTATAGCGCCACCACCAGTTCAAAAATTCAAGGAAGGGCAGGAGAGGGGCAGAGGGGGCAGGAGAGGGGCAGGGGTCAGGAGAGGGGCAGGGATCAGGAGAGGGGCAGGGAGGGGAGTGATGGGGAGAGTTGCTGCTGCTTCAGGGCTTGGCCCCTGTATTGCTGCTTGCAGCTATATTTATTATTATTCTTCTTCTTCCGCCAATGGAAGTCTATGGCAGCCCTATGAACCGTACATAGGAAAATGATGAAATTTGGCACAGTTGTAGAGATGGCCATGAATAGTAATTGGACCAAATTTGATGTCTCTAGGGTCAACTCTATAGCGCCACCACCAGTTCAAAAATTCAACATTGAAATGATTATAACTTTTGAACCATTTGATCTAGAAAAATAAAAGTTAGTACACCTGATTCCTCTCATCATGCTGATCAAAACCAATATAGTCCATTAAGACTCCGCCCATTACAGTAGTAGCCATTTTGAAAAGTACAGTATTCAGTTTTTTCGCTACTCCTCCTTCAAAATTTCTCCAATTTTGTCCAAAATTTGCTCAAATGATCTTTGGACTGAGCCGCACAGAAATGACTGAACAGATTTGTTTTATTCATCTTTGTTCAAAAGTTATGGTGTCACAAACTTGACGAGGTCCACCCAAAATTGGCTAAGAGGCTGTATCTCGGCCAAAGTTTGATCAATCGAAACAAAAATTGGTACACTTCATCAGAAGCTTGGTTTGAGGTTCCATGCCAAAGTTGGGAACAGCGCCACCTACGGGTTATGAGATATGAAAAATTGCTATTTTGGCCAATAACTTTTGGACAGTTTGTCAGAAAATCATAAATGTGGTATCTATGGATTCCTTGCATCATGCCAAATCCGTGGATACCAATTTTGCCAGGATGGGATCTACCACGTGTCCGCCATTTTGAATTTTGTCATAATTTGCAATAACTTTTAAACTATTTGACATATCTTCACAAAAATTAGCATTGATCATTGACACATTGTCATGAAGGTACATGAGAAGATTGAACACAGCGCCACCTAGTGTTCCATGGATATAAGGTATTTTGCAAAAATGCTTATAACTTTTGAAAACATTGTTCAAATTTTGATTTCTTTACGTCATTATGTTCCTTGGCTTATGCCGATTCCGTTGATATCTCATTTGTCATTTTCCAACAATGTGACTATCCGCCATATTGGAACAAATGAAAAACAGTTTTTTCGCTACTCCTCCTTCAAATCTTGCTCAATTTTGTCCAAAATTTGATCAGATGATCTTTGGACTGAGCCGCACAGAAATGACTGAACAGATTTCTGATATTCGCTACCGTTCCCGAGATATTCATCTTCAAAGTTGACCTAGCCTGTGTTTTTTGCCTTATGCTAGTTAACTTATCATAATAATTGGTTAGCATGCTAACCAGATGCCATTCTTTCTAATGTGGCTCTTCAGCTATCAGGTTAACCATAAGCTACATTAGCATTAAGCTAGCTTAGCATGCTAATCTCGTTAACATGATTTTGTGTGCTTATTCTTACACTGAAGCCTCTGCTCTGAAGCTTTGCAAAACAAGTCCTCTGGGTGGTGCAATCTGTTCAACCATGCGTCATGTATCCCGAACCATTCCGGTCGTGGGTTCGAGACCAGTGTGGGGCAATTATAAAATTGTCATTTGAACTCCTTTATCATCTGGGTAAAAGCTGTACTAATGTTTCTAACACTGGGATTAGAAATGTGTTTTTTCTACATTCTGTGTTTGTTCTCATCAGAACTTTTGTTCATTTTGATTTCATCCTATCTGTACCTCTGAACCCATCTGTTCTTCATGTACATTCTATTTCTGCTGTTTTTGCTCTTCTGGCTCCGCATTGCGCTACAGCCCTACTGTGCTACAGCGGCTTGGCCCCTGTATTGCTGCTTGCAGCTATATTTAGGGGCCAAGCCCCGAAGGGGCAAGGCACCTATTGTATCTGTTAGTTTTCTTATTATTATTATTCTTCTTCTTCTTCTTCTTCTTCTTCTTCCGCCAATGGAAGTCTATGGCAGCCCTATGAACCGTACATAGGAAAATGATGAAATTTGGCACAGTTGTAGAGATAGCCATGAATAGTAATTGGACCAAATTTGGTGTCTCTAGGACCAACTCTATAGCGCCACCACCAGTTCAAAAATTCAACATTGAAATGGTTATAACTTTTGAACCCTTTGATCTAGAGAAATAAAACTTAGTACACTTGATTCATCTCATCATGGTGATCAAAATCAATAGCTTACATTAAGACTCCGCCCATTACAGTAGTAGCCATTTTGTAAAGTACAGTATTCCGTTTTTTCGCTACTCCTCCTTCAAAATTTGTCCAATTTTGTCCAAAATTTGCTCAAATGATCTTTGGACTGAGCCGCATAGAAATGACTTAACAGATTTTTTTTATTCATCTTTGTTCAAAAGTTATGATGTCGCAAACTTAATGAGGTTGACCCAAAATTGGTGTAGAGGCTGTATCTCGGCCAAAGTTTGATCAATCGAAACAAAAATTGATACACTTGATTGGAAGCATTGTTTGAGGGTCCGTGCCAAAGTTGGGAACAGCGCCACCTACGGGTCATGAGATATGGAAAATAGCTATTTTGGTCAATAACTTTTGAACAGTTTGTCAGAAAATCATAAATGTGGTATCTATGGATTCCTTGGGTCATGCCAAATCCATGCATACCGATTTTGCCAGGATGGGATGTACCACGTGTCCGCCATTTTGAATTTTGTCATAATTTGCAATAACTTTTAAACTATTTGACATATCTTCACAAAATTTAGTATGGATCATCGACACAATGTCCTGAAAGTACATGAGAAGATTGAGCACAGCGCCACCTAGTGTTCCAGAGATATAAGGTCTTTTGTAAAAACGCTTATAACTTTTGTAAATATTGTTCAAATTTTGATTTCTTTATGTCATTACATTCTTTGGCTTATGCCGATTCCGTCGATATCTCATTTGTCATTTTCCAACAATGTGACTATCCGCCATATTGGAACAAATGAAAAACAGTTTTTTCGCTACTCCTCCTTCAAATCTTACTCAATTTTGTCCAAAATTTGATCAGATGTTCTTTGGACTGAGCTGCACAGAAATGACTGAACAGATTTTTGATATTCGCTACCGTTCCTGAGATATTCATCTCCGAATTTGACCTAGCCTGTGTATGTTGCCTTATGCCAGTTACCTTAGCATAATAATTGGTTAGCATGCTAACCAGATGCCATTCTTTCTAATGTGGCTCTAGAGCTATCAGGATAACCATAAGCTACATTAGCATTAAGCTAGCTTAGCATGCTAATCTCGTTAACATGTTTTTGTGTGCTTATTCTTACACTGAAGCCTCTCCTCTGCAGCTTTGAAATTTACGTCCTCTGAGTGGCGCAAGTTGTTAAACCATGTGTCATGAATCCCGAACCATTACGGTCGTGGGTTCGATTCCTGTGTGGCACATGTCCAGACTGAAGAGGTACTGTGGCCTTAAGTGGTGGAAAAGTTGTTTTAGTTCCACACATGATGTGTATCTGAGAAAGGATCTCCATAAATATAACATGCAGCAAATTTATATAAAACATCTTCATATTGAGTTCATTTTCACTTGTACTACTAAAACAGCTGTTTTTTTTTTTTTTCAAATTTAGCACACTTGTAGTGATTGTAATGAATAGCAATTGGACCAATTTTAGAGTCTCTAGGACCACCTCTATAGCGCCACCACCAGTTCAAAAATTCAAGGAAGGGCAGGAGAGGGGCAGAGGGGGCAGGAGAGGGGCAGGGGTCAGGAGAGGGGCAGGGATCAGGAGAGGGGCAGGGAGGGGAGTGATGGGGAGAGTTGCTGCTGCTTCAGGGCTTGGCCCCTGTATTGCTGCTTGCAGCTATATTAGTAATTGGAATTGTCAGAATAACAATATTCTTCTTCTTCCGCCAATGGAAGTCTATGGCAGCCCTATGAACCGTATATAGGAAAATGATGAAATTTGGTACACTTCTAGTGATGGTAATGAATAGTAATTGGACCAATTTTTGAGTCTCCAGCACCAACTCCATAGCGCCACCACCAGTTCAAAAATTCAACATTTAAATGGTTATAACTTTTGAACCCTTTGATCTAGAGACATGAAACTTAGTACACCTGATTCCACTCATCATGCTGATCACAACCAATACCTTACATTAAGACTCCGCCCATTACAGTAGTGGCCATTTTGAAAAGTACAGTATCCAGTTTTTTCGCTACTCCTCCTTCAAAATTTGTCCAATTTTCTCCAAAATTTGCTCAAATGATCTTTGGACTGAGCCGCATAGAAATGACTGAACAGAATTTTTTGCTATACTGGAAAAAAAAAAGTTATGATGTCGCAAACTTACCGAGGTCCACCCAAAATTGGCTAAGAGGCTGTATCTCAGCCAAACTTTGATCAATCGAAATGACAATTGGTACGCTTCATCGGAAGCATGATCTGAGGTTCCATGCCAAAGTTGGGAACAGCGCCACCTACGGGTCATGAGATATGAAAAATAGATATTTTGGACAATAACTTTTGAACAGTTTGTCAGAAAATCATAAATGTGGTATCTATGGATTCCTTGCATCATGTCGAATCCGTGGATACCGAATAATCCAAAATCGGATGAACCACGTGTCCGCCATTTTGAATTTTGTCATAGTTTGCAATAACTTTTAAACTCTTTGACATATCTTCACAAAATTTAGTATGGATCATCGACACAATGTCCTGAAGGTCCATGAGAAGATTGAACACAGCGCCACCTAGTGTTCCAGAGATATAAGGTCTTATGCAAAAACGCTTATAACTTTTGAAAACATTGTTCAAATTTTGATTTCTTTATGTCATTATGTTCCGTGGCTTATGCAGATTCTGACGATATCTCATTTGTCATTTTTCAACAATGTGACTGTCCGCCAAATTGGAGCAAATGAAAAACAGTTTTTTCGCTACTCCTCCTTTAAATTTTGCTCAATTTTGCCCAACATTTGATCAGATGTTCTTTGGACTGAGCCACACAGAAGTGAGTGAACAGATTTGTGATATTCTCTACCGTTCTCGAGATATTTGTCTCCAAAGTTGACCTAGCTTGTGTTTGTTGCATTATGCTAGTTAGCTTAGCATAATCATTGGTTAAAATGCTAACCAAATGCCATTCTTTCTAATGTGGCTCTTCAGATATCAGGTTAACCATAATCTACATTAGCATTAAGCTATTTTAGCATGCTAATCTGGTTAACATGATTTTTTTGTGCTTAATCTTACTCTGAAGCCTCTCCTCTACAACTTCTGTCCTCTGAGTGGCGCAAGTTGCTAAACCACGTGTCATGAATCCCGAACAATTCAGGTCGTGGGTTTGAATCCTGTGTGGGGCAACTTTAAAATTGGGTATAAGGTTTTCATTTCAATTCATTCTGGCTCTGCACTGCTGTTGGTGCTTAAATGCTTGCTGTGCTTGATGTACATTTACATGGATATTCAATTTCTGCTCTTTTTGTTCTTCTGGCTCCACACTGCTGTTGGTGCTTAAATGTTTGCTGTGCTGCTGTGCTTACAGTACTTGCTGTGCTTGATGTACATTTACATGTACATTTAATTTCTGATGTTTTTGCTCTTCTGGCTCCGCATTGCACTACAGCCCCTTCAGGGGCTTGGCCCCGTATTGCTGCTTGCAGCTATATTTATTATTATTCTTCTTCTTCTTCTTCTTCTTCTTCTTCCGCCAATGGAAGTCTATGGCAGCCCTATGAACCGTACATAGGAAAATGATGAAATTTGGCACAGTTGTAGAGATAGCCATGAATAGTAATTGGACCAAATTTGGTGTCTCTAGGACCAACTCTATAGCGCCACCACCAGTTCAAAAATTCAACATTGAAATGGTTATAACTTTTGAACCCTTTGATCTAGAGAAATAAAACTTAGTACACTTGATTCATCTCATCATGGTGATCAAAATCAATAGCTTACATTAAGACTCCGCCCATTACAGTAGTAGCCATTTTGTAAAGTACAGTATTCCGTTTTTTCGCTACTCCTCCTTCAAAATTTGTCCAATTTTGTCCAAAATTTGCTCAAATGATCTTTGGACTGAGCCGCATAGAAATGACTGAACAGATTTTTTTTATTCATCTTTGTTCAAAAGTTATGATGTCGCAAACTTAATGAGGTTGACCCAAAATTGGTGTAGAGGCTGTATCTCGGCCAAAGTTTGATCAATCGAAACAAAAATTGATACACTTGATTGGAAGCATTGTTTGAGGGTCCGTGCCAAAGTTGGGAACAGCGCCACCTACGGGTCATGAGATATGGAAAATAGCTATTTTGGTCAATAACTTTTGAACAGTTTGTCAGAAAATCATAAATGTGGTATCTATGGATTCCTTGGGTCATGCCAAATCCATGCATACCGATTTTGCCAGGATGGGATGTACCACGTGTCCGCCATTTTGAATTTTGTCATAATTTGCAATAACTTTTAAACTATTTGACATATCTTCACAAAATTTAGTATGGATCATCGACACAATGTCCTGAAAGTACATGAGAAGATTGAGCACAGCGCCACCTAGTGTTCCAGAGATATAAGGTCTTTTGTAAAAACGCTTATAACTTTTGTAAATATTGTTCAAATTTTGATTTCTTTATGTCATTACATTCTTTGGCTTATGCCGATTCCGTCGATATCTCATTTGTCATTTTCCAACAATGTGACTATCCGCCATATTGGAACAAATGAAAAACAGTTTTTTCGCTACTCCTCCTTCAAATCTTACTCAATTTTGTCCAAAATTTGATCAGATGTTCTTTGGACTGAGCTGCACAGAAATGACTGAACAGATTTTTGATATTCGCTACCGTTCCTGAGATATTCATCTCCGAATTTGACCTAGCCTGTGTATGTTGCCTTATGCCAGTTACCTTAGCATAATAATTGGTTAGCATGCTAACCAGATGCCATTCTTTCTAATGTGGCTCTAGAGCTATCAGGATAACCATAAGCTACATTAGCATTAAGCTAGCTTAGCATGCTAATCTCGTTAACATGTTTTTGTGTGCTTATTCTTACACTGAAGCCTCTCCTCTGCAGCTTTGAAATTTACGTCCTCTGAGTGGCGCAAGTTGTTAAACCATGTGTCATGAATCCCGAACCATTACGGTCGTGGGTTCGATTCCTGTGTGGCACATGTCCAGACTGAAGAGGTACTGTGGCCTTAAGTGGTGGAAAAGTTGTTTTAGTTCCACACATGATGTGTATCTGAGAAAGGATCTCCATAAATATAACATGCAGCAAATTTATATAAAACATCTTCATATTGAGTTCATTTTCACTTGTACTACTAAAACAGCTGTTTTTTTTTTTTTTCAAATTTAGCACACTTGTAGTGATTGTAATGAATAGCAATTGGACCAATTTTAGAGTCTCTAGGACCACCTCTATAGCGCCACCACCAGTTCAAAAATTCAAGGAAGGGCAGGAGAGGGGCAGAGGGGGCAGGAGAGGGGCAGGGGTCAGGAGAGGGGCAGGGATCAGGAGAGGGGCAGGGAGGGGAGTGATGGGGAGAGTTGCTGCTGCTTCAGGGCTTGGCCCCTGTATTGCTGCTTGCAGCTATATTAGCAATTGTTATTGTCAGAATAACAATTCTTCTTCTTCCCAGTGGAAGTCTATGGCAGCCCTATGAACCGTACATAGGAAAATGATGAAATTTGGCACACTTGTAGTGATGGCCATGAATAGTAAATGTAGCAATTTTTGAGTCTCTAGGACCAACTCTATAGCGCCACCAGCAGTTCAAAAATTCAACATTGAAATGGTTATAACTTTTGAACCCTTTGATCTAGAAAAATGAAACTTAGTACACCTGATTCATCTCATTATGCTGATCAGAACCAATATCTTACATTAAGACTCCACCCATTACAGTAGTGGCCATTTTGAAAAGTACAGTATGCAGTTTTTTTGCTACTCCTCCTTCAAAATTGGTCTAATTTTGTCCAAACATGTGCTCAAATGATCTTCGGACTGAGCCGCATAAAAGTACTGTCCCCGATTTTTTTTATTCTTCTCTGATCAAAAGTTATGACGTCACAAAGTTAACAAGGTCGACCTAAAATTGGTTCAGCGGCTGTATCTCGGCCAAACTTTGATCAATCGAAAACGAAAATTGGTACGCTTCATCGGAAGCATGATCTGAGGTTCCATGCCAAAGTTGGGAACAGCGCCACCTACGGGTCATGAGATATGGAAAATGCATATTTTGGCCAATAACTTGTGAACGGTTTGTCAGAAAATTATAAACTTGGTGTATATCGATTCCTTGGGTCATGATGAATCCGTGGATATTGATTTTGCCATGATGGGATGTAGCACGTGTCTGCCATTTTGAATTTTGTCATAATTTGCAATATCTTTTAAACTATTTGAAATTTCTTCACCAAATTTGGTATGGATCGTCATTAGCATGGCCCTAAGGTACCTGAGAAGTTTGATCACAGCGCCACCTAGTGTTCCAGAGATATCATTGTTTTTTGAAAAAACGCTTATAACTTTTGCTAACATTGCTTGAAATTTGATTTCTTTATGTCAATATATTCCTTGGCTTATGCCGATTTCAACGATATCTCATATGTTATTTTTCAACAATGTGACTGGCCGCCATATTGGAGTGAATGTAAAACAGTTTTTTCACTACTCCTCCTTCAAAATTGGTCTAATTTTGTCCAAACTTGTGCTCAAATGATCTTCGGACTGAGCCGCATAAAAGTACTGTTCCCGATTTTTTTGCTATACTGGAAAAAAAAAAGTTATGATGTCGCAAACTTAATGAGGTCGACCCATAATTGGTTCAGAGGCTGTAACTTGTGAACAGTTTGTCACAAAATCATAAAATTGGTGTCTATCGATTCCTTGCGTCATGTCGAATCCGAGGATATCTATTTTGCCAGGATTGGATGTACCATGTTATAAGCTACATTAGCATTAAGATAGCTTAGCATGCTAATCTGGTTAACTTGCTTTTGTGTGCTCATTCTTACACTGAAGCCTCTCCTCTGAAGTTTGTGATTGTACGTCCTCTGAGTGGTGCAATCTGCTAAACCATGAATCTAAAATCTTGAGCCATTCTGGTTGTGGGTTCGAGTCCCATGTGGGATGACTTTAAAGTTGTCATTTAAATTCCTTCCGGCTCTGCACTGCTGTTGGTGCTTAAATGCTCGCTGTGCTTCATTTACATTTATATTTAATTTCTGCTCTTTTTGTTCTTGCGGCTCTGCACTGCTGTTGGTGCTTAAATGCTTGCTGCGCTGCTGTGCTTGATGTACATTTACATGTATATTCAATTTCTGCTCTTTTTGTTCTTCTGGCTCCGCACTGCTGTTGGTGCTTAAATGCTTGCTGTGTTGCTGTAATTGATGTGCTTACAGAACTTGCTGTGCTTGATGTACATTAAATTTCTGATGTTTTGCTCTTCTGGCTCCGCATTGCGCTACAGCGGCTTTTGCTTGCTGTGCCTTGCAGGGCTTGGCCCCGTATTGCTGCTTGCAGCTATATTTATTATTATTCTTCTTCCTCCTCTTGAAGTCTATGGCAGCCCTATGAACCATACATAGGAAAATGATGAAATTTGGCACACTTGTAGTGATGGTAATGAAAAGTAATTGTAGCAATTTTTGAGTCTCTAGGTCCAACTCTATAGCGCCACCAGCAGTTCAAAAATTCAACATTGAAATGGTTATAACTTTTGAACCCTTTGATCTAGAAAAATGAAACTTAGTACACCTGATTCATCTCATCATGCTGATTAGAACCAATATCTTACATTAAGACTCCGCCCATTACAGTAGTGGCCATTTTGAAAAGTACAGTATGCAGTTTTTTTGCTACTCCTCCTTCAAAATTGGTCTAATTTTGTCCAAACATGTACTCAAATGATCTTCGGACTGAGCCGCATAAAAGTACTGTCCCCGATTTTTTTTATTCTTCTCTGATCAAAAGTTATGACGTCGCAAACTTAACGAGGTCGACCCAAAATTGGTTCAGAAGCTATAGCTCGGCCAAACTTTGATCAATCGAAACGAAAATTGGTACACTTCATCGGAAGCATGATCTGAGGTTCCATGCCAAAGTTGGGAACAGCGCCACCTACGGGTCATGAGATATGGAAAATGCATATTTTGGCCAATAACTTATGAACAGTTTGTCAGAAAATTATAAACTTGGTGTCTATCGATTCCTTGGGTCATGACAAATCCGTGGATATCGATTTTGCCATAATGGGATGTACCACGTGTCCGCCATTTTGAATGATGTCATAATTTGCAATATCTTTTAAACTATTTGAAATTTCTTCACCAAATTTGGTATGGATCATCATTAGCATGGCCCGAAGGTACATGAGAAGTTTGATCACAGCGCCACCTAGTGTTCCAGAGATATCATTGTTTTTTGAAAAAACACTTATAACTTTTGCCAACATTGCTTGAAATTTGATTTCTTTATGTCAATATATTCCTTGGCTTATGCCGATTTCAACGATATCTCATATGTTATTTTTCAACAATGTGACTGGCCGCCATATTGGAGCGAATGTAAAACAGTTTTTTCGCTACTCCTCCTTCAAAATTGGTCTAATTTTGTCCAAATATGTACTCAAATGATCTTCGGACTGAGCCGCATAAAAGTACTGTCCCCGATTTTTTTGCTCTACTGGAAAAAAAAAGTTATGATGTCGCAAACTTAATGAGGTCAACCCATAATTGGTTCAGAGGCTGTAACTTGTGAACAGTTTGTCACAAAATCATAAAATTGGTGTCTATCGATTCCTTGCGTCATGTCGAATCTGAGGATATCTATTTTGCCAGCATTGGATGTACCACATCATAAGCTATATTAGCATTAAGTTAGCTTAGCATGCTAATCTCGTTAACATGATTTTGTGTGCTCATTCACACACTGAAGCCTCTCCTCTGCAGCTTTGTAAAACATGTCCTCTGGGTGGCGCAAGTGGTTCAACCATGCGTCATGAATCCCGAACCATTGTGGTCGTGGGTTCGAGACCAGTGTGGGGCGACTTTGAAATTGTGTATAAAATAATAATTTAAATTCCTTCCGGCTCTGCACTGCTGTTGGTGCTTAAATGCTAGCTGTGCTGCTGTAATTGATGTGCTTACTGTGCTTGATGTACATTAAATTTCTGATGTTTTGCTCTTCTGGCTCCGCATTGCGCTACAGCGGCTGTTGCTTGCTCTGCCTTGCAGGGCTTGGCCCCGTATTGCTGCTTGCAGCTATATTTATTATTATTATTATTATTCTTCTTCCTCCTCTTGAAGTCTATGGCAGCCCTATGAACCATACATAGGAAAATGATGAAATTTGGCACACTTGTAGTGATGGTAATGAAAAGTAATTGTAGCAATTTTTGAGTCTCTAGGTCCAACTCTATAGCGCCACCAGCAGTTCAAAAATTCAACATTGAAATGGTTATAACTTTTGAACCCTTTGATCTAGAAAAATGAAACTTAGTACACCTGATTCATCTCATCATGCTGATTAGAACCAATATCTTACATTAAGACTCCGCCCATTACAGTAGTGGCCATTTTGAAAAGTACAGTATGCAGTTTTTTTGCTACTCCTCCTTCAAAATTGGTCTAATTTTGTCCAAACATGTACTCAAATGATCTTCGGACTGAGCCGCATAAAAGTACTGTCCCCGATTTTTTTTATTCTTCTCTGATCAAAAGTTATGACGTCGCAAACTTAACGAGGTCGACCCAAAATTGGTTCAGAAGCTATAGCTCGGCCAAACTTTGATCAATCGAAACGAAAATTGGTACACTTCATCGGAAGCATGATCTGAGGTTCCATGCCAAAGTTGGGAACAGCGCCACCTACGGGTCATGAGATATGGAAAATGCATATTTTGGCCAATAACTTATGAACAGTTTGTCAGAAAATTATAAACTTGGTGTCTATCGATTCCTTGGGTCATGACAAATCCGTGGATATCGATTTTGCCATGATGGGATGTACCACGTGTCCGCCATTTTGAATGATGTCATAATTTGCAATATCTTTTAAACTATTTGAAATTTCTTCACCAAATTTGGTATGGATCATCATTAGCATGGCCCGAAGGTACCTGAGAAATTTGATCACAGCGCCACCTAGTGTTCCAGAGATATCATTGTTTTTTGAAAAAACGCTTATAACTTTTGCTAACATTGCTTGAAATTTGATTTCTTTATGTCAATATATTCCTTGGCTTATGCCGATTTCAACGATATCTCATATGTTATTTATCAACAATGTGACTGGCCGCCATATTGGAGTGAATGTAAAACAGTTTTTTCGCTACTCCTCCTTCAAAATTGGTCTAATTTTGTCCAAACATGTACTCAAATGATCTTCGGACTGAGCCGCATAAAAGTACTGTCCCCGATTTTTTTGCTATACTGGAAAAAAAAAGTTATGATGTCGCAAACTTAATGAGGTCAACCCATAATTGGTTCAGAGGCTGTAACTTGTGAACAGTTTGTCACAAAATCATAAAATTGGTGTCTATCGATTCCTTGCGTCATGTCGAATCTGAGGATATCTATTTTGCCAGCATTGGATGTACCACATCATAAGCTATATTAGCATTAAGTTAGCTTAGCATGCTAATCTCGTTAACATGATTTTGTGTGCTCATTCACACACTGAAGCCTCTCCTCTGCAGCTTTGTAAAACATGTCCTCTGGGTGGCGCAAGTGGTTCAACCATGCGTCATGAATCCCGAACCATTGTGGTCGTGGGTTCGAGACCAGTGTGGGGCGACTTTGAAATTGTGTATAAAATAATAATTTAAATTCCTTCCGGCTCTGCACTGCTGTTGGTGCTTAAATGCTAGCTGTGCTGCTGTAATTGATGTGCTTACTGTGCTTGATGTACATTAAATTTCTGATGTTTTGCTCTTCTGGCTCCGCATTGCGCTACAGCGGCTGTTGCTTGCTCTGCCTTGCAGGGCTTGGCCCCGTATTGCTGCTTGCAGCTATATTTAGGGGCCAAGCCCCGAAGGGGCAAGGCACCTATTGTATCTGTTAGTTTTCTTATTATTATTATTCTTCTTCTTCTTCTTCTTCTTCTTCTTCCGCCAATGGAAGTCTATGGCAGCCCTATGAACCGTACATAGGAAAATGATGAAATTTGGCACAGTTGTAGAGATAGCCATGAATAGTAATTGGACCAAATTTGGTGTCTCTAGGACCAACTCTATAGCGCCACCACCAGTTCAAAAATTCAACATTGAAATGGTTATAACTTTTGAACCCTTTGATCTAGAGAAATAAAACTTAGTACACTTGATTCATCTCATCATGGTGATCAAAATCAATAGCTTACATTAAGACTCCGCCCATTACAGTAGTAGCCATTTTGTAAAGTACAGTATTCCGTTTTTTCGCTACTCCTCCTTCAAAATTTGTCCAATTTTGTCCAAAATTTGCTCAAATGATCTTTGGACTGAGCCGCATAGAAATGACTGAACAGATTTTTTTTATTCATCTTTGTTCAAAAGTTATGATGTCGCAAACTTAATGAGGTTGACCCAAAATTGGTGTAGAGGCTGTATCTCGGCCAAAGTTTGATCAATCGAAACAAAAATTGATACACTTGATTGGAAGCATTGTTTGAGGGTCCGTGCCAAAGTTGGGAACAGCGCCACCTACGGGTCATGAGATATGGAAAATAGCTATTTTGGTCAATAACTTTTGAACAGTTTGTCAGAAAATCATAAATGTGGTATCTATGGATTCCTTGGGTCATGCCAAATCCATGCATACCGATTTTGCCAGGATGGGATGTACCACGTGTCCGCCATTTTGAATTTTGTCATAATTTGCAATAACTTTTAAACTATTTGACATATCTTCACAAAATTTAGTATGGATCATCGACACAATGTCCTGAAAGTACATGAGAAGATTGAGCACAGCGCCACCTAGTGTTCCAGAGATATAAGGTCTTTTGTAAAAACGCTTATAACTTTTGTAAATATTGTTCAAATTTTGATTTCTTTATGTCATTACATTCTTTGGCTTATGCCGATTCCGTCGATATCTCATTTGTCATTTTCCAACAATGTGACTATCCGCCATATTGGAACAAATGAAAAACAGTTTTTTCGCTACTCCTCCTTCAAATCTTACTCAATTTTGTCCAAAATTTGATCAGATGTTCTTTGGACTGAGCTGCACAGAAATGACTGAACAGATTTTTGATATTCGCTACCGTTCCTGAGATATTCATCTCCGAATTTGACCTAGCCTGTGTATGTTGCCTTATGCCAGTTACCTTAGCATAATAATTGGTTAGCATGCTAACCAGATGCCATTCTTTCTAATGTGGCTCTAGAGCTATCAGGATAACCATAAGCTACATTAGCATTAAGCTAGCTTAGCATGCTAATCTCGTTAACATGTTTTTGTGTGCTTATTCTTACACTGAAGCCTCTCCTCTGCAGCTTTGAAATTTACGTCCTCTGAGTGGCGCAAGTTGTTAAACCATGTGTCATGAATCCCGAACCATTACGGTCGTGGGTTCGATTCCTGTGTGGCACATGTCCAGACTGAAGAGGTACTGTGGCCTTAAGTGGTGGAAAAGTTGTTTTAGTTCCACACATGATGTGTATCTGAGAAAGGATCTCCATAAATATAACATGCAGCAAATTTATATAAAACATCTTCATATTGAGTTCATTTTCACTTGTACTACTAAAACAGCTGTTTTTTTTTTTTTTCAAATTTAGCACACTTGTAGTGATTGTAATGAATAGCAATTGGACCAATTTTAGAGTCTCTAGGACCACCTCTATAGCGCCACCACCAGTTCAAAAATTCAAGGAAGGGCAGGAGAGGGGCAGAGGGGGCAGGAGAGGGGCAGGGGTCAGGAGAGGGGCAGGGATCAGGAGAGGGGCAGGGAGGGGAGTGATGGGGAGAGTTGCTGCTGCTTCAGGGCTTGGCCCCTGTATTGCTGCTTGCAGCTATATTTATTATTATTCTTCTTCTTCCGCCAATGGAAGTCTATGGCAGCCCTATGAACCGTACATAGGAAAATGATGAAATTTGGCACAGTTGTAGAGATGGCCATGAATAGTAATTGGACCAAATTTGATGTCTCTAGGGTCAACTCTATAGCGCCACCACCAGTTCAAAAATTCAACATTGAAATGATTATAACTTTTGAACCATTTGATCTAGAAAAATAAAAGTTAGTACACCTGATTCCTCTCATCATGCTGATCAAAACCAATATAGTCCATTAAGACTCCGCCCATTACAGTAGTAGCCATTTTGAAAAGTACAGTATTCAGTTTTTTCGCTACTCCTCCTTCAAAATTTCTCCAATTTTGTCCAAAATTTGCTCAAATGATCTTTGGACTGAGCCGCACAGAAATGACTGAACAGATTTGTTTTATTCATCTTTGTTCAAAAGTTATGGTGTCACAAACTTGACGAGGTCCACCCAAAATTGGCTAAGAGGCTGTATCTCGGCCAAAGTTTGATCAATCGAAACAAAAATTGGTACACTTCATCAGAAGCTTGGTTTGAGGTTCCATGCCAAAGTTGGGAACAGCGCCACCTACGGGTTATGAGATATGAAAAATTGCTATTTTGGCCAATAACTTTTGGACAGTTTGTCAGAAAATCATAAATGTGGTATCTATGGATTCCTTGCATCATGCCAAATCCGTGGATACCAATTTTGCCAGGATGGGATCTACCACGTGTCCGCCATTTTGAATTTTGTCATAATTTGCAATAACTTTTAAACTATTTGACATATCTTCACAAAAATTAGCATTGATCATTGACACATTGTCATGAAGGTACATGAGAAGATTGAACACAGCGCCACCTAGTGTTCCATGGATATAAGGTATTTTGCAAAAATGCTTATAACTTTTGAAAACATTGTTCAAATTTTGATTTCTTTACGTCATTATGTTCCTTGGCTTATGCCGATTCCGTTGATATCTCATTTGTCATTTTCCAACAATGTGACTATCCGCCATATTGGAACAAATGAAAAACAGTTTTTTCGCTACTCCTCCTTCAAATCTTGCTCAATTTTGTCCAAAATTTGATCAGATGATCTTTGGACTGAGCCGCACAGAAATGACTGAACAGATTTCTGATATTCGCTACCGTTCCCGAGATATTCATCTTCAAAGTTGACCTAGCCTGTGTTTTTTGCCTTATGCTAGTTAACTTATCATAATAATTGGTTAGCATGCTAACCAGATGCCATTCTTTCTAATGTGGCTCTTCAGCTATCAGGTTAACCATAAGCTACATTAGCATTAAGCTAGCTTAGCATGCTAATCTCGTTAACATGATTTTGTGTGCTTATTCTTACACTGAAGCCTCTGCTCTGAAGCTTTGCAAAACAAGTCCTCTGGGTGGTGCAATCTGTTCAACCATGCGTCATGTATCCCGAACCATTCCGGTCGTGGGTTCGAGACCAGTGTGGGGCAATTATAAAATTGTCATTTGAACTCCTTTATCATCTGGGTAAAAGCTGTACTAATGTTTCTAACACTGGGATTAGAAATGTGTTTTTTCTACATTCTGTGTTTGTTCTCATCAGAACTTTTGTTCATTTTGATTTCATCCTATCTGTACCTCTGAACCCATCTGTTCTTCATGTACATTCTATTTCTGCTGTTTTTGCTCTTCTGGCTCCGCATTGCGCTACAGCCCTACTGTGCTACAGCGGCTTGGCCCCTGTATTGCTGCTTGCAGCTATATTTAGGGGCCAAGCCCCGAAGGGGCAAGGCACCTATTGTATCTGTTAGTTTTCTTATTATTATTATTCTTCTTCTTCTTCTTCTTCTTCTTCTTCCGCCAATGGAAGTCTATGGCAGCCCTATGAACCGTACATAGGAAAATGATGAAATTTGGCACAGTTGTAGAGATAGCCATGAATAGTAATTGGACCAAATTTGGTGTCTCTAGGACCAACTCTATAGCGCCACCACCAGTTCAAAAATTCAACATTGAAATGGTTATAACTTTTGAACCCTTTGATCTAGAGAAATAAAACTTAGTACACTTGATTCATCTCATCATGGTGATCAAAATCAATAGCTTACATTAAGACTCCGCCCATTACAGTAGTAGCCATTTTGTAAAGTACAGTATTCCGTTTTTTCGCTACTCCTCCTTCAAAATTTGTCCAATTTTGTCCAAAATTTGCTCAAATGATCTTTGGACTGAGCCGCATAGAAATGACTGAACAGATTTTTTTTATTCATCTTTGTTCAAAAGTTATGATGTCGCAAACTTAATGAGGTTGACCCAAAATTGGTGTAGAGGCTGTATCTCGGCCAAAGTTTGATCAATCGAAACAAAAATTGATACACTTGATTGGAAGCATTGTTTGAGGGTCCGTGCCAAAGTTGGGAACAGCGCCACCTACGGGTCATGAGATATGGAAAATAGCTATTTTGGTCAATAACTTTTGAACAGTTTGTCAGAAAATCATAAATGTGGTATCTATGGATTCCTTGGGTCATGCCAAATCCATGCATACCGATTTTGCCAGGATGGGATGTACCACGTGTCCGCCATTTTGAATTTTGTCATAATTTGCAATAACTTTTAAACTATTTGACATATCTTCACAAAATTTAGTATGGATCATCGACACAATGTCCTGAAAGTACATGAGAAGATTGAGCACAGCGCCACCTAGTGTTCCAGAGATATAAGGTCTTTTGTAAAAACGCTTATAACTTTTGTAAATATTGTTCAAATTTTGATTTCTTTATGTCATTACATTCTTTGGCTTATGCCGATTCCGTCGATATCTCATTTGTCATTTTCCAACAATGTGACTATCCGCCATATTGGAACAAATGAAAAACAGTTTTTTCGCTACTCCTCCTTCAAATCTTACTCAATTTTGTCCAAAATTTGATCAGATGTTCTTTGGACTGAGCTGCACAGAAATGACTGAACAGATTTTTGATATTCGCTACCGTTCCTGAGATATTCATCTCCGAATTTGACCTAGCCTGTGTATGTTGCCTTATGCCAGTTACCTTAGCATAATAATTGGTTAGCATGCTAACCAGATGCCATTCTTTCTAATGTGGCTCTAGAGCTATCAGGATAACCATAAGCTACATTAGCATTAAGCTAGCTTAGCATGCTAATCTCGTTAACATGTTTTTGTGTGCTTATTCTTACACTGAAGCCTCTCCTCTGCAGCTTTGAAATTTACGTCCTCTGAGTGGCGCAAGTTGTTAAACCATGTGTCATGAATCCCGAACCATTACGGTCGTGGGTTCGATTCCTGTGTGGCACATGTCCAGACTGAAGAGGTACTGTGGCCTTAAGTGGTGGAAAAGTTGTTTTAGTTCCACACATGATGTGTATCTGAGAAAGGATCTCCATAAATATAACATGCAGCAAATTTATATAAAACATCTTCATATTGAGTTCATTTTCACTTGTACTACTAAAACAGCTGTTTTTTTTTTTTTTCAAATTTAGCACACTTGTAGTGATTGTAATGAATAGCAATTGGACCAATTTTAGAGTCTCTAGGACCACCTCTATAGCGCCACCACCAGTTCAAAAATTCAAGGAAGGGCAGGAGAGGGGCAGAGGGGGCAGGAGAGGGGCAGGGGTCAGGAGAGGGGCAGGGATCAGGAGAGGGGCAGGGAGGGGAGTGATGGGGAGAGTTGCTGCTGCTTCAGGGCTTGGCCCCTGTATTGCTGCTTGCAGCTATATTAGTAATTGGAATTGTCAGAATAACAATATTCTTCTTCTTCCGCCAATGGAAGTCTATGGCAGCCCTATGAACCGTATATAGGAAAATGATGAAATTTGGTACACTTCTAGTGATGGTAATGAATAGTAATTGGACCAATTTTTGAGTCTCCAGCACCAACTCCATAGCGCCACCACCAGTTCAAAAATTCAACATTTAAATGGTTATAACTTTTGAACCCTTTGATCTAGAGACATGAAACTTAGTACACCTGATTCCACTCATCATGCTGATCACAACCAATACCTTACATTAAGACTCCGCCCATTACAGTAGTGGCCATTTTGAAAAGTACAGTATCCAGTTTTTTCGCTACTCCTCCTTCAAAATTTGTCCAATTTTCTCCAAAATTTGCTCAAATGATCTTTGGACTGAGCCGCATAGAAATGACTGAACAGAATTTTTTGCTATACTGGAAAAAAAAAAGTTATGATGTCGCAAACTTACCGAGGTCCACCCAAAATTGGCTAAGAGGCTGTATCTCAGCCAAACTTTGATCAATCGAAATGACAATTGGTACGCTTCATCGGAAGCATGATCTGAGGTTCCATGCCAAAGTTGGGAACAGCGCCACCTACGGGTCATGAGATATGAAAAATAGATATTTTGGACAATAACTTTTGAACAGTTTGTCAGAAAATCATAAATGTGGTATCTATGGATTCCTTGCATCATGTCGAATCCGTGGATACCGAATAATCCAAAATCGGATGAACCACGTGTCCGCCATTTTGAATTTTGTCATAGTTTGCAATAACTTTTAAACTCTTTGACATATCTTCACAAAATTTAGTATGGATCATCGACACAATGTCCTGAAGGTCCATGAGAAGATTGAACACAGCGCCACCTAGTGTTCCAGAGATATAAGGTCTTATGCAAAAACGCTTATAACTTTTGAAAACATTGTTCAAATTTTGATTTCTTTATGTCATTATGTTCCGTGGCTTATGCAGATTCTGACGATATCTCATTTGTCATTTTTCAACAATGTGACTGTCCGCCAAATTGGAGCAAATGAAAAACAGTTTTTTCGCTACTCCTCCTTTAAATTTTGCTCAATTTTGCCCAACATTTGATCAGATGTTCTTTGGACTGAGCCACACAGAAGTGAGTGAACAGATTTGTGATATTCTCTACCGTTCTCGAGATATTTGTCTCCAAAGTTGACCTAGCTTGTGTTTGTTGCATTATGCTAGTTAGCTTAGCATAATCATTGGTTAAAATGCTAACCAAATGCCATTCTTTCTAATGTGGCTCTTCAGATATCAGGTTAACCATAATCTACATTAGCATTAAGCTATTTTAGCATGCTAATCTGGTTAACATGATTTTTTTGTGCTTAATCTTACTCTGAAGCCTCTCCTCTACAACTTCTGTCCTCTGAGTGGCGCAAGTTGCTAAACCACGTGTCATGAATCCCGAACAATTCAGGTCGTGGGTTTGAATCCTGTGTGGGGCAACTTTAAAATTGGGTATAAGGTTTTCATTTCAATTCATTCTGGCTCTGCACTGCTGTTGGTGCTTAAATGCTTGCTGTGCTTGATGTACATTTACATGGATATTCAATTTCTGCTCTTTTTGTTCTTCTGGCTCCACACTGCTGTTGGTGCTTAAATGTTTGCTGTGCTGCTGTGCTTACAGTACTTGCTGTGCTTGATGTACATTTACATGTACATTTAATTTCTGATGTTTTTGCTCTTCTGGCTCCGCATTGCACTACAGCCCCTTCAGGGGCTTGGCCCCGTATTGCTGCTTGCAGCTATATTTATTATTATTATTATTATTATTCTTCCGCCAATGGAAGTCTATGGCAGCCCTATGAACCGTACATAGGAAAATGATGAAATTTGGCACAGTTGTAGAGATGGCCATGAATAGTAATTGGACCAAATTTGGTGTCTCTATGACCAACTCTATAGCGCCACCACCAGTTCAAAAATTCAACATTGAAATGGTTATAACTTTTGAACCCTTTGATCTAGAGAAATATAACTTAGTACACTTGATTCCGCTCATCATGCTGATCAAAATCAATAGCTTACATTAAGACTCCGCCCATTACAGTAGTAGCCATTTTGTAAAGTACAGTATTCCGTTTTTTCGCTACTCCTCCTTCAAAATTTGTCCAATTTTGTCCAAGATTTGCTCAAATGATCTTTGGACTGAGCCGCATAGAAATGACTGAACAGATTTTTTTTATTCATCTTTGTTCAAAAGTTATGATGTCGCAAACTTAATGAGGTCCACCCAAAATTGGCTAAGAGGCTGTATCTCGGCCAAAGTTTGATCAATCGAAAGAAAAATTGGTACACTTGATTGGAAGCATGGTTTGAGGGTCCGTGCCAAAGTTGGGAACAGCGCCACCTACGGGTCATGAGATATGGAAAATAGCTATTTTGGTCAATAACTTTTGAACAGTTTGTCAGAAAATCATAAATGTGGTATCTATGGATTCCTTGGGTCATGCCGAATCCATGGATACCGATTTTGCCAGGATGGGATGTACCACGTGTCCGCCATTTTGAATTTTGTCATAATTTGCAATAACTTTTAAACTATTTGACATATCTTCACAAAATTTAGTATGGATCATCGACACAATGTCCTGAAGGTACATGAGAAGATTGAGCACAGCGCCACCTAGTGTTCCAGAGATATAAGGTCTTTTGTAAAAACGCTTATAACTTTTGTAAATATTGTTCAAATTTTTATTTCTTTATGTCATTACATTCTTTGGCTTATGCCGATTCCGTCGATATCTCATTTTTCATTTTCCAACAATGTGACTATCCGCCATATTGGAACAAATGAAAAACAGTTTTTTTACTACTCCTCCTTCAAATCTTGCTAAATTTTGTCCAAAATTTGATCATATGTTCTTTGGACTGAGCTGCACAGAAATGACTGAACAGATTTTTGATATTCGCTACCGTTCCCGAGATATTCATCTCCGAATTTGACCTAGCCTGTGTTTGTTGCCTTATGCCAGTTACCTTAGCATAATAATTGGTTAGCATGCTAACCAGATGCCATTCTTTCTAATGTGGCTCTTCAGCTATCAGGATAACCATAAGCTACATTAGCATTAAGCTAGCTTAGCATGCTAATCTCGTTAACATGATTTTGTCTGCTTATTCTTACACTGAAGCCTCTCCTCTGCAGCTTTGTAAAACAAGTCCTCTGGGTGGCGCAATCTGTTCAACCATGCGTCATGAATCCCGAACCATTCCGGTCGTGGGTTCGAGACCATTGTGGGGTGACTTTGAAATTGTGTATAAAATTGTCATTTGAACTCCTTTATTATCTAGGTAAGAGCTGTACTAATGTTTCTAACACTGGGATTAGAAATAAGTGTTTTTTTTTTCTACATTCTGTGTTCATTCTCATCAGAACTTCTGTTCATTTTGATTTTATCCTATCTGTACCTCTGAACCCATCTGTTCATGTACATTCTATTTCTGCTGTTTTTGCTCTTCTGGCTCCGCATTGCGCTACAGCCCTACTGTGCTACAGTGGCTTGGCCCCTGTATTGCTGCTTGCAGCTATATTTATTATTATAATTATTCTTCCCAGTGGAAGTCTATGGCAGCCCTATGAACCGTACATAGGAAAATGATGAAATTTGGCACAGTTGTAGAGATGGCCATGAATAGTAATTGGACCAAATTTGGTGTCTCTAGGACCAACTCTATAGCGCCACCACCAGTTCAAAAATTCAACATTGAAATGATTATAACTTTTGAACCATTTTATCTAGAAAAATAAAACTTAGTACACCTGATTCCTCTCATCATGCGGATCAAAACCAATATATTCCATTAAGACTCCGCCCATTACAGTAGTGGCCATTTTGAAAAGTACAGTATTCAGTTTTTTCGCTACTCCTCCTTCAAAATTTCTCCAATTTTGTCCAAAATTTGCTCAAATGATCTTTCGACTGAGCCGCACAGAAATGACTGAACAGATTTTTTTTTATTCATCTTTGTTCAAAAGTTATGGTGTCACAAACTTGACGAGGTCCACCCAAAATTGGCTAAGAGGCTGTATCTCGGCCAAAGTTTGATCAATCGAAACAAAAATTGGTACACTTCATTAGAAGCTTGATCTGAGGTTCCATGCCAAAGTTGGGAACAGCGCCACCTACGGGTCATGATATAACGTACTTAAAACCGATTGTGAAGTTGTAATAATTCTGAGGAAATTCTAAAGTAAGTGAATAGACCCGACGCAGTGTGGTCACAGAATTATTTCACAACTATTGTGCGTTAAAGTGCCGGCTA
Organism: Abramis brama; assembly: GCF_963993115.1. NCBI lineage: Eukaryota > Metazoa > Chordata > Actinopteri > Cypriniformes > Leuciscidae > Abramis > Abramis brama. The sequence goes on along the minus strand of NC_139964.1, from coordinate 2,421,438 downwards.
GTGAGTCTGACGCGCCGTGACTCTGTGAAGTTTAAAACAAAGAACCCGAAGCAGTGTGGTTTTGCCCGACGTACTGTGGCATTGTTTTAAAATTCATAAAATATTGTTTGAACCCGAAGTACTGATAAGCAAGCTGTTTTAAGAAAATAACATAAAACCCGACGTAGTGTGGTTGTGTCCGACGTACTGTGACAGTGTTAATTTTTTTTATATTGTTTATGGCCGAAGTACTGATAAGCAAGCTGTTTTAAGAAAATAACATAAAAACCCGACGTAGTGCGGTTGTGTCCGACGTACTGTGACAGTGTTATTTTTATTTTATTTTGTCCCCTAAACGATTTTGTGTAAAATTTAAGGTTCTACTGTGACATTGATTAAGTTTAGAAGGTTCGCTCAGTGTGATGGTTGTGTTCATTTGCATATAATCTGTGAATAAATTGACTAACGAATATCTTAAAACATCTAGATAACGCATAGTCATTTAAATCAGACGTTGTGAATACACAAGTTACTGTAAAGCCAGGTAATACTTTAAAATGGAAGAAATTATTGTTAAATACATCGCTAAACACGGTTCTCAGGCATTGTTTGATGGAATAGAAAATATTGTTGATAAACCATATGAGTGGGCTATCTCCAAGTTTGAAAATTATCCCAAAATGCCTATGAACAAAAAAGGAAAGGTAGCAAATGCGCTTCAAGCTGTTTTTGCTTCCTACAAAGTAACCAGGAAGAGAGTAGAGGAATTGGAGACTGAAAATGAGCGACTCGGGGTAATTTCACAAAACAATTACCAGGCTACTGAAATGATATACAAAGAAGAAAAAGTCAGGATGCAAAATGAGATTGCGCTTCTTAGAACTAACAATAGTATGCTCAGATCTTCTGTGGAATCATTGTTTAAGGATTTGGAAGAAGCTAAGACAGCTTGTCAGTTCATTATAAAAAATGGCATAAAAGTAAGACATTAGGTGTCACTTTTTGTAATCAAGCTTCAGAGATGCCAGATTTGAAGGAAGACAGTGCTGAGGGTTGGGAACAAGATTCTGAGTCATTAATTAGCCAATATTCTGACTGTACAGTTAGGTTTCCAATGGCACCAGTTCATGCTACTACAACTATGCGTGATACTGAAGAAGGGGAAGAACCAATAACTTCTACTATAGACAGAGGTTTTAATCCAAATGAATTAGAAGCTGTGATCAAGAATATTGGAAAATTTGATTCTGCCAAACACGACCCATTAGATTTTCTGAAAAACTTGGAGGAATATGCTGAAGTTTATAATTTTACAGATGGTGATGCATGCGTATTGCTAAGAATGTGTTTGCCTGACACTTTGTCTGGAGCATTAACATAGAAAGTGAAGAACAGAACTGCTACTAAGTCAGAGAGGAAACAGGCACTGCTGGATGTCCTAGGTGTGATGTCAGTTAATTGGGATAGGATATCTGAGATGCAAATGAGAAAAGGGGAACACCCAGCAGCATTCTCAGAACGATTACTGGAGACATTTAAGACTTTCAGTGGCAATCCTGATATTACTCAGAATGATATCAGTTTCAAGACTGCTTTGATTAGCAAATGTGATTCATCCACCCGTTCTGCTGTGATGATGTTTGTGACACCTCTGTCTGAATATGATGACATAATTGCTAAAATGACACAGTTCTACAACAATAATGCTAATGAAAAAAAATCTCATCCTGTGTCAGTAATAAATGTTGGAAAACCATATCAGAACAGTGATCGAGAGGTCTACTGGAAAAAAGAAGACCACAATACAGGGGATATAGTGGAGAGACCACCTCCTTATAACCCTGATAACCTCCCAGTATGTTACTCATGTGGCAAAGAGGGACACATTTCCAGAATGTGCAAATCTACATTCAAAAGAACAGGTCCAAAAATTGATTTAAATCAATTAAAGACCACAGTAGACAGATTGAGTAAGGAGAACGAGGAACTTCGTTCCAATTTGGATAAGCAGAGATCTGAAGCCAAGTGTTCCTCAGCATAGGGATCACAGGCCTCCATAACACATGTAGCACCACTGTCAAGAGATAATCATGGTAGACCAATTGTAAATATTGCTGTTGGAGGTCGATGCAATGATTGGTTAGTAGATTCTGGTGCTTCATTAACAATTCTTCATTCAGAAAATTTCTCACAGAACAGTAAAAAGACAATAACATTGGAGGGTTTTGATGGAACAATATCTCTAGCATCACAAACAGATAATATGTCATTTCAAATTGGAAAAGATAAATTCAAAGACAAAGCATGGCTCAGCAGAACAGGTGATGGTCGTAGTATCCTAGGTTCAGATATTATGACTAAGCGTGGATATATTATTGACTATGGCAACAATTGTATTTGGCGTAATCCTCAGAGTGAAGATAAAGTTGTGGAGATTTCTGATGTACATGCAGTACATACAATAAAAAAATCAGAGGAATATGATTTAGATACATTGTTATCAGTGGAAGATTTAGAATTGTCAGAAATATTGAGAAAAAGCAGAGGTGTTTTTGCTCAATCAAAACATGACTGTGGCAGAGTTGATACTAGTGTAATGGAAGTGAAGATTCAGGGTCGTGACCCACCCTCTCTAAGACAGTATAATTATCCAGATGAGGCGAATCCATGTATACAGCGTACAGTGGATTCTCTATTAGAACAGGGTGTTATTAGACCATGCTTTACTCCATCATTAGCCCCAATTTGGCCTGTTCGCAAACCAGACAATTCTTGGAGATTATGCATAGATTACAGGGAGCTAAACAAATGTACGCAGACTTGTGCACCTGTAGTAGCTTCCACCCCTGATGTGCTAGCATCTCTCTTACCAGAGGCTAACTACTACTCGGCTCTTGATGTGTCAAATGGTTTCTGGTCAATTCCATTACATCCAGAGTGTCAATACAAGTTTGCTTTTAAGTACAGAAACACGCAGTACACATGGAATGTTCTTCCACAAGGCTTTGTGAACTCACCTACCCTGTTCCACCAGTGTTTAGCTAAAATACTGGAACGCTTTTCTAAGCCTGAATGTCTGATTCAATATGTGGATGATCTTTTATTGCAGACAGCTGACAGGGAAGAACATCTCACTTTGTTAGCAGAATTGCTTCAGTTGCTAGATGAGGCTGGACTTAAATTGAATCCAAGAAAAGCTTAGTTGCTTAAGTCAGAAGTCACTTATCTAGGTATAAAAATAAGCGAAGGGGGGCGTACACCTGACCCACACAAGGTGGAAATAATTCAGAGACTTCCAGTTCCAGTATCAGTGACAGCTTTGAGATCATTTTTAGGAATAGTGGGATTCTGTAGGGAATTCATTGAAGGCTTTGCAGATATTGCAAAACCTTTAACCCTCTGAGGTCGGCAAACGCGCCCCCGCGTTTTGCTGGATTTTCTCCACATTGTAGAACTATAAACTTAAATTACTCTATCATTTATGGTCATACAGAAAAAAAGAAATATAAAAAAAGAATCTGTGATATTTCTACTTTTGTATGTGTCCACTTACAATCAAATCAAAACATTGTGCTTTTGTAAAATAAAGAAAATAAACAGGGTGTGCGTTCTGCCTCTCCGTCGCGGTGAACTTTTTTTTCTTGACCACGTCTATAAACTGAAACAAAACTCAGCGAATACTTGTCACACATTAATGAGCCATACACCTTTATAAACATTTAAGTGTGTACTTTTAAAACGATCGGGTTCAAAACGAAAACAAATATTCTCTGTTTAAGTAATTTGTATAAAACCAACAAGATGTCCAGCTTCTCAAACGCTTGCTCATTACAGTTAATTTGGCCACGCCTACGAGCGCAAAAGACATTCACATGCAAATCTCCACATGGAACGCGATCGCGCTCATTACCTCAAAAACAAAACACCAAAACACTTCACTTTTCGTCGAGTTAGGCGCACCGTGAGCTTACATTGGATTTAGGCTACCTCAGAAGAAGAAGAATGCGATTTGAAGACAAGAAAGATTTAAGGTAAGAAATTCTTACATATTAGTTTGTTATTGTTGCATAAATGTCACATTGCAGTTGAACTGTTGCTAGATATATGGGGAATATTATAATATTTAGACCCGTGTTTACTGTTAGGCCTACTGTGTTTGTGGATATCTGGTCAAACGTAGATATGTATGGTAACCATAATGTTTTATATTTGAGCGCGATCGCGTTTGAATGTTTGATATTTTGGATCGCGATCGCGTTTGAATGTATCATATTTTGCAGCGCGATCGCGTTTGAATGTATCATATTTTGCAGCGCGATCGCGTTTGAATGTTTCATTTGAAAATTTGAAAAGCAAAACACACCAAACAGCTTCATGTTTTTACTATTATCTCATTTCATATCATCATGACGAATGGAAACATTTGAAGTAACATGATAATCAATATATTTTTCTCTAGCTTGGTTGTTACTGAAATCTTTTGGAAGATTTATACTGCTATCTATTGTTATTATTATTTTACCCAGCACTGCGCATAGCCTACAAGGCACAACAAACCTGGTGTTCATTATATTATATATTGTTGGAAACATTTGTGTGTGTGTGTGTATTCTGTGAATTTTAAAAAGCATTTATTTCCAAAATCGTGCAGGCCTTTCTCTTGATATCAGTATGTTCACTTTTTTTTTCAGGGCCCAGATGCCACTGAGTCCTGCCGACTTCAACATTCACATGAGTCTCTGGAACATGAACATGGTAAAGTGAAAATCAAACACCTTGGAAATGAAAGGTATGTACAATGTTTTTAGGAATGGCACAAAGGTCTCTGTCTTTCAATAAGTGCTTTTTTGCCATTTGTTGTCTATTTGGATTATGTTGTGTAAATAAATCCAAACAATCTAAAAGCTATTCTTTTTTAAATCTCCTCATTTACAGTATTGTGCAAGGTCGCTCAGAATGACAGGGGCCTGATAGCTCCTAATAGGGCAGTTGGAGGAGGGTCTTTGTCTTTCTCAGGTGTGAAATCCATACATATTAATGAGCTCACGCATAGAGCTTTCTCACACAAAACACGTCGTAAAAATTTTAAATCAATATATTGTCTTCTCTGAATGAGCAGTCAGGGTGATTTTCACATAGTTTTAGAGCAAATATTCTAGGCTATGTCATACAATTTTCAAAAGTCTTGTGAAGAAATAATCAGTATGGGTTTCATGGCCTTATTTCAGTGAGAATTTTTTTTTGTATTTTCACAAACCACGCATAAATGTCATTATCTCAAAACTACAAACTTTTACATACATGCTGTTGATATATTATTGTAGCAGAGTTTGTGCTGAATACAGTGTAATTAGACTTTAGCCATGAAAATGTCACAAGTAACAGAAATAAGCACAAATGTCAGAGCATGTCAGAACACCTCCAGGGCCCAGAAAACAGCTCAGACCTCAGAGGGTTAAACTCTCTCCTTTCAGGAAAAAAGAAGAAAAATGATTCCTTAGATTGGGGTCCGGAGCATCAGACAGCATTTGAAAAATTGAAACCAGCCTTAATTAAAGCTCCAGCCCTTCGCAATCCAGACAGAACACAACCGTTCATTTTGCAGACAGCTGCAACAGAGGAAGCTCTTTCAACTGTCCTTCTGCAGGATGTGCAAGGAAATTTGCGTCCAATTGCTTATGCGTCTCGAGTACTTTCCCCTGTTGAAAAAGCATTTGATTCCTGTACAAGACATCTTTTGTCCGTTCACTGGGCAATGTCACATTTTGAATACAATTATGGTTTCAATGAAGTGACACTGCATACGCCACATACTCCTTTACAGCTTCTCTTAAATGGGAAAGTGAAAGGAGTATCGAGTGCTAGACTAGGTAGATGGACGTTAGATTTAGGATCCAAAAATTTGAAAACTGTCTACAAACCCAACTCCATGCTACCCCGAACACTTCTGTATGAAGGTGCTCCACACACTTGTGAAGATGAACACATTCCATCTTCTGACAGTGTCTTTGAGGTAAAAGCTATTGAAGGAGCTGTTGATGTGTATGTTGATGGTTCTAGGTTTTGGCAAGATGGGAAGTACCATACAGGTTTCGCTATTCATTGTGATCGAGGAAATTTTCTATATAAATGTCCATCTCATTTTTCAGCTCAGAAAGCAGAAGTGACAGCTGTATTACAAACATTAGAGGTCATCCCAGACTCAGATTTGAACATATATTCAGATTCTGCCTTTGTGGTTAATTCCCTTACAGAGTATTTGCCGATTTGGCAGAAGAGGGGTTTTACCAGTGCAGATGGACAACCTCTAGTTCATTGTGGCCCGATACAAGCATTATGGTCATCTGCTGAGGAGAGCACTCATAAAATTGCAGTGTTGAAAGTTAAAGCACACCAGAAGAAAGGAACAGATAAACATGGGGACGGAAACTTGATAGTTGATGAATTAGCAAAGAAAGCGGCTATGGAAGGAGTAACATTTTCAGGTATTAAGGAACAAGAATCAATCGCAGCTATCACTCTTAAAGAACCAGTAGATTTGAAAAATGCCCAAAAGGGCGATCCTTTGATAACAGAAGCAATCAGGCTGAAAAGAAATGATCAATCTATTAAAGATGGTCCATTTGCACCACATGATGCACAATTGATAATTCATGATGATATACTACTGTACAGGAATGGTGATAATCCAGTATGGATTCCACCTACAAGATTGCGGAATGATATTTTGTATCATATCCACAATCAGGGGGGACACTTAGGTGTAACAAAGGTAAAGGACAGGATATGGAATATGTTTTGGTGGCCAGGCATGGATAAGGATGTGAAAGAATACTGTGCAAATTGTTTAACGTGTGCTCAAATGAATCCCTCAGGGGTAAAAAAGAAGGGCTGTTTAAGACCGACTTGCCTTGCTGAAGGCCCCTGGACGAACCTTCAGATTGATTATATTGGTCCTTTACATGCGGCTAAAGGAGGGTACAGATATATTCTAGTGATTGTTGACACATTTACCAAATGGATTGAGGCTTTTCCAATCAAGTCTGATACTGCTTCTGCCACAGCATGAGTACTTTGGGAACAAGTGTACTGTAGATTTGGCCTTCCTCTGAGTTTAGAAAGTGATAGAGGCACCCATTTTACAGGAAAAATCCATGTAGATCTTGCAAAACTGCTTGGAATAAAGCATAGGCTCCATATAGCACATCATCCACAATCATCTGGAGGGGTGGAAAGATCAAACAGAACTTTGAAGACAGCTTTGAAAAAAATAGTGTTAGAGAATGGTCCAAATTGGGCTCAAAACCTTCCAAGCATACTGACGTCAGTTAGAGGGATTGTCCACAAAAGTACAGGTTTTAGTCCCCATGAATTGATGACAGGGAGAAAAATGAGATTACCAGAACATCTTTTATCTGAAGTTCCCAAACCTATGATTGAAGGATGGACAACAGAAACATTCCTCAAGAATCTGTGTAAATCATTAACAGCTATGTATAACCAAGCTGCTCAAGAAATTGGGCTCAGTCAGAAATACAACAAGATGTATTATGATCAGGATGTGCATGTCCAGAAATTTGAGCTTGGTGATGAGGTGATGGTAAAGAACTATCACCACGAGGGTCCATGGTCCGCTAACTGGATTGGACCATACACAGTGATTGACAAATGTGGAGATGCAGTTTACAAAATCTGTCATAAAACTAAAAACAGACACCCAGTGAAGAAATGGTTCCACATTAATCAGATGAAACCATATAAAAAATCAGATGACAGACCTAACGAAAAAAATACATAAAAACAAGAAAATGTGTTTGTTATCAATTTGTGCTTATATTTTTATTCTATTAATCTCATAATTTGCTTACGTACCTATTTCAAAAAATTTTTTTTTTTTTTTTTACCTATTTCAAAAAACAAAACAAAAAAAACTTGTTGTGATATATGTGTTCTATGTTTAAACATTAGATTATAGATTGATGTATGCGTTTCATGTTTAAACATTAGATTATAGTTAGATTATAGATAATTCCATGATCAATATTGAATGTTCCAAGTGGATATGATGGTTCTTGGTTACCTCGTATATAAAAAAAAATAATAATAATAATAATATTATAATAATTTTCATTATCACAAACTATGATAATTTTGCTCAAGTGAAGTAGAGCCATAACTCAGTGTGCAGGAGGCATAGATCCCGAAGACGGGTACGATTCTCTGATGGCCATAAGGGAACAACCTAAGCCAGGGCTATGCCGCCACTGGGGCACCTGCCCACCAGGTTTCGGGAAGTGTTATCTATGAAAAGGGAGTGGTGGTGATGCTACTTTGGGCCAAGAGCATCAAAGGGGGGTCTATAAGAAATTATGGTCTGTTCCCAATAACTTCCACTCCAATATATATATATATATATATATATCAAAATGTTCCTTCACTTAACAGAGCTTAATTATCATATAGATACAATTACATCCAATCTCAGTAATATGTAAATAGTATCACAGAGGGCAACCAACAACCATCTTGATTACAGGGACTTCAAATAGCTTGTCACCTTAAACATTTGACCGTTCTGTTTTAACAGAAGATCAAAGATGTGACCACTACAGATAGATCTTAACACCTAAAACATTTGACCGTTTTGTTTTAACAGAAGATCCACTTCAGATAGATTTTATCACCTTAGCCTTTTGCTGTTCTGATTTCACAGAACATCAAAGATGTGGGCACAGAGGAAAGATCCTCAATTTACATTTAAGACAGAGTTTCAGCCTCATGTTGAGAGGGAAGACGAATCTATTATTCTTAAATTACACTTAAAAACAGAGCTTCATTTACATGTTGAAGGGAAAGACGATGTGCTTAATTTACATGTAGAGGGGGAAGACAAACGGAATAGAGGATAAATGTTTGAGCTGAGATGATGAGATTCATTCTGTATGACTCCGCTGAATCCGAAGTGCTGTCTGTACTTTGTTACTACTTTGCTGTAATAAACTTCATTTTTGAGATCTTCGACGTCCACATCATTTTTTCTTACACTGACTATTTAAACTGAGCAGTGTAATATCTTATATGTAAGGTTGACCATTTTATTTTAATAATGAACGCTGCGATGTCAAGTTTGCAATGCTGGAATATGTTGTGTGCACGTGTAACGAGTGTTGTATTTAATTATTAATTTCGCTCAAAATCTCTCTCTTTGTTATATTTATATAATAATTTTTTATTTTGGAAATTATTATTTTAGTATTTCATTTCATTTATTCTTTAATATTGATTTCTTTTATTTGAGATGTCATGTTTCTATGCTTATTTGGTCATTTTTCAATATTGTTAAATATGGCGCATGGCTCCTTTAATACTAATGTTCCGGTTCTGGTTGCTCTCCTTCGGTTCAGATAAGCGCGACTGAAGAGAGGTGAGTTGTGCTGAAGCTCCGTCTAAAAAGTTGATATGAGTTTTGTTTATTGTACTAAAACATGTAATTTTGTTCTTTAATACACTTTAATCTTATTCAAACTTGTATGAAGTTGCAAGCTCTGTGGCTAAAATTGAAGAGGAAATTTATTTGAAGAGAGTTCTGGCTAAAATAATGCCTTACTAAAATAATCACTGACAGGCTGATGTCACAATGGCAAGAGATGGCCACAGATTCAAGCTTGTTTTGATTAATTTGTATTTTTATTCATGCAGGTATATGTTCCCATTCATGCTTCTTTTAATATTTTTTTTAGAATTTATGTAAAATGTTTTTTTTTTTTTGTTAAATATGTTGAACACTATTGATTTTGATTTATATGAGAAACATGAAAACTGTAAAATGTGTTGCAGTTGCTGCAAGATTCAAGCTGGTTTTGATTAATTTGTCTTTTTATTCATGCAGCATAATATCTGGCCTGAGTAATTTCTGTTGCCCAGTCTTGTTCATCTACCCACACAACGCAAAGCTAATGAAGACTGGTCACGCGTGAGGCACCGACGCGATCGAACAGAGGAAACATAAAAACATAATCCGTAATTTTGGTCATTCAGATAAGAGTAGGATCGTTCAAAACTAGGGAAGCACCGATCCCATCCCAAAAATTCTGAGTATCGGCCGATACCGATCCGATATCAGCACAGTTTTCTTTTTAATCAATGTAGAATTTCTATACCTCTGTTTGTTGAACTGATAATTACTCTTTTGTGTTAAACATCATTATAAAGAAAAACAACAAATTAAAAAATTAGATGATCATAATCTATGAAAAAATACTATCATAAACTAGATTAGTTGAAAATTCAGCAGCAATAGTTACTCTAGAAAAATCATGAGAGCACAATAACTGAATTAAATCTAAACATTCAGTGAAAAAAACATTATTTAGTGGAGATTGAGAACAAATAAAAGTGAGTAAGTGTAGTACTAAATCTGTTAAAATGTTACTCATTGCTCTTTGTATTGTTGTAAAATACATTCATGAAAAACAAGTAAATATATTTATGATATATACTATAAAATTAAAATACATTTATTTTAAATGTTAAGCGCAGCTGTTTAATGAGGCAGCAAAATATAGATAGGACAGACCAAGAAAGGCTATTAATAATCTTTCATTGCACAAAAGTATTATAATATGAAAGGCTCCAATACAGAGCGGCACAAAGCGCTTATGCGTATCCCGTGCGCAGAATGATTTGATTTGATGAGTGTTTGTTTATAAACTGCAGCTCGTAAAAGAAATGAAACAAGCACTTTCCAGCAAAACATTTGTAGGGACCAAATTTGCCGCACAAGTCCTGAAAAGTTGAGCCAAAGTGTCTCGATCGGCCCCCGGTGGCTGGTCCCAATATAGGTCATAAACCCAGAGTCTCGATCGCCACCCGGTGGCTGGTCCCAGTATAGGTCATAAACCCAGAGTCTCGATCGCCCCTTGGTGGCTGGTCCCAATATAGGTCATAAACCCAGAGTCTCGATCACCCCCCCAGTGGCTGGTCACAGTATAGGTCATAAACCCAGAGTCTCGATCGCCCCCCGGTGGCTGGTCCCAGTATAGGTCATAAACCCAGAGACTCGACCCCCCCCCGGTGGCTGGTCCCAGTATAGGTCATAAACCCAGAGTCTCGATCGCCCCCCGGTGGCTGGTCCCAGTATAGGTCATAAACCCCGCCTCCCCAAGTGTAAGTGAAGTGTAATGAACGCGATGGAAACTAAACAATCAAATTACACTTCAAATTATTTTTTTTCAAAGATGTTTTCTGTCATTTTAGGACATTTTTAATCACGCTGATCTTCCGGAGGAGATTGGAGCTTCAGCTTTAATTTCTACATGTCCATAACTGTTTGTTTTTTTCACATAGTTAACTTTGTACTAACCGTTTCTGCGGGAGTTAGGGCGGGACCTTGATATTGCGGCTTTACTTCCGGTTCACTACTGTGCAGACTCGGGTCCCGCGTTCACTACTGCGCAGACTCGGGTCCCACGTTCACTACTGCGCAGACTCGGGTCCCGCGTTCACTACTGCGCAGACTCGGGTCCCGCGTTCACTACTGCGCAGAAGCAGGTCACAAATCTGCACAAGGTGTCAGCGCCATTTTAGGACTTTGGCGGCTTCAGTTTCCACCAATGGAAGAGAGTGAAGAGGTGTCGTCCATCTTTTTTTACAGTCTATGGTAGGGACCAGTACAATATGGGCGTGATGGCACTCCTCATTATAGGCGCACATACTTTTAAAACAAGACAATGATTATCTAGTCTCCAAGGTAGTTTAGCTACAACTCTGCAATAAAGCAAGATGGAAAGCAATGTATTGACACTGACTATTGATTTATAGGCTATATTGCATTTAAAATGTTGATTGGCTGGACATACTGGATAATATGGATGCACATCCCCTCAGTAAATAATAACCATCAAGTATCAAGTATTGCTTTTATCATTTAAAACACAGTGACATGCTATGGCACGCCATTTTAGCTTTAATTCATTCACAGGATGCATTTTTGATAACAACAATTAAATTTCTACTATTTAAAATGTGAATTATTGATATTAAAAATGTACTTTTTCTTCTAACAATGTCTATTTCTGATATCAGGAATTACATTTTCATTAAGTCCTAGTTAAAGGAGGGAGGACTGTAGTGGGAACACTGGGTGTCAGGTGTGACTGAGTGACAATGGCTAATGGTTTACATGGCTAATGGGTCAGGTATGAGGGCCCCTTAACAGAATTTTGCTTAGGGCCCCAGGGAGGTCTGGATCGGCTCTGCGCGTGAAGAACAAGTATAGTGCTCTCTACTCCAGTGTGGTGATCTAAAAGACACCCGGGAGAAAGTTACATGAACAGCAATAAACTCCAGAAAGATAAAGTAATTTTATGCAAAACCATAGACCTTTCTCTACAGATCAAGTATAACAATAGTAACATTGAATCATCTTGGAGAGAGTTTCAACATGTTGACTGCCGTAACCGAACGCGACGCGCTGTTTGAGCCGCAGCGGAGGGAAGCACTTACTTGAATTTAACAACTTCAATATTAATCATTAAATCACTTTATCACATTAAACTATGGAGTGGCTTTAGAACACTTATAATATAGTGCACGAAAAGTTGACGGTTCTTTATAATGTTTTTTGTGGCTTTTGTGAGGCTTAACAATAACACAATAGTTTATGCACAATATCGGATTTGAATTCCTATACTGAGTATCAGATCGGCGCATCTCTATTCGAAACTGCTAAGTATTTAAATTAATTTGTGTACACTCATAATAAAACAGAACATTGTGGCTTTGTAAAATAAATAAAACAAACAGGATGTGTTTTCTGTCGTCTCGGTTTCATTCCCGTCAACTTGTTTGTGGAGTGCTTCACAAAAATAAACCAAACTCAACAGAATATTTGAATTATATTTGAATATTTGAATTGAATATCGAATTACCGTGCTTTCCACCCTCATATGCCCCTGAGACGAGAGATTTATGTATTTTTTGTCTGGAAAAAATCCTCCGATGACGTCAAAATCGTCATTTTGCGTCATCGGAGGATTTTTTGGCCAGAGGCTAAAGACTACAGCCAGTAGGAGGGGCTGTCCCACATGTTTTCAACCCGCCCATAGAGGGTGGGATCTCACTCACAGAATGTACACATAGTTCAGCAGTCTTTCTTTGGAAGCTTAGCTAACAGGCTCTTGTTCTGTGGAGAAAGCGGAGTAGTAGGAGAAAGCTGAGTAGTAGGGGTTACCATCCTCTTTTTCCCGGACATGTCCGGCCGTCGAGATCGTCCAAAATGTCAGAGATTCGGCGTTTGCTTTCTGCAGTCGCCATTCATTGTTTACATGCACACCTTTTGTTTCAATCTAACTGAATTCATTCCGATTGGTGAATCCGAATGTAGTGTTTACATGAACGCTAAACAAGTGATCGGTTGATGTGCGTTTTAACATTGCTAAGAAAATTCCCGCTCCTCCGTGAGAGATACGAGACCGGTGCGTCTCGGTGTCGGTCATCAGTAATCACGCCACCGGCCTCGCGCCGTTCTCCCGCACCCCTCAGCCTCGTCCTGCTCGCTCGCCACAGTAAACATAATGAATGAATGGCGACTGTAGAACGCAAAAGCCGAATCCCGGACATTTTGGGCGATCTCGAAATCCCGGGCAGAGCAGACTCACTAGTAGCCTTGTTGTTTACTGCGCTCTCTTACCAGTAGGCGTGGCTTGGGAGTGGCCTCCTAGGCCAGCGAAGCAAGTGCATTCTGGGAGTTGTTGTCTTTCATCCACATAAGCCAAAAATACATTTTCTGGCTTTTCTCAGTCTAGAAAGCTCCAAATTCAAAAATAATTTCACATTTCTTCTACATAAATGACCCATTTTAAATACACATTCATCTTTCCAGAGGTGAAGTATCCCTTTAATCTGTTGATTATTTAAGTCAAATATATTTAGCATATTTATTCCTTTTATACAGGCCTATAGACTATGATTTTATGAAAACAAATGATTATTTTTATTATATTTTAAATGTAACTCCATTTTCCTTAAATCATCCTGGCGACCCAGGGTTTGAAAACCTGTGCTCTAGGGAACTGAGTTTGGCTCCCCTAGTATAAGTGAACCTCAGGGAATATATTAAAATAATGTAAAAACTCCATGTTATGACCCCTGTAAAGATGTAAGATGCATTATTAAAAAGGATTCTTTAGCATTAATGATTAAACACTCACAGAGCTTTTCTGCAGTTGACCACAGCTGGTACCAGTCTTCTTCTACCCTCAGCTGATGTGTTGTATTTCATGGTGTTCAGCTCATCCAGCGCCTCCTCTGAGATCTGAAGCATGTAGGAGATAGTTGAGCAGTGAGCAGGAGAGAGTTCCTCCTCTGAGTGTTTGTCTGATTTCACAAACTCCTGAATCTCTCTGGACAGAGTCTGATCTTTCACTTCCAGCAGACAGAGGAACAGATTGATGGATTGATCAGCTGAGAGACGATTAATATTCCGAATCACCTCCTCCTCATCATCATCACCATCATCATCATCTTTGATCTTGTCTTTAATGTGCTGTGCGATTCTCCTGATGCTCTCTGAGCTGTTCTCTGTGTGTGTCAGTAGATCCTGTAAGAGTCTCTGATTGGACTCCAGTGAGACGCCCAGAAGGAACCGCAGGAACAGATCCAGCCGTCCATTCTCACTCTTGAGTGCTTTATTTACTGCTGGTCTTAGTAGATCATACAGAGAGACTTTTTTAAATCGATAAAATCTGAATTCAAGCAGCTGCAGTGGTTCCTTGTTCTTCATTAAATAGCAGTAAAACACATAGAAAGCAGCGAGAAACTCCTGAACGCTCAGATGAATGAAGCTGTAGACTTTCCTCTGATGAATCACAGATTCCTCCTTAAAGATCTCAGTGCAAATCCCAGAATGCACTGAGGCGTCAGAGATGTCTATGCTGCTCTCAATCAGGTCCTCCTCATAGAACATCACATTGCCCTTCATCAGCTGATGGAAAGCCACTTCAGCAAGTTTCACAATCACTTCTCTGTTGGACTGCAGGAGTTTATCTGGATCTCTCTCTTCATACTTCTGATTCCTCATGTTGATCTGAATCAGCAGGAAGTGGATGTACATTTCAGTCAGAGTTTGAGGGATTTCTGCACTCAGATCTTCTTCCAGGAGCTTCTGAAGCACAGTGGAGGAGATCCAGCAGAAGACGGGTATGTGGCACATAATGTGAAGGCTTCTTGCTCTTCTGATGTGTGAGATGATTCTGCTGGCTTGATGCTCGTCACTGATTCTCTTCCTGAAATATTCCTCCTTCTGAGGATCATTGAATCCCTGAATCTCTGTCAGACGGTGGATGTATTTGGAGGGGATCTGATTGGCTGCTGCTGGTCTGGAGGTGATCCAGATGAGAGCCGAGGGAAGCAGATCTCCTTTCATGAGCTTTGACATCAACACACCCACTGATGAAGTCTCAGTCACATTAGAAACTTCCTGAGCGCCTGAAAACATCAGTGTGATTCTGCTTTCATCCAGACCATCAAAGATGAACACAACTTTACACTCCTCATAAATCTTTGAGTCCAGATCTTGAAGTTCAGAATGAAAGTCCAGCAGAAGTCTGTGAAGACTGTACTGATCATCTCGGATCAAGTTCAGCTCTCGAAATGGAAGCACAAACATGAAATCTACATCCTGATTGGCTTTTCCCTCGGCCCAGTCCAGAATGAACTTCTGCACAGAGACGGTTTTCCCAATTCCAGCGATGCCTTTAGTAAGAACAGTCTTGATCTGCTCTTTCTCCTCGCATCCTGGTTCAGGAGAGGCTTTAAAGATGTCATTGCAGTAGATTGGAGTGTCTTGTGAGTGTTGTGTTCTGGCTGTTTTCTCCATCTGTAAAACCTCATGTTCTTCATTCACTCCTTCACGCTCTCCCTCTATGATGTAGAGCTGTGTGTAGATCCTGTTCAGGAGGGTTTCATTCTCTTGGAGTTTCAGTCCCTCAAATAATCTCTCATACTTGTTCTTCATGCTGGCTTTGTGTCTGTGTTTGACTCTCTGTAGTTCATCATTCACTGGTTGAGGATAATCCTGGTCTCCAGTCTGATCATCTCTATAAACTCTGCTGAGAAAAACAAAAGTGCACAGATTTAAGAACATGAAAAATAAAATCTATATCTACACAATCTTGTCGATCTTATATTTTCTGTACAATTAACCTTCTGGGGTCTAAGGTGTTTTTGGGGTCCTTGAGATGTTCTGACATGCCCTGACATTTGTGCTTTTTTCAGTTGCTTATAAACATATTAATGGCAAAGGTGTAATTACACTCTATTTAGCACAAACAGGGCTACCATAATATGTGAGCAACATGCATGTACATGTTTGTATTTTTGAGAGAATAATGTTTATGCATGGTTATTGAAAAAACTAAAAACGAAAGTTTCTGAAATAAGGCCACAAAACACATACTAAATATGTGTCAATAAGACTTTTATGGATGTCGTCGTCTAGAGTTTTTTCTTCAAAATGATGTGAAAATCATCCTGCCTAATCATTCACATGACACAATACATTGATTTAAGTTTTGCAAAACACTTTCTGTTTGGAAAGGCAATATGCGGCAATATGCAATATCAATTCATCAAGTCCAGCATTTCACGGATGGATACCCAGGAGAGGAACATGAACGAGTCTGGTCGGGCTATTCAAGCTCTTGTGGCGCAGGTGTCCGAGCTCACCCAGCAATTACAACATCTGCGAGTTCCCACTGCGCCACCCACACCGTCCGCTCCCCCCGTACCATCAGAGAGCGTCTCCCAGTCAGAGCCCTTTGCCTTTACTGTGGCGCGGCAGGACATTTTGCTTTTAACTGCCCGGTAAAAGGGACAAGCCCGGCAGTAAATCTGAGGCTACTGTCGGGTGGGATCTCCGCTGAGAAGACCTCATCAACATCTACGCTCCTTCCGGTAAGACTAAGATGGTCAGCCCACACTCACGACTGTCGAGCACTACTCCGGGGCAGAGGGTAACTTCATGGACTACACATTCACACTCAAGATTCAGGCTCTCCTTCTACCCCTCACCCGTACCATCGCAGTTCACGCTCTCAACGGTCAAGCTCTTCCCACCATTTCATTCACCACTGGACCCATCACACTCATCGTATCTGGCAACCATACTGAAACCACTTCCTTCTACATTCTGGACTCCCCCCTCGCACCCATTGTTTTAGGACACCCCTGGCTCATTGAACACAATCCCAAGATAGACTGGCAGCAGAAATCAGTGTTGGAGTCCTGTCTTGTGTCTGCTTGTCCGTCTGTTTCTGTTTCTGCGTTTCAGGAGGAAGCAGTGGATTTGTCAAACGTGCCCACGGAGTATCAAGACCTGAAGGAGGTGTTCAGTAAGTCTCGTGCTGCTTCTCTCCCTCCGCATTGTCCCTATGACTGTGCTATAGAGTTACTGCCAGGTACGTCTCCGCCTAAGGGCAAGTTATATTCACTTTCTGTTCCAGAAAGAGAGGCTATGGAGAAATATATTTCTGATTCTCTAGCAGCGGGGTTCATCCGTCCCTCCTCTTCTCCAGCGGGGGCGGGGTTCTTTTTTGTGGGGAAGAAGGACGGATCCCTGCGACCTTGTATTGACTACCGGGGGCTGAACAGCATCACGGTAAAGAATACTTATCCTTTGCCGCTGATGTCTTCAGCCTTCGAGAGGTTGCAGGGAGCATCGATCTTCACTAAATTGGACTTACGTAATGCTTATCATTTGGTCCGCATCAGGAAGGGGGATGAATGGAAGACTGCTTTTAACACCCCCAGGGGGCACTTTGAATACTTGGTCATGCCCTTCGGCTTGTCCAACTCCCCAGCAGTCTTCTAGGCACTCGTCAACGACGTGCTGCGAGATATGGTCGATCAGTTCATATATGTCTACCTGGATGACATATTGATTTTTTCTTCTTCTCTCCAGGAGCACGTGCAGCACGTTCGACGAGTGCTTCAGAGGCTGCTAGAGAATGGGCTTTTTGTCAAGGCGGAGAAATGCGCTTTTCATGCACAGTCTGTTCCTTTCTTAGGGTACATTTTGTCGTCTGAAGGAATGCGTATGGATCCTGAGAAGGTTAAGGCTGTGGTGGATTGGCCAAGTTCAGATTCCCGTACGGCCCTACAGAGGTTTCTGGGGTTCGCCAATTTCTACCGGCGGTTCATTCGCAATTTCAGCCAACTAGCCTCACCTCTGACCGCCTTGACCTCCCCCAGAACTACGTTCAGGTGGTCAGACACAGCTAAGGCTGCATTTGCCAAACTGAAAGGCAGCTTTGTTTCAGCCCCCATCTTAGTTACCCCTGATCCATCACGTCAGTTCGTGGTGGAGGTCGATGCGTCAGAGGTGGGGGTAGGTGCAGTGCTATCCCAACGTTCTCCTGCAGACGACAGAATGCATCCGTGCGCGTTTTTGTCTCACCGTTTGTCCCCTGCCGAACGTAATTATGATATTGGTAACAGAGAGTTGTTGGCAGTCAAGTTAGCATTGGAAGAATGGCGTCACTGGTTAGAAGGGTCGGGGGTACCTTTTATCGTTTGGACCGATCATAAGAATCTGGAATACATTAGAACCGCTAAAAGATTGAACTCCAGGCAGGCTTGGTGGGCACTTTTTTTCGGACGTTTTGACTTTACTCTCTCGTACCGCCCGGGTTCCAAAAACATCAAACCCGATTTTTTATCGCGCATTTTTGACCACTCCAATCGCCCGTCTACTCCCGAGTGCATTTTTCCGGAGACCCTAATTATCTCCACACTCACATGGGAGGTCGGATCGAAGGTCAAGACGGCCTTACAAGGGGTAACGCCTCCGGTCGGTTGTCCACCGAACCGTTTATTTGTGCCGGAGGGATTACGGTCCGACATTATTCAGTGGGGGCATTGTTCCAATGTGGCTTGTCATCCAGGAGTCAGTCGCACTACATCTTTAGTCAAGCAACGATTTTGGTGGCCACGGATGGCTTGCGACGTTCACAGTTTTGTTTTGGCTTGCTCAGTTTGTGCCACTGGTAAGACTTCCAATCGACCCCCAGATGGGCTCCTTCAACCGCTGCCGATCCCTTCGAGACCCTGGTCCCATATCGCACTAGATTTTGTCACCGCCCTTCCACCCTCTCAGGGTAACACGGTAGTTTTGACCGTGGTGGACCGGTTCTCGAAGGCGGTCCACTTCATTCCCTTGCCCAAATTGCCCTCAGCCAAGGAGACAGCGTTAACAGTCGTTAACCACGTCTTTCGGTTACATGGCCTCCCGACGGACGTGGTTTCCGACAGAGGACCCCAATTCGTGTCCAAATTTTGGCAAGAGTTTTGTAGATTACTGGGTGCGACTATTAGTCTGTCCTCAGGGTTTCATCCCCAGAACAATGGCCAAACTGAGAGAGCCAACCAGGATTTGGAGAGAACGTTGCGATGTCTGGTCTCCAAGAATCCTTCCTCATGGAGCCAACAACTGTCAATGGTGGAGTACGCCCACAATTCGTTACCAGTGTCATCTACGGGCCTATCTCCGTTTGAGTGTAGTCTAGGTTACCAGCCACCAATTTTTCCTAGTCTGGAATCCGAAGTCGCGGTCCCCTCCGCTCACGCTTTCGTCCAGAGGTGTCATCACACTTGGACTAGAGCCCGCGAGACTCTACTCCAAGTGGGAGCGCGCACCAAGGCCAAAGCCGATCGCCACCGGTCTAGGCCTCCCGTATACGTCGCTGGTCAAAAAGTGTGGCTTTCTACCAAGAACATTCCTCTCCGTTCCGTCTCTAATAAACTTGCTCCCAAATTGATCGGCCCGTTCACTGTCACCAAGATCATTAGCCCGGTGGCAGTCCGCCTCAAATTCCCTCCAGTGTACAGGAGGATTCATCCCGCCTTCCATGTTTCCAAAATAAAACCCGTGTTTCGTTCTTGTATTAATCCGCCTGTCCCGGTTCCCCCCCTGCCGCGACTCGTAGAAGGGGAACCTACATATTCGGTTAATCGTATTCTGGACTCAAGGCGGAGGGGACGCGGATTCCAGTACTTGGTGGACTGGGAAGGTTACGGTCCGGAGGAGAGAAGCTGGGTGCCTGCTAGAGACATCCTAGATCACTCCCTTATTGATGATTACAATCGACAGGTAAGGGAGTCTGGGGACGCCAGGAGGCGTTCCTAGGAGGGGGGGTACTGTCACGGTTCATGAATTCACTGGTTTCTTTGTGTCTCGTGTATTTGTTGTTCTGTGTGTGTGGGTGTGTGTGAGTGGGCGTTACCGCTCGTTACAGCTGATCAGCGCGCCAGCTGATCTCATTCCCCGCACCAGCTGCTGACAATTCACTCACCTATAAGTTCTCATCGCACTATCCTCTCTTTGTCAGATCGTTGTTTGGTGTCCTCAGTGTGTGTTCATCGTGTGCCCGTCTGCAGTCTTGTTCCTGGTTCGAGTTCCTGTTCAGTGTCTTCGTGATTTCGTCTCGTCTGGATGTTCACCTGCACTGGATTCACCGTCACCACTCTTCACCAGCACGAGCCCACCCGAATTTCTGAACTGTGTTTTGTGTCTTTGACCAACCAAATAAAGAGTTTACTTGCATCCTTGCTTCCGCTTTGTGTATTATGACACTATCCAAAACTAATCAATGAAATGTTGTCTTTCATATATCTGTAACATAGGTCTTTCGTTTTTATTATAAGAAATATAAATGTTAATTTGCAGTTTAATACGTTGCTTATACAAATACATTTTATTTCAACATATTTCAGTAGATTTTTACTCAGTATAGCAATACAGTTTGCTAAAAGCGAAACATTCATTCACACAGAAACGCGATTCAAATTTAAACCGTCTTTTGCAAGTTGTGGTAAACAGAGCGCATCTCTGCCGTTCATTCATTCATTCACAGAAACGCGATTCACTTGAGAATAAAAAAAAACTTACTACAGTATTCCATAGCTCAGGATCTGTTGCTCCTCGAAATACCAGCACTTCTGAGGTACATTTTCCATTATAGTATTATTCCTCACAGCGCTGCGAGACTGTGTAAACAAGTACAATGATCTGAATAAGCTTGATGTGTTTTCTCGAGCTGATGTGGGCGTTCACAGTTTGCAGGATTGCCTCAGTCATTTGCGTTTGAATAGCGCGCGCTCTCCGTGGGCGGGGTCACATTAAAAATAATTAGCTGAGATGAGAACGACTGACATCTCGCTTTTTTCATACAGATTGCATAAACTGAGAATATTTGTTTTTTATAAAAAATACTTCATTTAAAAGAAGAGAATTCAAGCTTCATGCCTGTGTGTCTGTATGCCTGTTTGACTGAGTATTCGCTGAGTTATGGTTCATTTTCGGACGCGTTTCAGAATGGACTTAACTGACAGAGAGAAGGCAGAACTCGCTTCGTGTTTTTTTTTTTTATTTGGCAAAAAGCACAACACTTTGTTTTTATTGTGAGTATACACACAAAAAATACACACTTAACAGGATCGATTGATGTATGAAACTCCTATGGAAAATCAAAGTCAACAGAGTATTTTTGAGTCTCTTTTACACTGATAAAAAAAAGCGAGCTGGTATCACCGGCGATACCGCCGACCCCAGGGGGTTAATTTGTTTCATTTCAGTTCAACACTTTTTGCATACACTGACTCCAGATCCTGAGAAAACACAAATAAATAATTCTTCCTGTCTGCCGTTTCATTTATTTTCATTAGGGCTACAATAACTAATTGATAAAATGGATAAAAATAGATAATGAAAATAATTGATGATGAATTTGATTATGGATAAGTCGCATCTGCACACTGTGCACAGAAACCATCAGCCAGTCACATCGTTTTATATCAGTGAATAACTAATTTCTATGGATAAACGCATATGGAAATTAGCGGAGGACACAGAGTGATCTTCTGTGGGAAAGGAGCAGGACTCAAGTTGTCTGAAACATGAGAATGCTTCATATTTTTAAGCTCTTCAAACAAAAGTTAAGCGTTTACCGCAGCTAGCACTGTTGTGCTCTGACAGATGTGTGTGCTGTTTATTAAGGCTGAACGATACATCGACTTTTCATCGCGATATGAACTCGCGCGATGAACACATCGCAACAGACAGCCTGACACAATGAATAAATGCCTGGTTCAGATTACAAGACTTTTGTGTCTGATAAGATAGTCACGGTGTCAGATTACACGATTTTGACTACTAAAATCTTGTCATGTGTGGACAAGAAACATGTCAGACTACACATTGCTTTCCGACCAGTCATCGCGTGCCGTCACACGCACACATTCACTCACAAACATTCACTCGCACGCACACGCACACACTGTCCCTCGATCACTCACTCACTTGCGCGCGCACACACACACTCGTGCGCGCACACACACACTTGCACGCACACACTCGCTCACTGGTGCACACACACACTCATGGTGCGTTCAAGTCCTCCTGGGAAGTTCGTACGTACGAGGTGGGAAGTCGTGCTCACTCACTCGCACACGCTCACACACACACACTCACTGTCCCTCGTTCACTCACTCGCTCACTGGCGCACACACACTCATGGTGTGTTCAAGTCCTCCTGGGAAGTTCGTACATACGAGGTGGGAAGTCGTGCTTATAACGGCAAGTCACTTTCGTCGGAGCAAGATGGCGGAGTACTTTCTCTTAATTAACCCTCTGGGGTCTGAGGTGTTTTTGGGGTCCTTCAGATGTTCTGACATGCCCTGACATTTGTGCTTTTTTCAGTTGCTTATAAACATATTAATGGCAAAGGTGTAATTACACTCTATTTAGCACAAACAGGGCTACCATAATATGTGAGCAACATGTATGTACATGTTTTCATTTTTGAGAGAATAATGTTTATGCATGGTTATTGAAAAAACTAAAAATGAAAGTTTCTGAAATAAGATCACAAAACACATACTAAATATGTGTCCACAAGACTTTTGACTAATGTTGTTGCCTAGAGTTTTTTCTTCAAATGATGTGAAAATCATCCTGCCTAATCATTCACATAAAACGATACATTGATTTAAATTTTGTGAAACACTTTTAGTTTGGAAAGGCAATATGCGGATGGGGCGTAAACGATCCAACACCATCATGAATATTTAGTAGTTCACACCTGATGAGACAATGCCCCTGCATACTTAATGAGCCATTCATTTAGGTGTGTCACCTATAGCCACAAGAAAGAATACAAGAGCAATATATATATATATATATATATATATAAATTATTGAACTTAAATATACAAGCTTCATAAAAATGATCATTCTAGAAGAACATTTCAGATGGCATTTAGAGGCTTTTGCATCTGAACTCTTCATTTATATATATATATATATATATACAGTATATATATATATATATATATATATATATATATATATATATACAGTATGTATGTATATATATATATATATATATATATATATATATATATATATATATATATATATATATACACACTACTAAATTGGTTCACAGTTGGAAGCATCACAATTTTTTTTATTTTTCCACAAATTGTGCTTGCAAATTGTATAATATCCAAGGTAAACATGTCTAGTAATTGTGGAGTTAATTCTCATACTGTATTTTCAGTTTTGGAATATTTATCCTCTCCCCAAATTTGTCACAAATAAAACACAATACAAATTATTTAAAGAAAAGGCTTATATTTACCTTTTAATAGTTTTTATTAAAAAGGTTACAATTACATTACATAATTCAAGTGTAATCTTTCTTTGTAAAAACTAAAAGTATACAAAACGTATTATTTGATGACTTTATTTTTGACAAAACATACTATATTTAACATATAAGCAAAATTGGCAAACAAAAGCTTATTTGATGTGGCAGTCTATTGTACAGTAAAAACGTCTCGGTTACGTATGTAACCCTCGTTCCCTGAGTACAGGGAACAGAGACGTGCCGTCTGGGGCGAATTGGGATCACGCTAGGGAGCCAATTGCCTTCAAAAGAATTAAAACAAGCCAATGAACATTGGCATGCAAGATTCCGCAACCCGCCTACCAGCGCGGGTATAAAAGGCGGAAGTAAACATTGCGCAATGCTTTTCGCTGAGAAGCCGAACAGTGTCCAGTCCTCCGCGAAGGTACAGCAACATGGCGACGGGACAACACGTCTCCGTTCCCTGTACTCCAACGTGTCGTCGGGGGAGTTCCCTGACAGTGGATTTTGGATAACACTGGGAAAGCGTGCCCTAACCCCCAGGGAGGGGGGGGGGGACGCTGCGGAAGCCCAGCCTGCCTGAGGAAGCCCTGGAATACACATATGTACTAACCCATTGGGGTAGTGAAACATATGGCAGTCCCTGAGGTAGTCCCAATCCGAGGAAAGTGGGAGCGTACTCAACAGGGACGACAGAACGAGTCAAGACGCACGTATCCGGCCAAGGCACGGAGTGGCGTAGCAAGCCGACACAACCTATTCCCTCGCACCACTGGCCGTAGCGAGTACTCGGGAGGAAACAGGTTCCACAGGTAGGCTATAGAATCTAGCGAACGTGTTCGGTGTCGCCCAGCCCGCAGCTCTACAGATGTCTGTCAGCGAGGCGCCTTGAGGCAAAGCCCAGGAAGCGGAAACACCTCTAGTAGAGTGAGCGCGCAACCATCTTGCAGGAAGGAAAGCACGACTCTGATCGGGCAAGTTCGGGGGTCCTCCTGACGGAAGGAACACCAATCGACGAACAGGTTCCACTTTAACGCATAGAGGCGCCTCATAGAGGGGGCTCTAGCGGAAGTGATGTGTCTACCACTGCCTGTGGCAGGCCATCTAGAACCTCCGCGTCCCGTCCAGGGACCAGACATGGAGTTTCCAGAGGTCTGGACGCGGGTGCCATAGAGTGCCCCGTCTCTGAGAAAGAAGGTCCTTCCTCAGAGGAATCGGCCAAGGAGGGATTGTCGCGAGGAGCATGAGTTCCGTGAACCAAGTCCTGGTGGGCCAATTCGGCGCCACTAACAGGACCTGCTCCTCGTCCTCCCTGACCTTGCACGGGGTCTGTGCAAGAAGGCTCACTGGGGGAAACGCATACTTGTGCAGGTCCCGGGGCCAGCTGTGAGCCAGGGCGTCCGTGCCGAGGGTCCCCTTGGTCAGGGAGTAAAACCACTGGCAATGGGTCGTGTCTGGAGAAGCAAACAGGTCTACCTGTGCGACTGCGAAGACACTCCAAATCAGCTGGACCATCTGGGGATGGAGTCGCCATTCTCCTGGCAGGGGAAGCAGCCGTGAGAGCTCGTCTGCCACACGGTTGAGCTCCCCTGGAACATGAACGGCACGAAGCGACCTCAGATGCTTCTGACTCCATAGGAGGAGGTGGGAGGCGAGTCGCGACATACGGCGGGAGCGTAGACCACCTTGATGGTTGATGTATGCAACGGTCGCAGTGCTGTCCGTATGGGCCAGTACGTGCTTGTGTCTGAGAAACCCCTTGAGGCGACACAAAGCTAGACGTACTGCTTGCAACTCTAGGCAGTTGATGTGCCAATGCAGCTGGGGCCCCGTCCACAGACCCGAGACTGCATGCCCGTTGTACGTGGCCCCCCAACCCATGGCAGAGGCATCTGTGAAAACCACAGCATGCCTGGAAACCTGGACTAAGGGCACTCCGGCCTGTAGAAACACACGGTCCGACCATGGGAAGAAGGTTTGGCGACAGCGCGGGGTAACTTTGACCCGAAGCGTACCGCTCTGCCACGCCCACCTCGGGACTCGATCGTGAAGCCAGCGCTGAAGCGGTCTCATATGTAACAGGCCGAGCGGCGTTACTGCGGCTGCGGCTGCCATATGCCCCAGGAGCCTCTGAAATTGTTTCAGTGGAACCGCTGTCCTGCCTCGAAAGGACCTGAGGCAGGTGAGCACTGACTGGACGCGCTCCTCCTTGAGGCGCGCAGTCAAGGGTAGGAATTTGTACTGATACGCTCGACCCTCGAATGCAAACCGTAGAAACGGCCTGTGTCGAGGAAGAATCGAGACGTGAAAGTACGCGTCCTTCAGGTCGATCGCTGCAAACCAATCCTGGGGACGGATGCATTCGAAAATGCGCTTCTGCGTGAGCATTTTGAACGGGAGTTTGTGCAGGGCCCGATTCAAAACTCGCAGGTCCAGGATTGGCCGTAACCCACCGCCTTTCTTGGGTACAATGAAGTATGGGCTGTAAAACCCGGACCTCATCTCGACAGGAGGGACCGGCTCGATCGCGCCCTTCGTCAGCAGGACGTCGATCTCTTTCCGCAAGACAGGGGCATCCACTGACCGCACACGGGCGAAGTGGACGCCCCTGAACTTGGGAGGCCGGTGTGCAAATTGAATTGCATAGCCGAACCGGATGGTGCGGATGAGCCATCGGGACGGAGCTGGAAGCTCTAGCCAGGCCTCTAGAAACCGTCCCAACGAGCCCACACGACCCACCGGCGTACCCGCGGAGGGGCAGCAAGGCGGAAGACAGGGACCCGGCTCCGGTGGCACAATAGCGACCGAGAGCGGGGTCTGGGCGTGGAACTTGACGCCAACCTGTTTCCCCCGGGGGGCAGACGGCAGAGAAGGCTCGTGGGCATTCTGCTGCGGGCTGCCCAGTGGCGAGGGGAGGGGGAGAGACGAGGAACGAGGCCCTGCCTCCTCGTGAACTGGTCTCTGCGCCTCCGGGCCCAACCGCAGACAGGAGCGACGCATCCGAGACTGCGTCGCTGCTATCCGCAGACTGGGAAGAGGGGAACGGGAGCGATGCCGCTCGGAGACGGCATCCACTGCCATTCTGGCCCTCTTGGGTGGAGGAGACTGTGTGCCCACCAGTCTCGACCGTGGATGACCTGAAAGAGAAGGTAGAAACTGCTCTTTTAATGAAACTTTGGGTACCGCTGACCAACGAAATATTCTTCGCCCGGCCCTCCCCCGGGGGAAGGAGGTGTGCAGAGGCACCCTCCCGAAGAGCAGCATCCCTCAGGTTGCCCATTTAAGGAACGCTTCCCTCCCTTCCTTTTACGGGAAGGGGCCGGGGGCGCCTGAGTGGGCTGGGCCGTCCTCTTGCGACCAGACTTCCGGCCTCCAGGGTTGGACTGCTGCCCTGAAGGAGGAGCTGGCGCAGGAGGACGTCCTCGGCGATGGGAAGCAGCCGGAGGCTCTACGGCGACAGTAGACGGGCCAGCAGCAGCCCGTTTCCTGTGCAGGACATGCCGTATTGCTTCCGACTGCTTCTGGGCGGTGGAGAACTCTTGGGCAAAGCTCTCCACCGCGTCGCCGAAGAGGCCGCCTTGGGATATGGGGAAGTTGAGAAGTTTGTTCTTCTCAACATCGCGCATATCTGCAAGGGTAAGCCACAGGTGGCGCTCCTGGACCACCAAGGTGGACATCGCCCTACCCAGCGAACGTGCGGTGACTTTCGTCGCCCGGAGGGCGAAGTCCTTCGCCGCACACAGCTCCTGCAGCAGAGCTGGGTCGGGACCACCCGCCTGCAAGTCATGGAGTGCTTTGGCCTGATGGACTTGAAGCAGCGCCATGGCATGCAGGGCGGAAGCGGCGTCTCCACACGCCATGTAAGCATCCCTGGTCAGACCAGAGGAAACCTTACAGGCACGGGAGGGGAGTGAAGGGGCACCCCGCCAAGTGGAAGCGGTCTTCGGACACAGCTGCATCGCAACCGACCGCTCCACTGGGGGGATTCCCTCGTACCCGTGCGCCGCCCCGCCGTCGAGGGTGGTGAGGAAGGAGGAGCGAGGTTGCCTACGCCTGGTCGCCAGAGGGGCCAGCCAAGACTTCCTCAACTCCTCATGCACTTCAGGGAAGAATGGTACTGGAGCGGGCCGCGGGGCAACAGCACGGCCCCCTCCGAGACACCAATCATCCAGCCGCGAAGGTTCGGGACACGGTGGAGGGTTCCACACGAGCCCGACATTCGCGGCCGCCCTTTCGAGCATAGCGGCCATTTCCGGATCCGGCTCAGCCGCAGCCACCACACCCGAAGGCGGTAGACCCGCTGCGTCATCACCAGAAGATGACCGCTCTTCCTCCGATGCCGCGATCGACATCTGGTCCTCAGGCGGCGCCCCGAAGGAGACAACCGGAACAGCACGAGACAACCAATGGCAGCGAGCTACTAGAGGAGTGAGAAGCCCGTGAGGATCTTTCATCAGACGGAACATTCTTCACTGTAATCCTCATACGCTCACCAACAGGAATCACCGAAGTAGCCGCCTGCCTAACTGAACCGGCAGACGAACTAGATCGGGGATTCTCTGAAGGGACTCCCCCATGTTTCAGGGTTCGCAGTCTTGAACGCAGCATCGCCAGAGTCATGTTCCCGCAGTGAGAACATAACTCGTTCACAAACGCTGCCTCAGCGTGCTCTAAGCCCAAACACGAGAGGCAGTGTTTATGACCATCTTCCTGAGGGAGAAGTTGACCGCATCCAGAAACGCACGGGTGAAACGACATCCTGAAAAGGACGCGAACGCCTGTGATGCTCTTTTAGAAGAGAAAGAAAGAGAAAGAGAAGAAGAGTGCTCTATACGCGCCGAAGCGCCGAGGGACCACCGCGGCAGACACAACGGGGAAACTGCAAGCCCGTGTGCTGCGCTCACGCAATACCAGCCGTGAAAACTACTTTTTTTTTTTTTTTTCAGAGGAGAACTCGGCCGGCAGCGGGACGCGGTGATCGCTTAAAGCGCCGTCAAAGGGAACAAAGGGAACTGAACTGACCTATTCCTCAGCCGGGTCTGTTACTCCTTGAAATGAAACTTCTAGCACTTCTGAGGTAAATTTTCCAGGGTTATTATCAAGATAGTATTATTCCTCACAGCGTTAAGTACATGAGACTGAAAGTGAACTCGCGGTGTGTGTTATCCAGCTGATTGTGGGCGTTCACAGGTTTGCCTGGATCGCCTCACATTTGTGTTTGAATAGCGCGCGCTCTCCGTGGGCGGAGTCACATTACAACTTAATGAGCTGAGATGAGAACGACTGACATCTCTCTCTTTTCATACATAGTACATGAACTGAGAATATTTGTTTTTTATATAATTTACTTCATTTAAAAGAAGAGAATTCAAGCTTCATGCCTGTGTGTCTGTATGCCTGTTTGACTGAGTATTCGCTGAGTTACAGTTCATTTTCGGACGCGTTTCAGAATGGACTGCACTGACAGAGAGGAGGCAGAACTCGCATCATGTTTATTTTTCTTTATTTGGCGAAAAGCACAACACTTTGTTTTTATTGTGAGTATACACAAAAATAATACACACTTAACAGGATCGATTGATGTATAACACAAGCATATAAGATAAAAATTAATATTAGTATTCTGATTCTTTTTTGCACTGATAAGAAAAAAAAACGAGCCTATCGCGCCAGCACGATAGCCGAACTCAGGGGGTTAATTACACAAAATACAGTAAGGTTCTTAAACTCTTGTTCTAGAAAATGAAGAACAAAGAAATGTGCATCAGGTGTACTTTGTATTTTTATGTTTTTAATTAATTTATGAAGCCACTGCCAACTCATTGTTACATGTTGCATTGTTATATTATAATACTATTATATTCTGTGTTGGCAATTAGCTAACTGCGCTGTTAATAGAAAAGCCTGACAATATCACAGCTAAATACCTTTACGTATTGTGTATTCCGCCATGCTAATCACTGACACGACCCCAACGCGTAAAGATCGGAGCTTAGAGAAAATCCCGAGCTCCCCACTGGTATTTACGACATTGTGGTGGCGTTCAAGTGCATTCAACTCGTAAATACGATCTATACGAGATGACTTGAACGCACCATTACTGTTGCTCGCACTCTCACTCACTCGCGCACACTCACTCTCGCTCACTTACTCAACCCCTCGTGGAGGACCGCTAAAAAATTAAACATGCTAGTCTTTCTGTCGTGAAGCATCGCAGACGCGACGTAGGTTGTCGCCCACTATGACACACTATACGAGATGAAACGATCGAATCTTGCGTCCCGCCGCCCGTTGTCGTTTACGAATCCCCACGACACCCTACGTCAAACGGATCGTGCCAAAATCATGTAATCTGAATCAGGCAGGTAATAAACGTTTGACCTATCACGCAAATAACCTATTAAAGCAGTAAGACATGGGAACAGTATAGCTAACATTCACATTTGAATATTTATCTCAAGTCATATCGTCATCGCAATATTAAACAATGTTATCGCACATCGCAGCTTTTCCTCATATCGTGCAGCCCTACTGTTTATTACCTTGGAGACATGTTTTTCTCTGCGCATAACTTACATTTTACAGCTACATCTTTATACGTAAATTTTAGAAAGGATTTCCAATATTAGCACATTTCCATTTAGCATAAACTGACAACATGAACAAGTGCAGATGCAAATAAACATACATTTTGAGTAAACTATAGTCTGAATAAAATATACATTTTGCTCAAATATTTCATATTATAAATTAGGTGTAGTGTTAAAGTTCTACATGTAACACAAGTAATCATATTTTTATGAAAGTAGGGATACTGTTGGAATAGCCTATTAATGCAATATAATTACTGTGTTCAGAGTGAATGTGTTCCTCATAGCCTACCTCATGCTTTTGTTTTTTGTTTATTATCATTTTTAATTTCAACTTCTGCTTTTGGTGGTAAGCAATCAGTTGTTTTTAGGTTGGGAATGTAATGTTTTTTTTACACATTATTTTGAAGACAACATTGGGCAGGATGTGGAACAACATTTTATTTGAATTATGGATTTAAATAAAATTTTACAAAAAAAAATACATCTTTAAGAATTCATATTCATTCTATATTTTTTACTATTCATCTGATTCATTGAAAAAAAAAAGACAAATTATTCCATTATCAAAATAATCATTAGTTGCAGCCCTATTATAAATCTCATCTCTCTGTGTGAATTCAGTGTGTTTTTGTCTCCCATAAAACAGTTAATTCACCACTAAAGGTTTACACTCACCTGGGGTCAGAGGTCCCTGGTTCATCACTGGGGTCAAAGGTCACTGCTTCATCACTGGGGTCAGAGGTCACTGCTTTATCACTGGGGTCAGAGGTCACTGGTTCATCACTGGGGTCAGAGGTCACTGCTTTATCACTGGGGTCAGGAGGAGTCATTGATCTGCCTCTCTTCACAGACACACAGCTGGGATCTGGAGATGAAGATCTCTTCCTCTTCACTCTTTTCTCCATAATGAGAAACTGACTTCAGAAACTATGCATGGAAAAACAGAACAAATCATACAGAACATTTAGATTATTCCAGCACAGTCATATCAAATCTCAATACTACACATACAATGACATTCTAGAGATTTCTGTGTGTTCAGACTGTGTACTTGCAGCAGATTGTGGAGTTGTAAAGTGACGTCACTGACAGCAGTTTACATCACACTAACTGATCTTCACATTGATGAATAACTCTCTTGACTTGATTAGAGATCACTGTTCTCGCGATCACGGGATAAACATTTCCACCATTTTGAAACATTTTAAAGAGACGGAGCATTGCATTCACTCATCTGTCACTTATAATAGAATAGAATAGGGCTGGGTGGTATGACGGTATATATCGTTACCACGGTAGAAAATGTCAACGTAACAGATTTTTTTTATTCCGTGATACCGTGACATATAAATAAGTGGGCGTGGTTAACTTGCATGCATGAGACACTGAGATTTGTCAAAGAAACATGGAGAAAGCAGATCGAGAGGATCCACAAAGGAATTACGTTTTCTAAAGGGTTGTTGTTAACGTGATATTTTCGGGGGAAAAGGCGCAGCATTCAGCTAGAGCAGTGCAGCACCCGTAGGCTACAGTTTAGAGGTGTGCACGATCGCAACGGGGAAAGCATGAAGCTTATTTGACAACAACAGTTCATATGTCAATATCCTAACGAATAGAAATAACCTTAAATAATGTATCTGCATCTTTCTGTCTCTTTATGTATAGTTACTTTTTAAACACGAAACTCGCATTCAGTATGACACGCGAGCGGTTGCCGTGGTAATGAACAACCTGCTTGTTAAAGCAAATGTATAATCCTGTATCTGAGGCAAAATTACTAAATATGCAGCGCGAGTTATATATTTCTAACTCCAAACAATTGCCCACTGAAACAGCTGATAAAATCTTGCTTCGATTCAATGCGTGATTACAACTTGTCACTCAAATTAACCGATCACATTTTACTGTGCACACGCACTGAGGGAGCAGGGTGTGTCAGGTTGCCAGATATCGCAAAAATAACAAAACAAGCTAATTTATTATGAATAGAATAGTTCAATATAACATATTCAGATATTATAAACTGATTGATGAAGTAAAGCAATAACATGAGATTGAAAAATTATTCAGAAACACTTTATTTAAAGTTGAATTGCTATTGTTGTATTTAAAATCAATTAGTTGGGGGCAGTTCATCTATAAGTTGATGAGAGTGTTTTGTTTACTATATTTAGCTATAAAAATAGTTTACCAAAGAAATAATTTACCAAATAAAAGAAAAAGAAAATTCAAACAAAGTAAAGTACTTTTCATTTCTAAAGTATTTGGGTTTATTTATTATACAAAGCCCTTTTTGTCGATTTTTCGAGAATAACTACATATATAAATAACTATATCGTGAAATATATCGTTACCGTGAAATAAAATTAGTCATACCATGAAACAGAATTTTGGTCATACCGCCCACCCCTAGAATAGAATAAAACCAATTAATAATTTATTCACTGTTGAGAGTTAAGCAGGGCTCGCAAAATCGCCTGCCCGACGTCCCGGGGCTATTGTGTTTTCCAGTCGGTCTACCAAAATGCCTAACCGGCCTGCCCAACGGGCTATCTGAAATAGTGTTCGCTTCAGTCTTGTTATAATCAGATTCAGCGCGTTCTTCAACTTCAATCCGCAGCGGCGCCGAGCAGAGCGCACGTCAGAAACAGAGGACAGGGTGTGTGTGTGTGAGTGAGTGTGTTCATTTGAGTCTCATTGGTCTGTCACTCATTGGTCTGTGGTGCTCGTCAATGTCAGAATATTTGAGATGATCAATCAAATCAAAGTAGGCGGGCTTTATGTTCACAAGAAGCTGCTGAGCGCGAATTTGATCAGAGCGACTCAACACTTCAGTTTACGGTCAAGTGCGAGATAAGATGTAAGTAGCTAAACTAAACATTTCATATTTAACAGGTTTTTTATGTCATAAATGTGAAATGAATGACAAAAATAGGCAAATGAATATACTTTTGTTGAATTTCGCCATTTTGAACTGAAAATAGGCCTATGTAATGTGACTAATAATTAGTTTACTGTCATTGTGAGGGGACATTAGCATTAACAAAGCCGTTTTCATCATAGGCACAAGATTAATAATGAATGTGTACATGTTCAACCTGTATATGCTCCCACTGAGCCAAATAATGAGAAAGAACCAAATTACTTACCACAGCAATGCAGACGACACACAGATTTACTTAACCCTATCGCCTAACGATTACAGCCCCATTGACTCCCTGTGCCAATGCATTGATGAAGTCAACAGTTGGATGTGTCAAAACTTTCTTCAGTTAAACAAAGACAAAACTGAAGTCATTGCATTTGGAAACAAAGATGAAGTTCTCAAGGTGAACGCAACCAAAAATTTGGTCAAACAACCAAAAATCAAGTCAGGAATCTTGGTGTGACACTAGAGTCAGACCTTAGTTTCAGTAGTCATGTCAAAGCAATAACTAAATCAGCATACTATCATCTGAAAAATATTGCAAGAATTAGATGCTTTGTTTCCAGACAAGACTTAGAGAAACTTGTTCATGCTTTCATCACCAGCAGGGTGGATTATTGTAATGGACTCCTCACTGGCCTTCCCAAAAAGACCATAAGACAGTTGCAGCTCATACAGAACGCTGCCGCCAGGATTCTGAGCAGAACCAGAAAATATGAACATATCACACCAGTCCTCAGGTCTTTACACTGGCTCCCAGTTAAATTTAGGATTGATTTTAAAGTATTATTACTGGTATATAAATCATTCAATGGCCTAGGACCTCAATACATTGCAGATATGCTCACTGAATATAAACCCAACAGATCACTCAGATCACTAGGATCATATCAGCTAGAAATACCAAGGGTTCACTCTAAGCATGGCGAATCTGCTTTTAGCTATTATGCCAGCCGCAGCTGGAACCAGCTTCCAGAGGAGATCAGACGTGCTCCCACAATAGTCACATTCAAATCCAGACTCAAAACACATCTGTTTAGCTATGCATTTACTGAATGAGCACTGTGCCAATGTTCGTCCGACTGTTTGTAATGTACTGTATTTTATTTTTTATTTTTCTAAACTGTTTTAATTATTCTTATTTCTTTTTATTATTTTAATTTCTTCTATGTAAAGCACTTTGAATTGCCATTGTGTATGAAATGTGCTATATAAATAAACTTGCCTTGCCTTGCCTTGTTGAGAATTAATATACAATTTGTAGCTTTCAGTAAATTAAAAAAAGTTCAGCTTTAGGTGGGGAAGAGACAGGGCAAGATGAGGAGACAAAGAAAAAGAAAGAGTGATGTATAAGAAGTGAGAGCAGGAATTAGGAATAAGGAATAAGATTAGGAATAAGATTTATGAATTATGTATGTGTGTATATGTATTAGGAATAAGATCAATAATGAATGTGTACATATTGTAAATGAATTTAATAAAGTTAGGCTACCTAGTAACTCTCAGTAAATTAATGCATCTGAGAAAATGATTCATAAATCAACCTATCAGTTGACCCTTTGTTTACTTTCTTCACTGACAGACAAAAATGAAAAGCCTATATCAGTCAAAGCTCAGCTTTAGGAGGGGAAGAGACAGAGCAAGAGAAAAACAAAGAGAATAGGAGTGTGATGCTGATGAGGAGAGAAAAATAATCAGCTGCCCACTTACATGGTTTTAAAGCTATTGTTATCCAATTTTTTTGTCTTCAAAACATCTTAAAATGCACATATGTAGATCAGAGAAATAAGAATTTTTTTATTATTCTTAAATAATATTTAATAATAATAAAAATTATTCTTATTATCCCCGAACCCCCCTAACTAGCATATCGCACATTCGGGACCTCAGTGATGAAAAAAACCCTTCCATCTGCATGTTAATGAAACAAGTTAATAGTGAGTATCAGACCCTAAACTAAAACTTTTTTTTTTATCATACCCTCATTGGGGGCTGAGCAACAGACACAGACTGATTCATGTTCCATACTGGTCACACACATTTCAGTTCAGTTAGAACCAGATGCATATTTGTGGATATTTGTGTTTTGAAAAAGTTTTTGATTCATTGATTTGACTCCTAACCAATATTCTACATTAAAAATTGTAGTCTTTTTATATGGGCTAGTAAAATTAATTTCGGGCTACCAAAATCTGAAGAGTGCCTGCCCGAAGTTGTACTTGTTGTTTAAAATATTTTATTTTGTCATTCTTTATATTTTCATTTTCTTAAGTTAATTTCCAATATTTTTTATTATAATCCTAATATATTTTTATTGTATTTATAATATTATTTTCATAATTGTAATTTTATAATTAATAAGTGTCATAATTGTATATTTTTTCATTTGTAATTATCTTAAGTTTTTTATTTTTATATTGTTCTTAATAAAAGGTTATTTTTTTTATTTTTTTTGGGATGGATTGTTATGTATGCGTGTTATATTTGTGTAAACAGAATCCTTAAATTGTATTTTGTTGTCTATTATATGTAGTAATTGATTTGCTGTCTAATTGACGTCTAGTCTATTCTTGGGCTACGTTTAGACATCTATTAAAGTTTCACTGACAGCCCAAAATTAGCCTTGTTTAGGCCTAGACGTCAGGGCTGTGTTTGGACGGCTATTAGACGTCTTTTAAATGCAAAATTGCTTACCGGGGAGTGAGAAACTGGTTTATTGAAACAAGTAGTGGTGAGTACCAGTAGGTGACGATAATGGTGAATGTCTTTGAATAATGAGGATGAGGTATACCGACAGTCATGTTTCCAACACTTACAACTTGTGAAATGACTCAAAAAGGGCTATTAGGGTCCAATGAAATTTATTATAATTGTTTTATTTTGCATCACATTAAAGGTCGAACATTATCAGATATGCTGGACCTGAATATTCGAATATTCGAATATTCGTTCGGTGGGTTGGTATCAATCCGTGTATTATTCGTTCAGTCGTTTTTTATGTAATATTGAAAGTAGAAAAAATTAGAAAACAGTTCCTTTTTCGATTTTTCATTTTTTCCAAAAAAACAAAAAACAAGAATTCAGCTTGATTTTTCGTTTTTCGTTCTGAGGTAGAAAAATGAATAAACAGCTCGATATTCGATTTCTACACGTGGGCGGGAATGAAACTCCCCTTTCCTCTGATTTGTCAGCCGAAGATCAAACTGTCCCGTCATCAGTTCTTCCTCAGTTCTGCACTGCAGAATAAGAGCCCTCCGTTGTGTGGATTCTTAACGCGTTTATTGCAACTTTTTCATATTTTTTCCATCAACCAGACTAACGAATGGTTCGACACAACCCGTACTGGGGAATAGACTAGACAGGGCTTTCTTCTTTGTAGACCAGAGTTCTCAAGTGCCAGGGGTTTGCTATTTTCCTATTTTCCGAACTGTAAAGTCACGTTTTTTTATTTTATTTTTTATCATGAACCACGCTGTGTTTTATTCCTACGTGACTATATAATGCATTTTACTTCAAATAATCTAAATGTTGACTTTGAAGAGTAGGCGCTTCAGAAGGCTGTTCACTCTATTTTGGTTCATTTTTGGTGTGCGCCAGATAGATGTTCAAGGAGACTGAGACGCGCTAAAGCAGCGCATCGTGTTGTTTTCTTTATTTTTCAAAGGCATGACATTTTGTAGTCATTTTGAATGTACACAAATAAAAATATAAATTTTACTGTTTAGAATGACAGATTATTAAACGACAGAATATTAAGTTATTTCCCCTGCTGAGCAACAAATCCAAGTGATGGCGCCGGCGCATCACTCGCTCACACAACATCTAGGCTATTATCAGTTCCCTTCTGGCATTGCTAACTTGACATCGCAGCCTGTTCATTATTAAAATAAAATACAGTCAACCAAATATATAAAAAGTTATTCTGCTTAATTTAATTGGTCTGTTGTACCATATAAAAGCTGTGCCGCACAGTCCTACTTGCTGTTATTCCAAACTCATTTCCCTTGCTGTGAAGATGATGATTTAGCCTACGTGTATATTGGGACTCGGCTGAAGTATTAAGCCTTCTTTACATTACTAGTTAGCATCCAAATGTTACATTGCAAATATGGAAACTCTGGACCGAATGAGAGATGCGCGAAACCAATGTCGGTACAGTTTCAGTTTCGATTCAAATAAATTTGTTTAGGCTTGGCATTTAAAATGGGCTAAATGTTGTTTATAATAAAGGACACAATAGGCTATTATTATAAGCTATTATAGGTTATAATTTTATTATACGTATAATTTTATTATATACATTTTTCATTCTTGTTGTTTTCTGAATACCATTCATTTAAGGATTTGATATAGGCTACAGTAAGGGGAAGTAAAATGCGCATAGACATAGCCTATATGTTATTAATAGTGTTTATAATGTTAATGTTGTATTTTATTTACCGGTCTTTTACACTATTTCTGAATAGGCTAATAATAAAATGCGTTTGTTTCCCTCTCAGCATGACCGGTGCACTGCGCACAAGCGCACATCTTTGAGATATAAATTAATACATTTTAATAAAACACAAGGCCTACATTATAAAACTCAGAAGAGTATGTATTTTAATATCTCTGTTGTTCTCTGTTCTCCGGTTGTTAGATAGTCAGTCTGAATGACAATTCATGCGTTTACGTTAATATAGGCCTATTATATAGTCAATGCATTATTCTTTTCTTTTTGTATTAGTGTTAAAAATATTTCATTTACAACTAATTATATTGATTTATATCTTAATTTATTATATATATATATATATATATATATATATATATATATATATATATATATATATATAAAATACTGGGTGAGGGCGACCATAGGCTAACAGCCGTCATTTACCCTGCATACCCAGCTGATGCAAAGCGTAGGTGAATCTACAAAGAAGAAAGCCCTGTCTAGTCTATTCCCCAGTACGGGTTGTGTCGAACCATTCGTTAGTCTGGTTGATGGAAAAAATATGAAAAAGTTGCAATAAACGCGTTAAGAATCCACACAACGGAGGACTCTTATTCTGCAGTGCAGAACTGAGGAAGAACTGATGACGGGACAGTTTGATCTTCGGCTGACAAATCAGAGGAAAGGGGCGTTTCATTCCCGCCCACATGTAGAAATCGAATATCAAGCTGTTTATTCATTTTTCTACCTCAGAACGAAAAACGAAAAATCAAGCTGAATTCTTGTTTTTCATTTTTTGGGAAAAAAAGAAAAATCGAAACAGGAACTGTTTTCTCATTTTTTTAACTTTCAATATTAAGTAAAAAACGACTTATGATAAACGGATTGTATTCGATTTGAAAATTTGACATTCGAATATTCGTTTTGTTTGTTTTTTGCACACCTGGCATCCCTCTCGAAACGGTTCTCATTTGCGCTTGAATATGTTCAACACTATAAAATCTGAAGAAATACAATACTCTTTTAATACCTAGCCATTTTTAATAGGATGGACAGTTGAAGAAACTCAACCTCGTTATACTTAATAAATATATTTGCTTCTTCTTGGCCTACTAAAGTGTTCCTGCAACGGGAGTGTTCTCTGGCTAGAGTGCAGAACAGCGGAGTGTGTGTGTGTGGGCAGAAGTGTAGAACAGCGGAGTGTGTGTGGGCAGAAGTGCAGAACAGCGGAGTGTGTGTGGACAGAAGTCAAGTGCATGCCTGAGCTTGTATTTTGGGTTAAGCTGCGTTGCTTTGACATTGTGGAAAATAGAATAATAGAAACAAAATGTATTATCAATCTAAATTAATCTCGTTTTTAATTTAACTTAAAGCCCATGTTGCAGGTTAGAGTACCCAGTAAGCCAATGTATAGAAAAATAATGTAGGAACTAGATTTAAATATAAACATATACTTATAAAACGCTATTTAGGCTTCTGGGGTCGTTTTTGTGAGAAATTTTTACTTCCGCATTTGAAAATCGCTTAAACCGCCGAACCTGAAGTGACGTAACATGAGGTAGAGCGGTCAAAGTAAATCAACTAGCGAATAGGAAAGCAATGGATGACAGCTCGGAAAGGGAATTGTAGCCTAAATGTTTACTCGTATGATATATATATAATTCATTTATAATTGATATATATGATGATATCATATAATTATGAGCCTGATATGAAGCCAAGTGAGCAGGACAGGCCAGGGTTAGACAGAACAACGGTGAGTTGTGGTGTTGAGGAGAACAGGGTGAGAGAACAGTGTTAGCTTATAGATGTATTCACGTTAGCCGACGATATGTATAACACTATGCTCAGATCACAATACTGTACAGATTATTATCATCATGTATCAGGCAATAGCAAAGCTAGTACTTAGACGCTTACCTGCATGTGTTGTGTGTGTCAGCCATTAGGAGACAGTTTCCAGAGGAAGAGGGACTTTATAAAGGCTTTGAATTGACCCATTTGGTGACGATGAATAAAATAAATGATCACAATCACAACTGTCTTACTGTATAAAAACTTTATATGTAGAAACAGCCAACACAAACATTAAAGTCGGTTTGTACAGATTGAAAATGAATTATAGAACATAATATATTATATTTATAATAATAATAATAGTGTCGGCTGCAGACTAATAACAAACACATAAATGCATTACATTACAAGTTTATGTAGGATATGTTAATGAATTAAATTAAGACAAGGCACATTTTGTAAAACAGATGTACAATAAGTGATCTCTGACGGATCCGATATGTTGCAGGTTTTTTTTAAATTTTTTTTTATTAATATAACCTTGTATGAAAATACCATATGAAAAGTAAATGCAGGATTAAAAATTGTTTTGCAAGACATAAGGGCACAAATTTAATAGAAAACGTGACCATTTCCTTGACCGTGTTGAAAAAGCGCTTTTTTTCACCATCGCGTCATATGACGTCACATGAGGTAGTCGTTTGGCTCTGCGTTCGCGCTCAGTGCAGAGATAGGTTGGTACAGAGCCATAGAGAGAAAGAGTTGCGACACTCCCATAGACCTCCGTTGTAAACAATGGCGGCGCTTTTAACCGCCTACTTCCGGGATTAGAAGATCGGAATAGTTCCAAACACTGTCATTTTGGCGTTGGACACCATTCACTTACATTGCAGCGCGTCGAGTTGTTCCAGAGTTAAGTTGTTGAGATATCGACCTCTTTTGAATTGTCAACTGTCTATATTGTATCAGAGGCCCTTTGCGATGCTTATACTGGTCTTCATTTG
The DNA here is from genome assembly GCF_963993115.1 of Abramis brama. NCBI lineage: Eukaryota > Metazoa > Chordata > Actinopteri > Cypriniformes > Leuciscidae > Abramis > Abramis brama. The sequence goes on along the minus strand of NC_139964.1, from coordinate 2,380,999 downwards.
TACATGCACAGCGTAATTATTTATATTTTATGTTGGATGTTTCAACCAATTTTCAAGCACTGCGCTAGCTAGTTAGCTAGCGCGACTTCGTCAGCTGTCACTGTGACAGTAAGAGTTCGGTAATGAATCGCTACCACCTTTATAGCAACTTTTATTTAATTTAATTTTTTGGGATATACTAACTTTTCATTATGTTTTACTGTCTTGAGTGAAGCGGCTTGTGAGAACAATGCTGGACCTCTAGGATTGTTATGGGATCACCAGTCCTGTCTGTTTCATGGATCACCTGCCCCTGGTTTTTGTTTTTCTTGTTCACACACAAGCACACATTTTTGTTGTCTGTCATTGTTTAATAAAAAATATTTAAGCGAACTCTGAACGGACGGCCACGGCAGACCTCTTTGCGTGATCACGAAGGTGTAATGGCTGAATCAAAATTTATAAGCAAAATCACGGGAATCAATAGCCTAATACAGCCCAGTTGTGCTAAAATAAATATCATGAGACGTCCATCATCAGATGAATGATATGGAAAAGTTAAGTTAGAGCTGCTAAAGCCAGTGCTACTACCCATGCGAACATGAACACTATGCTTTTCCCTCCAAAAATATAGCCTAAAACTTATCTCCAAATGCAAAACTGACATTAACAAAATGCAATAATGCAATAACAGCTGAAAAAGTACTTGGGTGTGTGTTTTATTTTATATTTACCGTTCAATAATGCAATCGCTGCTGTCTGTCCCATAGAAGAACATGACAGCCAGCGTGTGTTTTGGAACTATTGCGGCTTACATGAACCACGTGACAGCCATAGCGGCGACATCAAAGAGTGTCGCAACTCTTTCTCTCTATGGCTCTGGGTTGGTAGTCAGTTGGAGCGGTCATGATTCAGTGTGTTTTCTGTGCTTATTGTATTTCAATGAATCATCGTCGTGGTAAATGATTGTGAATTATGGCCTGTCAGGACATCGAGTCCACAGGTTTCCGAATAAGAAAAAGGACGGTGCAATCTTCCGTGCCAGTGTGCGTTTTGTGCCGGGTAAGAGACGGGACTTCACTTCTGCTTCTGCTTTGAAAAACGCGGTAGTGTGGACCGAATGATTATAATCCCGGCGATATGTGCACACTGTCCCAGCTCCTTCATCGGGTCGCCCGGTGACGGTCCGCCATCAGCATGTGGTTCGGCCGCCAGCGGGAAACATGACCCTGCTGAAAAATCCAGCTAAAACCAGCCTAAGCTGGTTGGCTGGTTTTAGCTGGTTTAAGCTGGAAGTAGCTGGTTTTAGCTGGTCTCCCAGCCTGGCTTAGCTGGTTTTAGCTGGTCTCCCAGCCTGGCCTAGCTGGTCAAGCTGGTCTCCCAGCCTGGCTTTGCTGGTTTTAGCTGGTCTCCCAACCTGGCTTAGCAGGTCAAGCTGGTCTCCCAGCCTGGCTTAGCTGGTTTTAGCTGGTCTCCCAGCCTGGCCTAGCTGGTCAAGCTGGTCTCCCAGCCTGGTTTATAGCTTATTTTAGCTGGTCTCCCAGCCTTTCCTAGCTGGTCAAGCTGGTTTCCCAGCCTGGACAATTTGGTGGTCAGCTGGTTTTAGCTGGTCTCCCAGCCTAGCCAAGCTGATGAACATCTCACAATATTATATATATATATATATATATATATATATATATATATATATATATATATATATATAAAATTATGTATAATAATAATAATAATAATAATTCACACACACACACACACACACACACACACAATAAGTTAATATAGACGAAGTTGATTATAATATACACTAGTTAATTATTGGAACCGTCTGGAACCCAGATTTTTTGTTTGTTTGTTTGCTTGCCATTTAGTAATATAACGCAATTATTAGTATTCTAACGCAACTTATCATTATATAAATGTAAATTGAATTTTTCAAAAATAAAATAAAAAAACTTTTAATACTTCTGTCACTGTCACAATTTTTTTTACTCGCCTGCCATAAACCTGGCATATTGCACATGAATGGGTCATATAACTACACAATGAGTTTTAAATTCATGATTTAATATTAATGATTTTTTAATTCTAGATGTTTATTTAAATGCTGCGTGACTTTGAAGTGTTTTAATGTGCGTGCGCGTGAACATTCGAACATTCGCATTCAAACACTGGAGCGAGCGCGCTGTGCGCGCGAGAGCAGATGGAAACGGGAAACGTCATCAACTGACACACAGCAAAACTCTTGTCTCTCGCTGTTGTTTTCACTGCTTTCAGGTGAGTTTAGTCAACAAATTCACACAAATAATACATACAAACGTCCCTGACACCTTTATTACGTGTAATTGACACGCTCCTGTTGAATATTTACTTTATAGAAATGGTTTTGTGTCTTCGAAAAAGTCCGTTAGCATCTCAACCAGTTTCAGAAGAGGTAAGTTAACTTAGGCCTAACTTACGTTAAGGCAAACTATAGTCTGACTGGAGCTCTTGTTGATAAAAGTTTGGGGTTTTAACCACATCTTTGTGTAGATAACAGTTTTTGATAGTTTTGTTTTGCTGGTAATTTGTCAATGGGTGATTGGAAGTAAGCTAATTTATTTAACCTAAAAGAATGCACTGCACTGTTAATCAGTGACGTCACTTACAAATAGTGATTTAAAAAAAGTGATTTCAGGAGCAACAGGAAAAAAACCTCTACAACAAAGGGTGAATTATTAATTTCATATGCATCTATTTATATTAATATATAATTAATTATTATCTTAATATATTATCTAAATATATAATTCTTTCTCTTTTCTGCAGTTCACCTCTGCTCTGGCTTGGTTTCTTGTAATAAACCCTATTGTAAATCCTATGTAACAGTGTTGGCTCTGTGAAATTGCATGTTATGTTCCTACTGTAGATCATCATGCTGAAGGCCTGCTGCACCCCCGTCCAAGAAAATCTCCATGGCTATGAACCATATGATTAGTAAGCAAAACCACTTCAAACATACAATGCACTACTGTCCAAAAGTTTGGGGTCTGTAAGATTTATGCTTTTGAAAGAAGTCTCACATTTTAAAATCATTAACCCCAGGTTTTTTCAGTGTGATTGTCCTTGAGAAGCCTGTAGGCTAAATAATAGGCGACAAATATAATGGTATAATGGTCGTAGTTATAATAATTTATTTAACTATTATGATAACAGGATATCATGGTCATTGGTATATTTTATTTTATTTCTCTAGGTCTGTTTTGAGTTATGTTGGCCAGTGAGACAGACACCATACTCAGGGGTATTTATTTATTTGTATGTATTTTTTACTGATAAATACTGAAATTCTTTTTACTTTTAAATGCTAAATATGGTTCAGGCACGCAAGTTATTTTTCACAGATATCTGGCCAGCTTACTCATGGCTCATACTCTTAGCCTTTAAAATGTTTGAATTGATATCCCCAATGCAATATCAGGGGCTAAAGATATCATTAGAGTTCTTAAACTTATGGCTATGCTCTTGTTATCAGATGAAATAATCCCTAGCGTTTGGCCCTGTGATTCTTCAGGACAAGATCTTGATGCAGTCACCTTGACAAGGTGAGTTTCACAATAGCTGCCTCTATCACAAATCAAGAGACTGAACACAACAGGCTTTCATCCATATGAACACACCCATATGTAGGCATGGGTACTGAAACATGAACATTAATGGGTACATTAATTATGAACTACAATTAATTTGCCTTGCCTAAATTCATAACGACATCACCACATAACCACACTTGCGACATCACCGACGTGCGTATGAGATCCATTCACAAATTGTCAAGAGTGCTTGCTTTAACAGACACATCATTTAGAGCCAAGATGAAGACGGCATCGTTGTTCGTCAGTATTTTGTTTCCATAGCACATTAACAAAACATTGAATGACACTAATAACACTAAAAACAATACAATTACAAAATATTAATGATAATAATATCACTAAAATTATATAGGCCTAATAAAAGTCTTTAGTTCAAGAACGCAGCACAACTCTGCCGTCTGTGAAATCAAAAGCAACTTCAAACTAGGGGTGTCCCCGACTATGGATTTTCATAGTCGAATCAGAATCGTCATGTCTTGCCTATAGTCGACTAATAGTCGAATCATGTGTATAGGGATGGGGCTGGGGGCGGGGCTTTAACATTTCAAAGCCGCCATGTACAGAAAATCACACAAAGATATAGAAGAAAAAGTATAAAAACATTTTGGATCAATAAAACTAAGAAATAACATAAATAACTCCAGAAAGGCCACGGACAGGATTTGCATTTCACATGCAAATCAAATTAAATCGGCTAAATTACCTGTGCGAGCACAACATCGATGCACCGAAAAAATAAACAATTAATTTACTAAATTAAATTAGAACAGAATATACCTTTCTAATAAATAAAAATACAAAACGAAATAAATCAGAATCGAGTCACAAGATGAGCAAATGTGTGCAAAATGCCTAAAGTGCAGGGGAACATATATTCAAAACACAAGCCACAAATAAAGATTAGATAACCCTGACAGATCAATAAATAAAATTAAAATAAAGAAACTATTAAAATAACGATAGTAGCCAGAATTTTCAACTTTGTCTTTTTAACTGCAGAAACAACAATAAATGCTAAACTGGAGTGGCAGTCTTTTTAGCTAAAAATGTTCACACTCACAGCATCCAAAAATCAAATTAGAAGCGTCTGAAAAGTTTTGAAATCACTTGTACCCTAACGTTACCTGATCGAGAGAACAAATCCAGTCTTTCACTCTGTCTGTGTCCGTTGGAGTCTTTTCAAATTGTGCGCGCGGATAAAATACATTCTGACGTGAAACATGTTCGTTGGCCGGCAGAAGTGCGATCATGGTTTTCCTGATGCTAAATCCAGCCTTGGAGAATATCCTTTCTGACGGTGTACATCCACACTTTAAAGTTTCTTATCCCAGACATTGTTAAAAATGTAAATCCTTGCCGCCAAGACGCTCCTCTGTCGGTCACGGATTGAAAGTGAAACTTAAATCTGTCACGGGGTGTTTGGATTTATTCACGCACATTAAAAATATTTATTAAAAGCTTATTTCTTTGCACATTTTCATATACAGCATTATCATAATAGGCTGAATATTAACGTATTGACAGAAAACTAGTTCTATGTGAAATCAGACATTGAGCGCTCTCATATAGCCAAAGTGGCATGATCCTCGTTTCATAACACCTGTGCGAAGATTCGACCGTGAGATCGGTAGTCGAATCAGGCTCCTCCAATCGAATCTTCGACTATTCGGGGTCACCCCTACTTCAAACACTTGTTTAACAAGTAATATTCTTCTAATTGTTTCACTGTCAATAATGTAAGTCCACAAGAGAAATATTAAGCCAGTAAATTAAGATAGTTGCTATACCGTTATATCCACCGTCGTCTCTGAGAGAACGCGCTGTTAATGCAGCGAAAGCTCAGTCCGTTTCTGCTTTCACTTTCAGGGAATGAGCGCGTTTACATGCACGTTATTAACTCGATTATGCTGAATAAACTGGCAATGCATGTCATGTAAACACATTAACCTGTTTTCCTTTATCGGAGTCAAGTCATAAGTTTAAGTATAACCGATCGACTTTTAGATTTTTGCCTTTGATTTCTCTCAGCATTTAAAACACATTAACCCGCGTTCTTCGGGCTTATTGAAGTGCGATGTGTGAAGTGCACTTGCATACAGACAGAGAGAGCACTGGTAGGAGGACATATATCACAAACTCTGACTCTTTCTTGACCCAAGAAATTATTAAAACGTGTTCTCATCTCGTGCAGAAGTACAGTCAAAATGCTGCATCTGTAACGGCATGAGAGGATGTGTGTCCGTAAATTTCCCGCTGACATGTTGAAATATTCTGAGTCAGATACAAGAATGATTAGGATCTTTTTTTTTTTACCTTACTATACCGGGAAATAACCTGATTTAGCCTATTGATAAACACTCCAACTTTGCTACCAAAATAGAAAACAATTCTCATATATAAAACAAGCAAATTAACGAGTAAATAAGCAAGTTAATGATCAAATAAGTAAGCCCCGCCCCCTCACGATAATATCGCGTACCACCGATCTTACAGGCTGACGATAGGACGATATGAAAATGGAGCATATCGCCCAACACTAGTTAAGACCGACCGATATTTTTTTTACCTCTTCAAACATTTAATACAAATGCAATAAAATAATATTAGTTATTAAGTATTGTGAATATAAATTGCCTAGACCTACATACAAACACAAGCTACGTTTTTTCTTTTAAATAAAAACCCGTGGCACGTCATCTCTATGATTATGTTTACACCATTGGTTTACGCATATCACACTACGGCCTGCAGGCTAAGTTCGCTTCGTTTCATTCACTGTCAATGGTTCGCGCTTGGTAATGATGGCTGCGGCTTTACTCTAAAGATTATTTCATTTTTATATGTTGTTGAATATGGTTTATTAAAAAATAAACTAGGGGTGACCCCGAATAGTCGAAGATTCGATGCTTCGATAGGAGGAGCCTGATTCGACTACCGATCTCACGGTCGAATCTTCGCAGAGGTGTTATGAAACGAGGATCATGCCACTTTGGCTATATGAGGGCGCTCAATGTCTGATTTCACATAGAACTAGCTTTTATGTCAATACGTTAATATTCAGCCTATTATGATAATGCTGTAGGCCTATATAAAAATGTGCAAGAAGCTTTTAATAAATATTTTTTTAACGTGCGTGAATAAATCCAAACACCCCGTGACAGATTTAAGTTTCACTTTCAATCCGTGACCGACAGAAGAGCGTCTTCGCGGCAAGGATTTAAATCTTTAACAATGTCTGGGATAAGAAAATCTAAAGTGTGGATGTACACCATCAGAAAGGATATTCTCCAAGCCTGGATTTAGCATCAGGAAAACCATGATCGCACTTCTGCCGGCCAACGTTAACATGTTTCACGCATAGACTGGGTTTCACGTTAGAATGTATTTTATCCGCGCGCACAATTTGAAAAGACTCCAACGGACACAGACAGAGTGAAAGACTGGGTTTGTTCTCTCGATCAGGTAGGCCTACAAGTGATTTCAAAACTTTTCAGCCGGTTCTAATTTTATGTTTGGATGCTGTGAACATTTTTAGCTAAAAAGACTGCCTCTCCAGTTTAGCATTTATTGTTGTTTCTGCAGTTAAAAAGACAAAGTTGAAAATTCTGGCTACTATCGTTATTTTAATAATTTCTTTATTTTTATTTTATTTATTAATCTGTCAGGGTTATCTAATCTAACTATTTGTGGCTTGTGTTTTGAATATATGTTCCCCTGCACTTTAGGCATTTTGCACACATTTGCTCCTCATACTGTGACTTGATTCTGATTTATTTCGTTTTGTATTTTTATTTATTAGAAAGGTATATTCTGTTCTAATTTAATTTAGTAAATTAATTATTTTTTCGCTGCATCGATGTTGTGCTGTAGGCTGGCCTGCTCGCACAGGTAATTTAGCCGATTTAATTTGATTTGCATGTGAAATGCAAATCTGCAGTGTGGCCTTTCTGGAGTTATTTATGTTATTTCTTAGTTTTATTGATCAAAAATGTTTTTATACATTTTCTTCTATATCTTTGTGTGATTTTCTGTACATCGCGGCTTTGAAACGTTAAAGCCCCGCCCCCAGCCCCACCCCCATACACATGATTCGACTATTAGTCGACTATAGGCAAGGCATGACGATTCTGATTCGACTATGAAAATCCATAGTCGGGGACAGCCCTAAAATAAACATGTGAGAGCGTGTTATAGGCTATATGTCATGTTATAGTCAGATATGATGACGCTACTGCAACACGCATCGCCGCAGATGAGCATCTATTCATCAAACCAACGTGCAAACTATCGCAAATCAAAGTGAAAGTCGCTGACGCTTAACACACAATCATCATCATTAAATGTAAAGAAACGAAATGATCTTACCAGGGCTGTTTCCGCTTTCTCTTATTGCGGGCTTTGATTCAGAAATTTTAGCTGATGATCAATAAAATAATGTATCTCATATCTGTTGCTTTCGGTGACGTGCACTCCATTAAATCTGCATAGCGGGAATTGAAGATCGGATTTATATCCGCAAAAAAAAAAACACACACACACATTGATGTAACCAGGTGTAAATGGAATCGTTTTGATAAATCAGACAGCAATCTGATCTGAGAAAACGCATGAAGTGGCCTGGTGTAAACAGCCCCTAGACATCGGTGAAAAACTAAATAGAGATGCATTGTTAATGTAACACATTGACATGTTTTTTTTTTTTCATAGGTATTACATTGCATGTTAATGCAATTAACTGTCATTTTGTGAATTCTAAAGTCAATTTAATTTATTTGTTTCCCTCTGAAAATCCACTTTAGTTGATATCTAGTGGCTTGAATAGTAATCAACTATTACATAGTGAAACTCCTGTTGTGGATGCACTCCTCCCAGGACAACACGCTGAAACCAAGCGTGCCGCACAAGCCCTGAAAAGTGAAGCCAAAACGTCTCGATCGCCCCCCGGTGACTGGTCCTAGTATAGGTCATAAGCCCCGCCTCCCCGTGTTATTCAACGGGACGTGAGACCAACTAAACAATTAAATTACACTTCAAATATCTTTTTTCCAAATGTGGTTTCTTTCATTTGCTGTTGTTTTTATCACGCTGGTGTAAGATCAAGTGTCTGTTTCAAAAATAAGTTGGTTTTTAGTTAGTTATGTGATGCGGTGGTGTAACGTCATGACTGACAGCTGTGATTGACAGGTTCTCTGAGTGAAGTAGTCACCGAAGCACCAACGGACATTTTGTCTGGATCTTCGGAGAACTGAGGAGATTGTATACTTTATTTTAACAAGCCTCTTGTCGTACTGCAATCAATTTTTTAAAAAGTGTGCAGAATCCGCTCTCCCTGAGTGCATTCGGCGAGAGTGAGGGCGGAGCGTTGATTACTTCCTGCTCACTACTGCGCAGGTCTGGTCCCGAGATCGCTACTGCGCAAACTCAAGCCCCAAGATGTCAGCGCCATATTGGGCTTCAGTTCTCATCAATGGAAGAGAGCGAAGGGGCGTCGTCCATCTTTTTTTACAGTCTATGGCTGAAACACAGCAACTAATCCCAAAGAATTTACAACGTTTTTAATGCAATATTTTGCTCATTATAATGTATGTATATATGGCAGTCCCAATCATAGTTATTAATGTTCTGCATTGAAGCTAATGATCATCACATATTGACTTTTAATTCGAAATCAAAGCTACAGCTAACACTGTCTGTAAAAGACAGACTTACAATCGGTTAAATGTACTGTTATGTTGATGAAATATTGAAAAAAATCTACTTTAGAAAACATGGGTGGTGATTAGGGCTGCAACTAACGATTATTTTGATAATCGATTAATCGGACGATTATTTTTACGATTAATCGATTAATCGGTTTATGTACTTATATTTTAGTTTTACCCATTTTTCCCCCAAGTAAATTATTAACAAAGGGTCTTTATCATTCAACATAGACTTTTTAGAGATTTTAACCATTTTGCATTGTCATATCCTCATCAAAAACATACCTGGAGTTGTTTTATTATGTGTTAGTAATCCTTTGTCGAACTCTTCTGCAATCAAAACACTGACCCATACGTACTCTAGCAAATTTCACAAGGAGATTTCAAATAATGTTTTTACCATGGCAGTCCTTTGGGCTCCTAAAGTAGTTTAACATCCCGAACAAAGCTTATTAATGAATCTTGCAGAACATATTTTCACGAAGAATAAGAATAAAACAGAATACAGTTGCAGTAAATTGCATTTTATTTATTTATTTCCTGTAAACACACAGCTTATACCTGGGAAACAGCTTTATAGCTTATGCTGTGAAATCAATTAGAAAGTTGAAAGTAGCTCAACTTTATGGTAATAAGCTATGACGCGGTTCAGCGGCAAACGCCAGCAACCAATCGGAATATAGACGTCCTTCGCGCTGGCTGATTCCGGAGAAACATATACGATGTAAACTTTCGTTCCTACCAAAACATTAGTTCCGAGAAAAAAATAATTAATTGCAGAGTTTAACCACCATAGAGTGAAACAAAGTGTATCATTTGCATGCGTTTTTAAGTCCTGTCAGCTTGACAGGGCATATATAAGAACGAGCAGAGAGAGAGCCCCGGCCGCGCGCGCGCACTCACCCGAGCTCTGTCTTGCTCTCTCTCTCCCTCGCGCATATTAATCAAAATCAATTGATACGATGGTGTCGAAAAAAAAACTCTCCAGTGATGAAATGTTTTCTTTGTTGACAAATCTTGTGCGATATCCTAAACTGCCGAATGCTGCTTCGTTCGATTAGTTTTATCTTCCGCTTTTTTCTTTCTCGAGCTCCACTGCCGCCTGCCTCCGCCATCTCGCTGAATGCTGCACAGACGCTGTGCGCAGTGTTGCCAGATCTCGCGAGACAAATAAGCAACCAGGCCAGTAAAAACAAGCCCAAAACAAGCGACTCCCCCCCCCCCCGCATAGACATATTATTAATTAATAATAAAGTTTATTAGCAATAAATAAACTGTGACGTAGGGACTGATTTTAAACTGTTGCTACAGATTGTCAATTTACATCCATGTGGACAGATTGGTTAACGTTAACTGTGCGCAGTTTTGAAAAACTGTAGCCTACACATGGTAACGTTACAGTTTATTTTTATTTTTGTTGTTTATTTATTATGTTTCTGTGAACATACATTATTTATCTGTTCATTTATTATGTTCTGTGAACATACACAGAGCAATAATGCGGTGCATTTTGATGTCTTGTCACAAGTTGAGCAAATTAATTCCCCAAGGTGATCGGCTGATTTAATTTATGTGTGACAAGCTACATCTACCTTTAGCACAGCTCTCGATCTGTCTTGACTCGTTGTGTTTGGAGACCGTAAATCCAATGTCCGGAAGCCTCATTGAGGAGAACGGTGCTGCATTTTTAGCGCAATTTTCCACCGGACAAATTGCGATTGTTAACTCATGATTTCTGTTCTGTGTCTGTGTGCACCAATCTTGCACTTCTATCTACTCCTCAACCAGACCACCTAGAGACTTCGGGTTTTCGGCATTATGTTAAGGAAGGTCTAATCTCGGGAACGCACAAAAAAAATCCAGGAAAAGATTTACTATCTCTTAGTGTTGTGATCCAATGAGGTGAGAAAATTGCGCTAAAACACTCACTGAGTTGTTATTACTTGTTTTAAATTATTTTCGAGGTCCGCTACATACTCTGCACAGTGCTTTTGAGTCATCCCCCACGACAGGTTGAATCCATACTTTTACTCCTTTTTCTTTCTTCCGACTCGCGCGTATTTTCATTTAAACGTCACTGACGTTTTCCTAACCATAAAAAAACAGACTGCCTCTGATTGGCTAACGTTAGTACTCGTTGACATCTCCTGTGTGTATGGGAAAGGGGAGGGACAGAGGGAACAGGCAAGACAAACTACGTTTAAAATATAGGCAATGTCTGTTTGACAACTTTTTATGGAGCTGGGAACAAGCCCAAAATAAGCAACTACACTTTAGAAACAAGCCCAAAAAACCGCAACCCGCGACTACCAATATTTGTAAGCGACTTTACAGAAAAACAAGCCCAAAGTCGCTTATAATAAGCGGACTTGGCAACACTGGCTGTGCGGGAAGCATGTGACACAAAACAAGGCCAGCTATTGGCTATTCGCTACTTCTCCTGCTGTACTGGCTGAGTAAAACCTCCGGTGGCTCATTACTGCCACACTTTGGTCACCGCAGATTTAAATATGCACGAAATGAGCCGCTTACGGCAAATAAAATGAGCCGCTTACGGCAAATAAAAGTTATTTAGCAACTAATCGATGACTAAATTAGTTGACAACTATTTTAATAATCGATTTTAATCGATTAAATCGATTAGTTGTTTCAGCTCTAGTGGTGATGAAGTAAAAAGATCCAGCACATTTAGATGGTACAAACTTTTGAACTGACTGTATGCATATCCCACACAGCCTCATTTTTGATTCACTTAGAATTAAATATGGCATCTACCCAGACTGAAGTTGCTTGACACGTGCTGAAAGGTCCCACACAAATTGTTAAGATCTCACTGAAATGACTAGATATCTTTGTAGGAAAAAAAATACAGCTTCTTATTTGTAATATTGAGATCTTTAAAAAAAATGCAGCTCTGATGTGGTAGCCAAAGTAGGAGTAACGTCACAACATTTATAGCTACCAACTGGAATATATTCTGTATAAGTTTATTTTTTCTGTAGAACATAAAAGAAGATATTTTGAAGAGTGTTTTTTTTCATACAATTGAAGCTCATTTATGTTTTGTCTTGAAGATCCACATACAAACACTTTAAAGAGCAGAAGTGTGTCAGGAAAGGAGTGTCCCACGAATAAACACTCTGCAAAGCCTCCCCTGACACCATCCAAGCTGCAAGTTTTGAGAGGTAATCTGTTATTTCATTTATTCATTCATTCATTCATATACTTTATGTAGCCGTAGCCAATTTAGTAAAACGGTTTTACATTAGTTGATTACCTTTCTAAGTTTTACTAGTTGAAAAGTGACAAATTAATAATCTAAATTATCTTTCAAGTCTGCTTCAGTGACTGGCTCAAACAAAAAGAACCCGAAAAAGGAGAGAGAGAAGCGGGAGAAGCAAGTGGGGTATTACATATCCCAAAAAATACAAGATGTCATAAAAAAAGAAAAGAAAAATGTAATGTAAAATGTATCTCTATAATTCTGTTATTGTTCTCCTTTAGTTACTATTATAGTTTTTAGCATTTTAATCATTTCAATTAATAATTTTGTACATTACTGTTAGCATATCAATGGGTTGTTTTAAGGGGCTGCAATATCAAATAAAAGGAATTTGTTTGAATGGTTGCCTGTGCTCCTGAAGATTATTTTAAGTATACTTGGAATTGTTTACATTATTTGTCACAACACACAGTGGCAGGAAAAATAGAGAAGACATAGAGTCAGCCAGTCTGACCAGCTAAAAACAGCCTGGCCAGCTAAGCCCAACAATGACCAGCTAAAACCAGCTAAGCCCAACAATGACCAGCTAAGACCAGCCTGACCAGCTAAAACCAGCTAAGCCCAACAATGACCAGCTAAGCCCAACAATGACCAGCTAAGACCAGCCTGACCAGCTAAGACCAGCCTGACCAGCTAAAACCAGCTAAGACCAGCTAAGACCAGCCTGACCAGCTAAGACCAGCCTGACCAGCTAAGACCAGCTAAAACCAGCTAAGCCCAAAAATGACCAGCCTGGCCAGCTAAAACCAGCTAAGCCCAACAATGACCAGCTAAAACCAGCTAAGACCAGCTAAAACCAGCTAAGCCCAACAATGACCAGCTAAGACCAGCCTGACCAGCTAAAACCAGCTAAGCCCAACAATGACCAGCTAAGACCAGCCTGACCAGCTAAAACCAGCTAAGCCCAACAATGACCAGCTAAGACCAGCCAGCCTGACCAGCTAAGACCAGCCTGACCAGCTAAGACCAGCCAGGCTGACCAGCTAAGACCAGCCAGCCTGACCAGCTAAGACCAGCCTGACCAGCTAAGACCAGCCAGGCTGACCAGCTAAAAAAGTGTTCAAAACCCCTCTAAAACCAGCCTGATAAACCAGCTATGACCAGGCTGGGAGACCAGCCAAAACCAGCCTGACCAGTTTAGGCTGGTTTTAGCTGGATTTTTCAGCAGGGATGGGCTTTAATTCCGTTTTTCTTTATTTAAATTTCGTTTTTCTTTAATTAAATTTCGTTTTTCTTCATTTAAATCTACCCATTAGGCCTACTGTGTCAGTAATTTGTTAGTCAGAAAAATTTGTCAGTAGCCAGACTACCTTATTAAAAGTACTGCTTAAGTTAACAGACCTGTGTGTGTGTGTGTGTGTGTGTTTGTTTTCATGACAACTGAGGACATTTTTATGATAACACACCTGCAAATGAGGACACCCGGGAAAATAGGTGATATATGAGGACATTTTGGGTGTCCTCATTTTTCAAATGGCTTTAAAAACATACTAAGCAGTGTTTTTTTTTTAAGTAAAAATGCAGAATGTTTCCTGTGATGAGTAGGTTTAGGGATAGGGGCAGTGTAAGGGGATAGAATATACAGTTTGTACAGTATAAAAACCATTACGCCTATGGAATGTCCTCACAAATCACATGGTGTGTGTGTGTGTGTGTTACGTGCGAGTGTATTTACTTTGTGTTGTTCATGGGAAAGATGTTTAATATCACTAGTGCAGTGTCCGTTCTCGGCCCTGCCCGTGTGAGGTGCGCCGCTTCCCGCTCGCGCTGTTCTGTAGATTAATTCTGAACGTGTCGCGTCTCGCGTATCTATCTATATTGCACCAAATGCGACACTGCACTCCCTTGTGAAGTTGATTGTATGAACGGTTCTCGAAATAATCAAAATGCAAACGGACAGACAGACACATAGAGAATACTGAACTTACCGTAATGAGATATTTATGTGTGTTTTAAAACTTCTGAAGGTAATTTTACATTTCCTCAGGTTCTTCTTTGCTTTCGGTTTCTGATCAAAGGTGTTTCCTCAGACTGCGCAGAGGCCTCAGGTCAATAACAAATAAACCCCGCCAATCTCTCTTCTTCTTCATTTAGTGTTCTGGCGGGTTTAGTTCTGTCGTGAAGGATTAGCGCTTCCTACTGTATACTGGAGTGTGTGACATCATGACTTCCTCAATCTCTAAGCCTTGCTTTCATCTGTTATTCGTTATTTCTATTCATTCCTTTACACTTACTTTAATTTTGAGTTATGATTTTTTTCAATAGATTTTTTTCTGAACTATTTTTTTGTAATTAATTTAAACTCCACATCTCATTCAATATGCATCACATTTATCTGTGTTTGTTTTATTCATTAGAAATAGATTATTATAATCTAGTAAATGTGATGTCTTCTGTTTCTGAAGGGTTTCAGTTTTATTGATTTATGAATATTTTAATATTCTTGGTAATAAACTGCACACAAAAATCTGATTAAATGTATTGGGAGAAATCTTTCGTTAATAACCATATGATGGCAAAGCCTAAATAACTGTACTATAGTCTCTGGGTGCTGTTTATAAAAAATAACAATTTGTATTAATATCTTTATTGAATTTCTATAAGAATGTATTAACAGGATAAACATGATGTATAATCTGAAAAGGAAAAGATTGAGCGTCTCTGACTGATTCCCCTCTGAAGATTGAATCTGGACAACAAACCAAAACTAAACTTTAGTGAGCAGTTCCTGTTCGCACAAAGTGTCCTGATCACATCATATATATATATATATATATATATATATATATATATATATATACAGTGCAATGCATAAGTGAATACACCCATGCTAAAGTTGACTAAAAAGAGGAATAAAAAATCATCTTTTGGAAATTGAACTTAATGCCTTAATTTAAAAAATTAGGAAAAATCCAACCTTTAAGGACACCAATTTTCTTTGTGAATGAATAATGTATCGTAAATAAATAAATGTTCTTCCTTAAAATACTTGGTGCATAAGTGAGTACACCCCTATGTTAAATTCCCATAGAGGCAGGCAGATTTTTATTTTTAAGTATTTTTTAAAAAAAATGTTAGGATACTATGCATCCTGATAAAGTTCCCTTGGCCTTTGGAATTAAAATAGCCCCACATCATCACATAGCCTTCACCATACCTAGAGATTGGCATGGTTTTATTTCAGTTAGCCTAATAGCTAGTTTGATTTGCATTGAGAGATGATCTTATGGAAAGTGCCCCATGCCAATCTCTAGGTATGGTGAAGGCTATGTGATGATGTGGGGCTATTTTAATTCCAAAGGCCAAGGGAACTTTATCAGGATGCATAGTATCCTAACATTTTTTTTAAAAAATACTTAAAAATAAAAATCTGCCTGCCTCTATGGGAATTTAACATAGGGGTGTACTCACTTATGCACCAAGTATTTTAAGGAAGAACATTTATTTATTTACGATACATTATTCATTCATAAAGAAAATTGGTGTCCTTAAAGGTTGGATTTTTCCTAATTTTTTAAATTAAGGCATTAAGTTCAATTTCCAAAATATGATTTTTTATTCCTCTTTTTAGTCAACTTTAGCATGGGTGTATTCACTTATGCATAGCACTGTATATTGTTAAGTAAACATGCAATTTATTCTCTTATAATGCCTCATATATATAAGCTAATATGATATTAACCACAATTGTAGCCTTGTAAGAGAGAGTGTTGTATAAGAGAAACACTGCACCTTGTATTGTAAAAGTTTTTGTTATGAATCTGGTTTATTAAGAAAAACACTGCAACTTGTATTGTAAAAGTTTTTTATTATGATAATGCATGAAAGAAATGACTATACTATATTCAATGTTTAAGCATTTAATCAAATGAAAGAATAAACTACAGTAGGTAGTAATAACACTAAGTAGTAGAAAGCATGTATCTTAGCAATGTAGAAATGGCAAGCAATACCCGTTTGATGAGGAGCAAGAGGCGCAGGAGAAAGGCAGAGGGTCCAGAGCAGCAAGCAAAGGAGAACAAAGGAAAGAGCTTTATATATGGAGTTTACAAGGGGGTTTCCAGAACTGAGGACAGTTCAAGACTTCGGATTGGACAGATTGTCTGTAAAGGACTGAATCTGTGCGGAGGGCGTGTGGACTATAAAAAGTATTGTAAGGAATGTCAAAGTCAGACGCTGTTTCACCAAGGACGGCCTCTCCGGTGTTAGATGCCTTGCCATTGTGCCTCATGAAGATGAAAGCTTGCAAATTATTTGGTTTTGATTTACTTTTATTTTTATTTTATATATTAGTACCGTTTATGTAAACTAATTAACCTGTATTTAATAAAAAATATATATAATTGAAATTAAGAAGCTCGCCTGCCATAAGTCTCTGTTTTACAAAAGATTGAGCTGAACTGACCACGGAGAAGTCTTCTGTGATCTAAATATTGTAAGTATGGAAATTCAATTCTTTACCTAACCTGAGAATAATTAAAATAAGGTAGAAGGTGTCTATATTTAAGACCCAAACAAGGGGTTAAATTAAGCACCACAAAACAATATATATACTGTATATATCACTGAAAACAAATGTTCAAAGACATGAAACATAAAACTATTTCCACTGCGTCAAACACCTTGTAGAAGTCTAAAAAAAGATAAAACTTCAAACCAGAAGAGTCAAAGATGCCTAAAATGAATCTTACATTATTATAAATGTGCTTATTTTTATAATGCCAGACTGAGATTCACTATTAGATAAACTGCATGAAAAGTGGGATTTTCATCAGTAAGCGGCACTGTAGATTGTCGTGGAGGTTTATGACTACACACGGCAATTTGCAGGAAATGCAGAAAACTGCTGTGAATTGTGGGAAATTTACGTGGGCCTTGCTTGGCAGTCGTCCCTCCATGACCCTAATTCTAGGGGAGGCTTTAACATGTAAATGAAAATGCTACGTGTCTGTTCCCTGCAAGCTCCAAACTTCTATTGGCTTTCCATAAAAATGTCTGTCCGGATGGGGATGAAGCCAGGAAACTTGCGCAATAACATGTTTGAATGCAGAACCTTTTGACACAACATTAACAACTATAAACTGCTTTATAATGGCTGGTCGTAGTACTGCTAGAGGGTCAAGGATGGGTTCCTCAAAACTTTGAGTGTTTCCACACCACTTAGCACACACATATGCTGACCTTTCTGCTCTAGATCCATCGATTGAGTAAGTTACATTCAGATATGTTACCCGTTTGCAAGTCATGGCAAAACAGTCAACGTCAGTGGCACAAGGGTACATCTGATGATTCACTGTTAGCATTGCATGTCTGTCAGGCTCATCCAAGATAGTCTGGTGGAATGGAGACAGAGGCACCACTGTACAGTTTTCTAAGAGAAGTCTTTCTGCAGACACCGAAACACTGTGCTTCACATAAAGCATATCAGCTGTGTCATTGCAGGACAAAGTCCCAACCATTTGTCTTCCTAAAACACTGGCAAATTCAGCACCATATTCACATGTCCATGGCATATGAAGCTGTTGGCTCCGCTGAAATTGCCTCATAATCTGGACTTCAATTCTCCTATTGTTGTTATTAAACTTTCCCAGTACTCCATTAAAACGCTCAAATGAAAAACACCAAAAAGAATAAACTGGTCCGTAATCCAACATGCACTCTTTCAAATGAAGATGTAGATGCATGTTGGGGGTGCAGTGCAATGGGCCAAACTGTTGGACAGATTTTGAGAGAAATGTCTGCAGGAGATTCTTCTGCTACTTCCAGTCTATTGATGGACATGACTCTGGAGCAGAGTATGATACAAGCCTGCACGAAGTCAAACCACATGTCATAGTGTCTGTTGTTGTTGATAAGCCCCTTCAGACAAAGCAGTGAGTAAATGGTTGTCCAGTTTTTCCACTGATCTGCTGTGAATCCTGTAAAGCCAGATGAAATCCGTAAGGGAACTCTTCCAACCTCATAAGGTACTTTGATGTTTTCCACTCTAGCTTGATGTTCATCAAGGCTTTTTGTCGTTAAAATTCCTAGTTCTGTCCACAATCTGAATACATGTCTTGCCGGACCAAGGAGAAGGTTGTGCATTGGATCTATGACGACAAATCTGATGGCATCATAGTAACTCAAGCGGAAAAGTTCTGACCATCTAGCTCCATCTTGCGTTCAATTCATTTCTGTTCTGCCTTCGTCCTTGCCCGTTTGGATAATCCAGCATAGTGTGTGTGATCCTTTGACGTGCGTGGCTCCCATGAAGACCGCTCAAATCCTGAATAGTTCATTTTTTCAACAAATTCTTTCTTGCTGAACGTCTTCAAACACTTGTGTCATCCTGCAAATGTAAGTTAAATGCAATATGTTACACACACATATTTATATCTGAGCATTCAATGAAACAGAGCAACTGCTATCCATTAAAAAATAAACAATGTAAACATTTACATATTGATTTCACTGGTTCAATGATCAATATCAATGTTTATTAATTATAGCAAAGAATGTTTGAATATTTAAATTACCTCTGTATGCTCCATGTCCAACAAAGCCTCTACATTTTGGAGTTGCCGGGATATCTGATGAAAGACAAAGCAGATCTGCTCTGTAAACCTGATGTCCTAAGAAAGAGCTGTCTTCCAGAATCAGGCCATGCCAAAGTTCCTGAAGCTCATCAACCAAGGGCTCTAAGAAAGCATTCATGTTTAGTGATGGCTCTTTTGGTCCAGGTATTAGTCCAACGAGAATCATATTTTCTTCCTTAAAATGCTCTTCACGAGGTAGATTCAAAACGACCAAGTAGACGCTCCAACTGAATAAGGTGCATCTTTGAAAGGTTGGAAGGTTATAGCTCATAACTCTCTGTAATCTCTGGGCAAATCTCTGAGCTAGAATCTGGTCATCAGTGTTCAGTAACAGATTGGACACCAGTTTTCAATAAGAAGCGGATTCCTTGTTGTGTTTTATGATCAGAGTAATCCCGCCTGTGTTAATCTAGGAGAAGAGATGTTCTCACAATAATAAACTGAAGGGTTCAGAGAACGCCTTATAAAACTCTGCTGTAATACCAGCATTACCTGGAGACTCGCTGATTTAAGATGATTCATGGAAACAACCATTTACACTATCCAGACTCAAAATGAGGAGCCCAGAGGTATATAACAACTTACAGAAATTATAGCAATAATTATTAGTTGTCTTGGGGTCGTCCGTGATGAAACATCAGCATTGAGTTCAGAAATGCTATAATAACGGGCGTTAGACTTCTCTAACCTGAAGAATCATGCAGAGTTTTGTTCATCTTGCTCCTCCTAGATATTCGTTTCCTAGATGTTTCTTTTATTCTTTAGTCAACTTCGGTTGTGTTTTAAACGTGCTCTAGAAATAAATTATTGATTGATTGATTGATTGATTGATTGATTGATTGCTTCTGACATTCTTGATTTGAATATTTTCAATAGTTTTCTATTCTTGATTGATAATTTTGGCAATAGATGAACTGTTAATGAACTGTTAATGAGTGATCTTGAGTGATCATCCAATCTGACTCTTATATGCTGATGTAATATTATTTTTATACAATTGTCAACTTTGATAAAATAGTATTTGATTTTCCAATAAAAGATGATCAATTTTGTTTTTGACTTGTATATAGATTATATTTGTCTAATTATATTTTTCCTGTATTGTACATGGGCCTGACACAATCATAAATTTTATGCTGACAATTAAATATACAAATAATGACAATAAACGATTAACAATTTAATTCTGTTTTGTTCATGTCACTTACAGTTTAAGCCTGGTACGTTATTTTTTTAAACTAGAAATCATAATACAATGTAATTATAAAAAATATTATTAAAAAGGCCCACATGATGTACTTTAATGCTGTGAACATTATTATAATTAATTATAATATAATGCATTCTGATCAAACCCACAAACCTTCATTTCATATTAAGGGTCTTTCTGGCTATTTTTGTGTACTTTAGAAATGTGTCTTTTAATTCTTTGGCAAAAGGCGATTCAAATGTAAACTGAAAACTTATTGTGGCTCTCTCAAATAACTGAGATTATATAGAATAACAGCGAGCAGACGATAAATCAATAATCACGACAGATATAATTGTGCTGTTGTACAATACAAGCGTTTCAATGTACAATATCTCACTAACTTTATGCACATGACAAATAAACTTAAACATCATGAGCTCATGTCGTATACATGAATGGGAAAATAAGAAATCAAGCTTTATTTATGACATGAAACAAAAAAAAGGAAGGCGGTTTAGAGGCTTATTCTGTTTTGTACACACAAAAAGAAGAGCCTTCAAACTGCCCTCCAAGAATAAAAAATTCACATGACTGTAAAAATCTGCATTAACAGTATTGTAATATTGCATTACACGACTAAAACCATGTAAATAACCATGTTTTTCCCACAAACCATGCCCCACCACACATTTTTGACTCATTTAAGTACTGTCCCACATTAGGCTGATCAGGCTGTCCCGGATTCGGAAACCACATTTCCTAATGTGGGACACTAGGAAATTTGATAAAAATATAAAATATATAGTTTATACACACAAAGTTAGACTATTTTTTGATGGACAAACATTTCATTAGCATATTAGGGTAAAAAGTAGCAGGACCGCTTTGTTTAAAATGTATTTAACTCCTTAATATCAAATTTCACTCACTGGCCTTCAGATGGTCTTCACACAAGGTGCCTCCTGTTTGATGATTGCTCCACCCTCAAATATGATTGGACATTTGATAGGTCACATGATTTTGATCACATGACACCACAGCTTTGTCTAACCCATAGTTTCACTGTCATTCATGTATTTATGGGGGACCTACAAACACTAGACCCGAGGTCTTCAATCCTGCTCCTGGAGGGCCACTGTCCTGCAAAGTTTAGCTCCATCCCTAATCAAACACACCTGAATCCGCTCATCAAGCTCTTCAGAATCTCAGAACTAAACTCTGCAGGACAGTGGCCCTCCAGGAGCAGGATTGAAGACCTCTGCACTAGACCTTAGGTGTCCCACATTAGACAGTGTCCCACATTAGGCAGTGTCCCACATTAGGGCAATTCACCATAGTGACTGTATTTTGCAGCGCAGCGAGTCAGAGCAAACATTCTTAAGTAATTTATCCTTCGCGTCAGAAATAGTGAAAAATACTGGAAAAACGTTCAATACTGGAATACTGGAAAAAAAGTACTTCATCAGCTGTTACCAGAACTACTGAGTGCTGATCTTTCCTGTCGTTTAAACAAAAAGCAAAAAAGCATTGTATCGCGTTGCCACCGATTTGTAACTATAATGATGTTGCATAGGCTATCCCTAAAAGATGTGATACATTACTCTCAGTTACTAGTAAAAGATATTGTTACTATTTAAAAGACATTTGTCTCAAAGTAAAAGTTCCCTCAGAAGAAAAGCTCCTGTGAGACTCACTGCGCGCTGCGTGATTGACGTTTAACGGTTTCTGTGCAAAGGAGAATCTTGTGTCTCTCGCGCATATTAATAAAATAAACTCTTACATTCATAAAGATTAAACATAAACGTGTATGTGTGTGTGTGTGTGTGTGTCTTGCTCCTCCTAGATCACACAGAAGCGTCTTCAGCTTTACATCTGTAAATATCATCCAGCTGGTTTTGTCATTTATGAACAGTTTGATCATCTGAGAGATTTCCAGGGGTCTGTGATTATAAGAGCAGAAGTTTCATTAATTACTGCCTTTTCCTCAGTTTTACTCACTTAGTTTCTCATTAATTTACCAATATCACATTTTACTAACTCCCAATTATTAATAAAACAGCGTTCATTACAACTTTTTTACAATAATGGTTAAAATAATATGAAACTTTAAGTTTATGGTATTATATAAGATAGATATTTAACTTCCAATATGATGGTTTAATAAGTGCTTACAGAGAGCTTAGTCTTTATATAGATAGCCTTACAGTCAGTCAGGAGAAGTGAAGAATATCAACTAAAATATTGTGAAGATCACTAGATTCAGAGATCAGCTAAAAGTCTATATGAGAGGAATGAGAAGCGGTCTTGTTTCTCCAGGTAAAAGCTTTAGTATCAATGAATTTGGTCCTCCAGACATCAGTCACATCAAGTCTCTCCAGGAATGGTTTATATTCTGAATTAAGTGATGAGAGTCGGCCTGTCAATCATTTATCAAGAGCGCTGTCAATCACAACACTGAAATTCCCACCTATAACAAGTAGAGAGTTTGTGAATTCAGTCAGTCAGTAAAGTCTTCTGCTTTCTATAAACTCAAGAGAAGTAGCATTCTCAGACCTTCAATTATCCAGAAATATTGGCCATAATATTATAAGTCAAGTTAAGATCAATGACATTACACAGAAATGTCCATATGAATCACAGTCTGAATGTAACGGATTATCTTTAAATGTGTTTCTTCATCACTGCACTTCTCTGCTTTGGTCTTCTTTATCTTCAAGTCTTTTCCCTCTGAACAAACACATGCGTATTTGATTAATCAGGAACGACATCGGATCATTCAGTCAAACTATTAGTTCAGTTGATTCAGTGTTTGGAGAAGCTCAGTTTCTCAGCTGATGTGACATTTGTGTTGATTCTTATGAGTCTGAAATATGGTCTTCTAATCCATTCAGGATTATCCAGAAATGACATCATGTGACATACAATGTTGTGAATTTCACCCTACGATTCTGTGTTATTAATGTTTCCATCAGAGATTGGTTTCCATCTTCTTGTGTTGTCTTGTTCCTGCAGAGAATTAAAGGTGGAAGAATCATTTGAAAAGTGTTTAACATTAAATCATTTTGTTCATAGTCAATTATACGGACCTCGTGTGTTAAACAGGGCGGTCCAGTGTGCGCTCATTTAGAATATACACTCACCTAAAGGATTATTAGGAACACCATACTAATACTGTGTTTGACCCCCTTTCGCCTTCAGAACTGCCTTAATTCTACGTGGCATTGATTCAACAAGGTGCTGAAAGCATTCTTTAGAAATGTTGGCCCATATTGATAGGATAGCATCTTGCAGTTGATGGAGATTTGTGGGATGCACATCCAGGGCACGAAGCTCCCATTCCACCACATCCCAATGATGCTCTATTGGGTTGAGATCTGGTGACTGTGGGGGCCATTTTAGTACAGTGAACTCATTGTCATGTTCAAGAAACCAATTTGAAATGATTCGAGCTTTGTGACATGGTGCATTATCCTGCTGGAAGTAGCCATCAGAGGATGGGTACATGGTGGTCATAAAGGGATGGACATGGTCAGAAACAATGCTCAGGTAGGCCGTGGCATTTAAACAATGCCCAATTGGCACTAAGGGGCCTAAAGTGTGCCAAGAAAACATCCCCCACACCATTACACCACCACCACCAGCCTGCACAGTGGTAACAAGGCATGATGGATCCATGTTCTCATTCTGTTTACGCCAAATTCTGACTCTACCATCTGAATGTCTCAACAGAAATCGAGACTCATCAGACCAGGCAACATTTTTCCAGTCTTCAACTGTCCAATTTTGGTGAGCTCGTGCAAATTGTAGCCTCTTTTTCCTATTTGTAGTGGAGATGAGTGGTACCCGGTGGGGTCTTCTGCTGTTGTAGCCCATCCGCCTCAAGGTTGTGCATTTTGTGGCTTCACAAATGCTTTGCTGCATACCTCGGTTGTAACGAGTGGTTATTTCAGTCAAAGTTGCTCTTCTATCAGCTTGAATCAGTCGGCCCATTCTCCTCTGACCTCTAGCATCAACAAGGCATTTTCGCCCACAGGACTGCCGCATACTGGATGTTTTTCCCTTTTCACACCATTCTTTGTAAACCCTAGAAATGGTTGTGCGTGAAAATCCCAGTAACTGAGCAGATTGTGAAATACTCAGACCGGCCCGTCTGGCACCAACAACCATGCCACGCTCAAAATTGATTAAATCACCTTTCTTTCCCATTCTGACATTCAGTTTGGAGTTCAGGAGATTGTCTTGACCAGGACCACACCCCTAAATGCATTGAAGCAACTGCCATGTGATTAGATATTAGATGTTGATTAGATAATTGCATTAATGAGAAATTGAACAGGTGTTCCTAATAATCCAATAATAAAGGTGAGTGTATAAATCTCAGTAATCGACACATTACCAGAGCTTTACTCTAATTATTATCCGCTTCTACACCTAAAAATGATGGCATTACTCTCACATATGTTCATAACGTCATGAAAGTCAGTTGTGGTGAAGTAAAAGCACAGAGTTAGTGATAAAGTTTCCCTCAGAAAAGCTCCTGTCAGACTCCCTTTGCGAGCGCTGAGTGATCGACGTTTAACGGTTTTGTCTCCATTCACTGAAATAAAGAGCAGCACAGACACCATTAATAACTGAGAGAATGAAAAACACTAATGCCTCATAATCCAAGAAAGACTAAATAAGGCCGAGTCTGAAACTACAGTCTCTACTGAGAATCAAAGCTTGTTGAGATTGAAACAAACACTCGCTGATATCTGATGTCTTCCTTCCAGATGATTCTGTCTAATCTGAGGAGGATTCGTTACCATCAGAAATATTTCACACATTTCAGTCTGTCATATTGACCCTGAACACCTTCTGTGTGTCTTTGATTATAAACACACACAAATATGATCTTTGTCATGTTCATGATAGAGATATTTCAGTGTGAGCTGAGGCACAGAGGCTGGTGTGTGTGTGTGTGTGTGTGTGTGTGTGTGTGTGTGTGTGTGTGTGTGTGTGTGTCGCTCCTGTCATATAAAGCTGTTGTGCTCGTGGAGATCTAATAAAGGATAAAACACCATCATTTCAGAAGAAGATGTTGTGGTGATGAAGGCAGCAGATTGAGCTCTGAAGCTCCTGAAAGACTGGAATTACACTGTGATCATCTGTGTTTAACAGCGATACTGTGAGTGTGTGTACCGGCGCTGATCTGCACAATTCATTTAGTGTCAGACAGTGTGTGGAGAAATAAAGCACACTATCAGGAGATCGTCTGTGTGTTTCATTCTGCTGATCTCTCGTCACATTCATGATCATTCATACTGTCATCAGTTCACATCAATAATTCTCCTCACTCGAAATAAATGTTCACTTAAATACAATGATGAAGAAACTGGTGTAGAGCCAAATGTATTTACAGTCCAACGTCACAAACCTTCACTGGGTGCGTAAATCCAGCCCAAAAAGTCCTAAAGTAGGAAAAGGATCCGCACACGTCGAATAGGACAAAGACTCCCTAACTGGTGGTTTATTATGCTTCAATAGAGGACACATAAAAGACCTGCAAAAACCTGCTATAAAGTGCTAAACATTTCCTCAATAACTCTAGTTGTCTAGAGTTAATCTCCAAACACTGAAATTCAGTTGAAAATAATGTAAAAATAGAAACTAATGTAATTATTAACATTCAGAAAGCTGTCTTTTTGCTCTGTCTTCAGATTAGTGTAATGATCAGAATAAACACACACACTATTCTCACTGCGACGGGCTTGAGCTCTCAGTGTGGCGTTGTGAATGTGCTGTCAATGTCAAATACTGATTTTAAAAGAGCCCGTCTGGAGATTCAACGGTTTGATCGATCTTTCATTTGCGGCCCGTCTGACTTACGCTCTCTCTAGAGTTCATGTGTCCTGTGTGTTTCTTTCCTATCAGCTCAATGATGCCAAACACTCTCTCAACTACAACAGCCACAGATGTTCCTCTACTGGACACATTTCTCTAGAGTTGATGCTGAAGTTCATGACAGATCATTGTGTTCATCACAACACAGCGGTCAAATGTGTGAAATGAACAGCATCTTTTCTCCAAAGCAATAAGAGCACAAGCTTTGTTGTAGTCCAGACTTTAAAGTTAGGAATCTTTACAGATGATCATTTTAATAAATAGATAAAAACCTGCGCTGACAAACACTTTCAGTGCTGTGGATGTTTTCCAGGAGCCGCTGGAGGAGAAACGTGTGCAAAAGCAGAACAAAAGCTCCTGGAGACACAAACTGTGCTGCAACTACAGACTAAACCATGACTTGATGGAGCAACATGAGAAGAAATATTCCAGCTCTACGTGACGAATCTCACATTCTGCTTCTACAGCATCAGAACGCTCAGCTGCTTTCATGGGAAGAGCATCACTGGACACTTCTTTTCTGCTCTTTGTTGAAATGATTTAGACACTCCAGCTGAATAATGTTTAATCGGACAGATTTTGTCGAACTTCGTTCAGGTGTCCTGACGTTGGAGGAAGGCTGAGACTGTTGTAGAGGACATGAAGCTCAGAGAACATATTCTTCACTGCCAAATATCTGTGCTTCAGCATTATTACACAACAAATCATATTTCAGCTGTCTTCTATCAGGACAAATAAAGGAAAGGATCATAAGGACAGAAATAGAGTTAGTGACACAGAAGTGGCTCAACTTACCCACCATTAGGGGTATAGTATGATGTCACTGGGGAATTTGAGTTCAAAATAAATAAATTAAATATTAGTTTTTGTGCATTTTCCCATGACAGTCTTACTTTACAGCACATTATTCAGAATGTTCACCATGTTCACCATGCAGTGAAATATCCAAAATATCCCAGTGTTAAATTCTGAGACAACAAAATAAAGTTTACATAAAAGCCTTTTATTAGATAAAGAAAATATTAAATGTTCCTCATTGCAGTTCACCAAACTTTGTGTGTTTGCAGAAGAATATAATCATATGAAAAAAAGAACTGGATTCTATCCTTTTTAATAAACTACAACATTTCATAGTTTATGGCTAATCTATAAAAATGTACATCAGCAATTCACCAACAAGTATAAAACAAACATATACATGACAAACAAAAATATAAATGCGGGTATACATTTACTTTAACATTGAACTCGTTTTACCTTCCCTGTAGAACATTTACTTAGATGTGCAAAAACTTACATTTATTTCCCTGTAGAACATTTACAATGTAAAGAGCAAAAAGAGCAAAGCAAAAACTTTAATTTATTTGTAATGTTACTATGAATGAATATTTCTAAAGGAGTATATTTTGATAAGTTCAGATAAACCCATATCAGATCAAGAATCAGACCAATGTTCAAAAGTGGTAAAGCTTCTCTTTCTGAAGAACTGAGATGAATTCGGCTTTCACAGGATCTCTGTGTTTGCGTATAATGTCACAGATCTTTCTCATGCTCTCCTGACTGGTTAAACTCTGTGTGATTTCTGAATATTGCTCCTCATGAATTAGTTCTTGCTGACAGAGTTTATCTGCAATGATCTGGACATTAGTAACCCCCTGAATGAGATCTGGCCAATGGTTATCAAAATATCTTGCTTTATCTGCCTCACTATTCAGACACGGCTCGTCTCTCTTAGGACGAATCTGATCACTATTGAGACACGGCTCATCTCTCTTAGGATGGATCAGATCATCTTTCTCAATCATTGCAGTCCAGACAGTCTTCTGATCCTCTTCCCTGATAAGAGTCATTTGAAGATCATTCTCCAGACGAGTCTTGACCTTGAAGTAGTTTGGGGGAGCTTCTCTTGTGAGTGTGATCCCTTCTTTGGGATGGACAGAGGCACCAGGAACATCAAGAATGTGTGGCGTTTTCATCCGAATTGGCCTGCCAGGTCTGGGATGCTCTACTGGGTCATTTCTCTTTTCTTTCTTCTCAACCTTTTCTTTTGCATGATCATCAACTGGAAAAAAGTAGAGATGTAGAATGAGAGGATCTTTAGAACGCATGTAGAGAAGAAGATCGCAGTGTTCATACAACCGCATTATGTATTTTATTATTAATGTTTTCAGAGAGAAGGATGGTTGGACAATCTTAGCATGGAATCGGGTCAACTGCACAGGTTCTGTGGTTATTCCCTCGTCTTTTACGGTGAGGACTTTCACAGCATCTTTGAGAGAGGGGTCAGACTCTCCTAAACAGGCGTAATGGGGCAGATGAACTTCCTCCAGTTTCCCTGAGATCACCGTCACGTCAATCACTGGACCGATCCGGTTGCACTGCAGCCTCTCCAGCTCTGCGTTGAGGAAGAGTCCGTCTACGGTACGGTACTGAAGGGTGACGACACAGTCACAGACCCATCGCATTCTGGTCCTGACACACTCGTAACGGCCTGGGTCAGTGCTGACCCTGAACTTTGACCCTCCTTCATCTGTACAGGCCGACGGCTCAATCTGAAGCCACTGATCAGAATCAGCTATATGGACACAAGACTGACAGTTCAGCAGCGGGTGAATATCGAGCCCAGAAGGTTTGGGCTGAGAGAACCTGTGAAGAACCAGAAGAAGGCAGAAGCAAAGAGTCAGCTGCTTTTATTAATCTCAGTTAATGTTATTTTCAATGTTTATTAATACATTATTAAAATCAAAAGTTGTATCTGTCAATATTATTTAATGGACCTGAACTAACATGAACTAACAATGAACAGTTGACTAACTAACGTTAACAAATACAGTTAATGCATTAATGAATGTTAACTAATGGGACCTTATTGTAAAGACAACAATTCAAAACCAACAACATACAAACAGTTTACTGATGTAAGGCAGTATATATATCTGTGTTGTCCACAAGGTGTCCCCATAACGCTATTGAATTAAAACAGATTCAAGTGCCTTTAGCGTTGTTTGGGCCTCGTCATGTACCGTAGCATTGATACGGGAGTATTGCATCATATTTTCCTCAGTTCATGTTGTCAACGCTATAGGTAAGCCATGTTAATGGTAGTGGGGAAAATCAATGTAAAATATAGTTGTTGTTTTTGCACTAAAGATCAGTTAATTAAGATATTTTGTGTTTTAAACTGTATAAGACCTAAATGCATATTAATAGAGAGTTGAAATGGTTTGTTTTTTTCCTTTAAAATGTGATTAATGCATGGTGGCTAATTTATGATAAAACAAGCAGCACAAGCTTACTGTTGAATTGCATATGCATTGAAATATATTTTGCTGGTTTAAAACTTAAGCTGAGTTCATGTTGTCAACGCTATAGATGCCGTGCTGTGGAATAAACGGTCAAGCCACAATCCCGAACCACTCTGTGTCTGAGTCCCCGCTTTCTACCACCACCCACGAACATATAACACAACGCAGAGCAGCGGAGGTGCTAGAGTCCAGTGAGCGTGCGGAGAGAGAGAAAGAGGGTTACATCTTTGGTTCCGTGACCCGGATTGTGGCACTTCTAGACCGAAGAGGAAGAGAATTCTACAGCCAGTGGTTTGAATACTGAACTATATTAACAAACAGAAATTCATAAAAGGACTGGTGATTTTGGGGTTACATATCTGCCCTCACAGCTATATCCTTTACAGTCTGCTGGGTAACTTAACTGTTATTTAACTGTTTTAAATATCAGCAATTTGCTGTGATGTAAAACTTATTTGATAGTTTTATTGAAAAGCGAGTTTTTTTTTTACTGTGCATCTGCTTAATACTCAGTGAGACTTTAGTTTAAACCGTTTAAGTTTAAACTTTTCATTTTAGTTGTGGAGCAGTTAACTTTCTTGGATAAGCTAGTTACATTTTTCATTGTGCTCACCTCACTGAAACATATAGCTTACTTTAGAACAAATTTATTTATATGGGTTTGCATTATTTTACATAGATTCAACATCTCATAGAACCTAATTACATTGCATTACATTACATAACCTGCTTGCACATAGTAAACACATTGTGATTTTAAGATGTCGCAGACCTATGCAAACTCCCCACAAGACATACAGTGCTCCTCCACCAGTGCATCTAGTCTCCCGACGCCAGTGGGGCATGTCACCATTGGCCCACCAGCCCCTATGAACTCGCCCTATGCTGACCAGTATGTGACGCCAGCCCATGCACGAAGGCTGACAGGCCCTGGGGCCTCAGGGCAGGTACCGCCACTTTGTTTCGACAACAGCCCAGATGCAAGACCAGGTGGCCAGATAAATATGACGATTGATGCCTCTGTTCGCAAACGCAGTAGACATGGGCCCTCAGAAGCTATGCCTTGGCAAGATTTCCTACATCATGTCATTGTTGAGAGGCCAGTTGTGCAGCAGTCGCTCCAACCCTACCCAGTTGCTGTGCCACATCCAGCCCAGCCACAGTCTGGCCCCCAGGTTTACCCAAGTTATTCATATCCCCCGTCTGTGCCCGCGCAGAGTCTTCAGAGCCCACCAGTGACGAATACAACGGTTAAGCACGTAGCTGCTGAGCAGGCCTTTCAAGTGCATTCCCCTGAGACCACATTTCTCACAACTCCAGTTCCAGGCTATAGTGGAGCCACCCCACCAGCCCCATCTGCAAATGCATGGGCTCCCAACATAACTCAACACAGCCCTCGGGTAGCGTTAGACCAGGCAGCCACTGATGCTCCTCCTGAGCTATCTCCTCAACGGATACTGATTCCAGCTTCCCACCTCAACATGCATGTTGATGCTCATTCTCCATACCACCCTTCTCCAGCCCCCCCTGTGCCTGCATCTGCCAGCCAGTATGCCCATCCACACGTGACACAATTCATGCCTCCTGCTCGAGCAGTCGCCAACCAGTGCCTTCCTATGACAGCCTATGGAGGTTTCATGCAAACTCATCAGGTGAAAAATGTTCAAGTCTTCACAGGAAATCCAGACTGTAAGATACTGGTCCAGGAAGACTGGATTCGCGACATGCAATATCTCTTGGAGGCAATAGAGCTCCCAATGCACCTCCGCTTCTCCACTGTTGTGCGACACCTGGGGGGTGAAGCCCGAAATCTCATCCTTAACTTACCTCCACATGATCAGACCCCTGAGAAAGCGCTGGAGGAACTGCGGGCCGAATACAGTGACACTCGAGGATCCCTAGATCCTCTGGCTGACTTCTACGAGCGGAGCCAGAATTCAGGGGAGTCTGCCTGTTCTTATGCTATAGCACTGGAGGCAAAGTTGAGAACAGTAGAGGAGAAGCAAAGAGGAGGTAAGCCCTTACTGGATCGAGATAGCAAACTAACACAGCAGTTCATGAGAGGCCTCTCAGACGAGGAGGTGTACACCAGAATCGCACCAATGGCACCCAGGCTCTTCAGCTTCCGAGAGCTGCAGGCAGAGCTCCGAAGTCTAACTAGAGAAACTAAGAAGTTTCAGATGCGTAGTGCAGCAAAGGAAACATATGCTCAGGTGCATGTAACATCAGGAGGGGGTGGAAACACCAAGATAGATAGGCCAAAACACACATCTAAATTATCAGAGCTGACAGAAATGGTTAAGAAGTTAGCTCTCATTCAGGAAGAACAAATGGCTAAGCTGTCACAACTAGAGTTGAGAATGACCTCTTCTCCCCTTTCCTCCCCATTATCTGTCCAACCAGCAAAGGGAAAAGTAAGCCAGAGTACAAGTTTTGTCTGTTACCGGTGTGGAGAGCCGGGCCACACAGCCAGAGTGTGTCGAGCAGTGCTTCGAGATCAGAGCCCAGCTGAAGCCCAGCAGCCTAAGGTCCCTGCTGACGGACACATGCACTCTGCTCAACATTTAAACGCTTAGTACCCATGGCAGTGGGGGAATCCATGGGTACACAGCAAGGGCCCCACCCACCTGTCAAGAGGATTTGCACTGAAGGAGGGGAAACACCACTAGTGGGACCCAGGAACGAAGGGGAAGTAGAAGTCAATGGAAAGGCATGCAGGGCTCTAATTGACTCTGGCTCGCAAATCACCAGTTTTACACACAACTACTGGCAGAGCCACCCAGCTCTAAAAATGAAGAAGCTACAGCCTTCTAAGATACAAATAGAGGGTGCAGCAGGTCAGACCGTGCCGTATCAGGGCGTCTTACACATCGACCTTAAAGTGCTGGGGAAAGAGCTCAAGGCTGTACCTACCTTCGTCGTTCCGGATTCCGACTATCGATCATCAGTCCCTCTGTAGGTGGGAACCAATGTCATTCGAGCCTCCTGAACCCATCTTCAAGCAGCTTATGGCCCGCAGTTTCTGTACCAGGTCAAAGAGAAGCATCCAGAGTGGTACAGAGCCTTACTGAGGGTGGGAAGCGCCGAGCAAAGTGAAATGCATGACGTTGTAGGCCCTGCTGTTTACACTGGCCGTACAATAAACATCCCTGGTGGAAAAGAGATGGATTTAATGTGTAGGATTAAAGCTGGTCCCCAAAGGAAGATTTATACAGCCCTGATAGAAGGCCATCCCTCCTTGCCGCTCCCCCAGGACATCCTGGTGGCCAAAGTGCTTGCAAATGTGAAAAGAGGTTGTGCTCCAGTTAGAGTGATGAATCTTTCCCAGCAAGTCATTACAATCAAAAGACACACAAATCTGGCCAGCGCAGTTCTTGTGGACAAGGTGGTGGAGTTCCCAGATAAAAAGCATGGCGAAGCTGGGAACAGAGGGGCATGTCTAAGTCTGGACCAAGTGGTGGCTAGCTGCAGGGTTGACCTAAGTGAAGCAGCGGTTGAAAGTGAGGACCAACGTGCTCTGCTCAAGGATCTGCTGGACAAAAATGCAGATGTGTTCTCCCAGCATCCCATGGACTATGGTCACACCACAACTGTAGAGCATGAGATTCCGCTGGTTGACCCGAGGCCTTTCCGACTGCCGTACCCCAAAATACCCCCCTCCCAGTGGCAAGATGTGAGGCGGTTATTGATGGACATGGAGACAGCAGGAGTCGTTCGCCCCAGTAAAAGTCTGTATGCATCCCCTGTGGTGGTGGTGACCAAGAAGGATGGATCACTTCGATTATGTATTGACTACCGGAAGCTCAACGCCTGCAGCACCCGAGACGCATTCCCTCTGCCAAGGATAGAGGAAGCTCTAGAGGCTTTAGGGCAAGCAAAGTACTTTTCCACCCTAGACCTTACATCGGGCTACTGGCAGGTAGAGGTCGCAGAACATGATAAGTACAAGACAGCATTCAGCACTCCCATGGGTCTGTTTGAGGCCAATAGAATGCTTTTTGGGCTGCAAAACACACCCTCCACCTTTCAAAGGCTGATGACATCCTGTTTTGGGGATTTAAATTTCACCCATCTACTTATCTACCTTGACGATATTATAATTTTCTCGAAGTCCTTTAATGAGCATCTAGAGAGGCTCCAACTGGCGTTTGATAGACTTAGGGAGCATGGTTTAAAATTGAAACCCTCCAAGTGCCAGCTTGTAAGGAAGGAAGTGCAGTACTTGGGTCACTGGGTGTCAGCAGAGGGCATCAGGACAGACCCAGAGAAGATCAGTAAGGTCAAGGAATGGGTGAGGCCTACTAATCGTATGGAAGTGCTCCGGTTTTTGGGGTTTGCGGGGTACTATAGGAGGTATGTTAAGCGCTACTCTAACCTGGCTGCTCCATTATACCGCCTTACCTCCGGTGACCCTAGAAAGAAGAAAAGAGGGATCCAGAAAAGCCCAGGCCCTGACCTGCCATTTCTGTGGACTGCCGACTGTGAGGAGGCCTTTCAGTCTTTAAAAGATAAGCTGATAAATGCACCAGTGCTTGGCTATCCAGACTACAGTCAACTCTTTCTGCTGCAGACTGATGCCTCAGGCATGGAGCTTGGTGCTGTGCTAGCGCAGGTACAAGATGCAGTGGAAAGGGTCATTGCGTATGCGAGCAGAGGCCTAAGTCCACCTGAGACGAGGTATCCAGCACACAAGCTTGAGTTCCTCGCGCTCAAGTGGGCCGTGACATTTAAGTTTCATGACCACCTCTACTGGCGCAAGTTCTCTGTTCTGACCGACAATAACCCTCTGAAATATGTAATGACCTCAGCCAAGCTCGACGCCACAGGTCAGCGATGGGTTTCTCATCTCTCCATATTTGACTTTGACATCCAGTATCGGAGGGGACAGGACAACTCTAACGCTGACGCCCTCTCACGTATGTCCAATCAGGAAGTGGCGGAGACCCTGCAGTCATGCCCGCAACAGGTGAGGGTGGGTGAACAGAGACATGAGGAGGCACATACCACCCAGGAGCCTGGGGAGGGCTCAGGAAGGGACATAGCAGCAGTCACAGAGGAGTCACTGGAGCCCAGTGAGGCGTATGTGGATGTGGGGATGGAGGCTCTACCTGCTATGACCACACAGGAGCTTCGAGTGGGACAAAAGGAAGACACAGTTATCGGTCCCATCCTCCACTTTAAGAGCAAGAACCACAAACCAAGCCACAGCGAGAGGATGAAAGTGGGCACCACTGGGGGCCTCCTCTTAAAAGAGTGGAGGAGGTTAGTGGTAAAAAAGGGGATCCTGTATCGCAGCATCAGAGACTGCCATAAAGGGGTGGTGGAGCAACTAATACTGCCAGAGAGGCTGCGTGAAACTGTCAAAACAGCCCTTCACAATGACTCAGGGCATCTGGGATTTGAGAGGACACTACAGATGATAAGGGAAAGATTTTACTGGCCAAGAATGTTTCAGGAGATCAAGGCTTGGTGCGAACAGTGTGAGAGATGCTGTCTTAGGAAAACTCCCACGGTAAATGTCAGGGCTCCCCTTGTCAGTATCCATACCAGTGCCCCCATGGAACTGGTTTGTGTTGACTTCTTAAAGCTGGAGAAGTCCAAGGGTGGTATGGAGAATGTGCTCATTGTTACTTTGATCACTTTTCTCGTTACGCACAGGCCTACCCCACCAGGGACCAAAAGGCAGTCACAGTGGCCAGGGTCTTGTTGAGGAATTTCTTCTGCCGTTTCGGTTTCCCTGCTAAATTACACACAGATCAAGGCCGTAACTTTGAAAGTGCAATAGTGAAGGAGCTATGCAAGTGTATTGGGACCACTAAAACCCACACCACACCCTACCACCCCCAGGGCAACGGGACCACCGAAAGATTCAACCGTACCCTAATGAACATACTGGGAACACTGGATCTGCATCTAAAGCCCCGGTGGCATGAGCATGTAGATTCAATGACACATGCATATAACTGCTCGCAACATGACTCCACTGGATATAGCCCATACTTCCTTATGTTTGGTAGACACCCCAGGCTCCCAGTGGACCTCATCTTCGGGTCCACCACAACAACCCCGCCATGTGAATACAGTGAGTATGTCCAGGCCCTGCATGACACTCTGTCGCAGGCCTATGCCCTGGCTAATCAGACCTCTCTGCTGGCAAAAGGACAGCAGAAAAAGTATTATGACAAAAAGGCTAAGAGTGAAGACTTTAGTTCTGGGGATAGGGTCTTAGTCAAGGTCTGTCATGTGGAGGGGATGCAGAAGCTGGGAGATCGATGGGAGAGACAGCCATATGTTGTGGTAAAGAAGCAACCTGGTTTTCCTGTGTACGTGGTGCGACGAGAGGATGGGGGAGCGGAGAGAGTGGTTCATAGGAACCTTTTGACGCAGTGTATGTTTCTCCCAGTGGAACGAGAGGAAGGAGTGATCATAGAAGGGAGCGAGTCAGATGGTGGGACATGTGGGGCAGGCATTGAATCAGAGGGTGAAGAGGAAACAAGGAGTGACGATTCAGATGAGATGCTGGACAGAGCCCTGATTGGAACCCAAGATAAAGAGGAAAAGCAAATGAGCAAAGAGGAGGCTGACTTGTGGACAGAGGAATCAAGTAATGGAGAAGGAGTGCTTGTGACTGGTAGTGATGCCGCCCCCACTCAAGGGCCCAACCCCCCAAGAAGAAACCTGAGAAGGAACTGGCATCCCCCAACTAAACTCTCACTTGAGACCCAAGTGGTAAAATTGGAGAGTGACCACCAAAAGATAGAAAGAGGGAGAAAGTTGTGGTTGAAGGCTAGAAGTAAGAGGAGCAGCAGAGAACACGTAGAACCATACTGCATGCACCCTGATAACAGTTAGCTACCCACGCCTATCACACACATCAGGTGCTATTCATTCATTCACAACATGTTTTTCTTTTATTATTGTTGTCATAGATTACACCACACTGGAGTTTTGGTTAATTAGATGGCTGGGACGCCATCAATTAAAGAAGGGGTGGATGTAAGGCGGTATATATATCTGTGTTGTCCACAAGGTGTCCCCATAACGCTATTGAATTAAAACAGATTCAAGTGCCTATAGATGCCGTGCTGTGGAATAAACGGTCAAGCCACAATCCCGAACCACTCTGTGTCTGAGTCCCCGCTTTCTACCACCACCCACGAACATATAACACAACGCAGAGTAGCGTAGGTGCAGCGTGCGTGCAGCGAGTCCAGTGAGCGTGCGGAGAGAGAGAAAGAGGGTTACACTATAAAAAATATTTTTGACAGGCAGTTTGACAGAGAGAAAATATAAAGCTAGTATATAATGCTGCGACTTACACCTGTGATGTCACTCACTAATAACAAACAATCTAATATAACAAACACATATATGCTATAATGAGAGTTTACTTCACACATACTTGTCCAGTTATGTTTATGTTTAACTAGCCAACATGAACTCTATATTCTCCATCAAAAAGCTCAAGCTGAATAATGTGTCAAGTCTTCTATAAATCAGTGTTTTTAACTGTGGATATTTTCACAGAGGTGGACAGATAAAGACCATCAGCAGTCTGGAGTGGACAGAAATGTTCATTATCAAACATAATAAATGAGTTTGACTATAAAGAACTGGACTGTTTTACTGCTTACAACACAACTGTCTACAGATAATTGTGCTTGATTGTAATTGAGGGAGTGCTGGAATAGATCAAGTAATACTGAGTGAATTTGACTATTTCTGTCGTATTCAGCATATATCAGCATATGGAGTATCAGCAAAAACCCAATATGGTGCATCTCTAGTGTTTAGTGATGTATGAAGAACAGAGGATTGAACTATTATTCAGTCTGGAGAAATCCTTCACTAAGACACAGTATATTTCACTCACCCGGTTGTGTGTGTATCACTGTTGTTTCTCTCAGGACGCCGTTTAATGTCACACAGAGACACTGAGGATTTATAATAATCAAGTCTAAATCCAGCATAGAGGGGTTCAGTGAATGTGGTGTTGAATGTGTGTAAGTGTGTGAGTATGTGTGTGTCAGAGACGCTGTAGAAGGACAGAGTGCCGGCCGACACGTCCACATACACTCCTGCTCTCTTAGAGGATGAAAGGATGACAGGAATACCAGTGCTGTTCTCATTGTAACGGACAGTGAATCCGTTATCAGAGCATTCCAGACTCCAGGATTTGTCATTCCATCCAAACATAGAGTCTATCCCTCCTTTCCTGTTGATTCCTTTATAAGATACTGATATTCCAACACCTCTGCTCCATTCAGCCTCCCAGTAACAGCGTCCAGTCAGACTCTCTCCACACAGAACCTGAGGATACATATCAAATCTCTCAGGATGATCAGGATATGGCTGATCCTCAAACAGACACATCACTGTCCTGTTCTCATCAGACAGAATGAGACGAGTGTGTGCTGTGTTTGGATCCAGTGTGAGTTCACAGACCCCTGAACACAAGAAGAGAAACATTTCACTAAATGACACAAATCAACAATAAATCACTAAATGATTGTGTGTGTAGACCTACATTTGCGTAGACCCGCTGTATTTGTGAACTCTCCACAATGATCCACACTATAAAACACAAACATGATTCTTATTAATTTTCTAAAGGATAGACAAAAAAGAAAATCACACACACAATATGTTCTGTGACACAAACGTAGTTCATCCAAAAATGATCGATCATTTATCCTTAAATTGTTCCAAACCTGTATGACTTATTTTCTTTGTGGAACATTAAAGACAAAAAAAAAAAAAACATTCAAAACAAAATGTAACTTTCAACACTACAGTTAACCCTCTGAGGTCGACAAACGTGCGGGCGCGTTTTGCTGGATTTTCTCCACATTGTAGCACTATAAACTTAAATTACTCCGTCATTTATGGTCATACAGAAAAAAGAAGTATAAAAAAAGAATCTGTGATATTTCTACTTTTGTATGTGTCCACTTACAATCAAATCAAACATTGTGCTTTTGTAAAATAAAGAAAATGAACAGGGTGTGCGTTCTGCCTCTCCGTCGCGGTGAACTTTTTTTTCTTGAGCACATCTATAAACTGAAACAAAACTCAGTGAATACTTGTCACACATTTATGAGCCATATACCTTTAAAAACATTTAAGTGTGTACTTTTAAATGATCGGATTCAAACTGAAAACAAATATTCTCTGTTTAAGTAATTTGTATAAAACCAACAAGATGTCCAGCTTCTCAAACGCTTGCTCATTATTTTTTTAATTTACCACGCCCACTCGCGCAAAAGATATTCACATGCAAATCTCCACATGGAACGCGATCACGCTCATTAGGCCTACCTCAAAAACAAAACACCAAAACACTTCACAAGTCTCTGCTTTTAGATGCGCCTGAGATTACATTGGATTTACATCATAAGAAGAAGAACACGATTTGAAGACAAGAAAGATGGTAAGAAGGTAAGAAATTCTTACATATTAGTTTGCTATTGTTGCATAAATTTCACATTACAGTTGAACTGTTGCTAGATATATGGTGAATATTATATTTAGACCCGTGTTTACTGTTACTGTGTTTGTGGATATCTGCTCAAACATAGATATGTATAGTAACCATAATGTTTTATATTTGAGCGCGATCGCACTTGAATGTATCATATTTTGCAGCGCGATCGCGTTTGAATGTATCATATTTTGCAGCGCGATCGCGTTTGAATGTATCATATTTTGCAGCTCGATCGCGTTTGAATGTATCATATTTTGCAGCACGATCGCGTTTGAATGTATCATATTTTGCAGCGCGATCGCGTTTGAATGTATCATATTTTGCAGCGCAATCGCGTTTGAATGTATCATATTTTGCAGCGCAATCGCGTTTGAAAAGCAAACGGCTTCATGTTTTTACTATTATCTCATTTCATATCATCATAACGAATGGAAACATTTGAAGTAACATGATAATCAATATATTTTTCTCTAGCTTAGTTGTTACTGAAATCTTTTGGAAGATTTATACTGCTACAGGTTATTGTTATTTTATCCAGCACTGCGCATAGCTTATGCCTACAAGGCACAACAAACCTGGTGTTCATTATATATTATATATTGTTGGATACATTTGTGTGTGTGTGTGTGTGTGTGTGTATTCTGTGAATTTTAAAAAGCAATTTTAACCAGAAAAATCTAAAATTTATTCCCAAAATCGTGCAGGGCTTTCTCTTGATATCAGTATGTTCACATTTTTTTTCCAGGGCCAAGATGCCACTGAGGACTTCAGTGAACATGAACATGGTAAAGTGAAAATCAAACACCTTGGAAATGAAAGGTATGTACAATGCTTTTAGGAATGGCACAAAGGTCTCTGTCTTTGGATCATTGTTTTCAATAAGTGCTTTTTTGGCATTTGTTGTGTGTATCTTTGGACTATGTTGTGTTGTAAATAAATCCAAACAATTTAAAAGCCATTCTTTTTTAAATCTCCTCATTTACAGTATTGTGCAAGGTTGTTCAGAATGACAGGGCCTGATAGCTCCTAATAGGGCCGTTAGGGGAGGGTCGTTGTCTTTCTCAGGTGTGAAAACAATACATATTAATGACCTCCGCATAAAGCTTTTTCACACAAAACACGTCGTAAAAATTTTAAATCAATATATTGTCTTATCTGAATGAGCAGTCAGGGTGATTTTCACATAGTTTTAGAGCAAATATTCTAGGCTATGTGATACAATTTTCAAAAGTCTTGTGAAGAAATAATCAGTATGGGTTTCATGGCCTTATTTCAGTGAGAATTTTTTTTTGTATTTTCACAAACCACACATAAATGTCATTATCTCAAAACTACAAACTTTTACATACATGCTGCTGATATATTATTGTAGCAGAGTTTGTGCTGAATACAGTGTAATTAGACTTTAGCCATGAAAATGTCACAAGTAACAGAAATAACCAGAAATGTCAGAGCATGTCAGAACACCTCCAGGGCCCAGAAAACAGCTCAGACCTCAGAGGGTTAAACTGTCATGGACAATTTCTTTTAAATAATGTTAGGACAATACCAGCAATACTTGTGAAATGGAGGGATCAAAATTGACCGAAAATGGAGCAGTTAAAAAATCAGGTTTTGCATGTAACCTTTGGCTAAAAGTATTTAAGAAAGCCTGACAATGCCACCTAGGTTCTCATCACCCAGGAAAATAAAGTAAAAAAATACCCAAAAGAGATTAAACCAAAAGTAGTCAAAATAACATGAAGGACCCTGCTGGTTCGAATTGGATTTAAAAGCAGAGATGTCAAGTGAAGTCAAGTCACCTTTATTTATATAGCGCTTTTTACAAAACATATTGTATTAAAGCAGCTTCACAGTGATAACATGAAAATAATACAACAAAGTTTGTTTCTAGATGAAAATTGTGTCATTGCCCACATTAAGTAAGGCAGTTCAATAATATTATTGAATATTAAATGTCCCCAACTAAGCAAGCCAAAAGCCAAGGCAACAGTGTAAAGGAACCAAAACTCCATCAGTGACAGAATGGTGAAAAAAACCTTGGGAGAACCCAGACTCAGTCAGGGGCCAGTTCTCCTCTGGCCAACGAGCGGTCAGAAGTCAGATTGGATCAGAACATTCAGAGTATTTATCCAGTTCCATCTGGTTGGAAGTCGGAGTCACGCCCGTATGGAGACGAGTTTGTTGAGGATCAGTGCCGATGGCTGTCGTGTCGATGAGGCCTTCACAGGGCTGATGAGGCTGGCATTTCAGGGATGCATCATGGGATCATGACCCGGGGATGCGTCACCCGGATCCGACTGACTTCAGTAAACCTCGGATCCGGCTTGACTTCAGTAAACCTCGGAATAAACAGAAAGACTAACATTAGCGTAGATGCCATTCTTCTTATGAGTACATCAGGTGTTATAGGAAGTGTCCTCGGTTCCGGCTCACCTAATCTATGCAGCCTAATAACTATTTAACTGATTTGAATAATAGAAATGTTCTATATGAATGCCAGGTAAAATAGATGTGTTTTTAGTCTAGATTTAAACTGACAGAGTGTTACAGAGAAGGCTCCTGTACTGCCTCCTCCGCACCACGGGAGGGATCCGTCTCCAGAATATTAACCATTTCCTACCGAACTCAAATTCCCATCATGCCTCTCACCTGGGACTGATTGCGCAACACACCTGCACCACATTTACACACACACATGAAAGCCACTTCCACACATTACTTCTCTGCGAAGTTTTGATTTTCCCTGGCCATCATTACTGAGAGTTATTACCCGTGTTTGCTTTGTATTTCTGACCTTGGACTGGTTACCTCATTTTCTGATTGTTCTCTGCCTGCCCCGACCCGGACTGTTTACTGGACCTTGCTTATTGCTGCCTGCCTCAACCTCTGCCTGTGACTCTGATCTTCTCTGCATTTCCTCCATTACCCTGTCTGCTGTTGATTACCCTGCCTGTTTGACTATTCTAATAAAAGCTGCAAATGGATCCCTCTGAGTCCGGTGCTTCATTACAGAAGCTGTACAGTCATGCAGCTGTCCACGGAACTATCACCCTAAGCCTCACAACTGGCATTGCATCACCATCAGCTGAACCATCTGACGTCTCTCACCGAGGAGCTTGTTCAAGGTCTACAAAGTCTCCTTGTGTTAGCTGCAAACGTCCCCACCGAGCAACCACAAAATGTTTCTCCACCTATCGTGAGTACTCCAGTCAATCCTCGGCTTGCCTTCCCTGAAAAATTTGATGGCACCCCAACAAAATGCAAAGGTTTCCTGCTTCAATGCACTCTCTTCGTTGATCAACAACCATCACTCTACTCCACTGATTCAAGCCGAATAGCATTTGTCTGTTCACTACTCACGGGAAGAACGTTAGAATGGGCTACCGCTGTCTGGAGGCCAGATGGGTCTTAATTTTCCTCCTTCAGGGCTTTCCTTCAACAGTTCCGCAATGTTTTCGAACATCCCACTGAAAGAGGAAGTGCTGGCGAACAACTGCTAAATCTTTCCCAGGGGAGAAGAACAACGGCCGAATATGCACTCACATTTCGCACGCTCGCCGCTCAAACCAACTGGATGGAGGACACACCGAAAACCCTCTTCAGGAAAGGACTAACTGTCGAACTTCAATCTGAGTTAGCCTGCTGGGATGAAGGTAAAACCCTGAACTAGTACATTGACCTTGCCATTCAAGTCGACAATCTAATCCATTCCCAACGTTCTACTCGAGCACCACTCCGCTACTCTCAGGAAACCACCACCGCACATTAGCCCATGCAAATATATCGGCCATCTAGCGCCTCCATTGTAAGGGAGGAATTACAGGGTTTCAATTTTAGTTTACACTGCACAGCGAATTCGAGAGAGATGAAGTTCCCAGCTGCTCCTGAGTCTATTAGGGCAGTGTTAGAGATAACTTCACCCTGAACAAGCAGTCAAACTGGTAGAGTGAAACTAGATACCAATGTGTGGGATTTAGCATTAGAACTCACCGATTGAGAGTTTTATGAAGGGGCGGACTGGGCAGGAAAACTTCATGTGTCCAGACTGACCGCAATACAGACATAGATGGTTCTGCATCCTGCGTTTGCGTTCTTCAGGCGTGAGGTGAGTGAATCCTATTTCAAAGTTCAGTTTTATTTGCCATTTGCAGAGCACAAAAAGAATTGTACACATACATAGGAATTGTACTGCATCACCCTTAGAGTCAAAAAGTATAAATATATATATATATATTAATTAATTAATGAATAAATAAACACAGTGCACCAGTGCTTGCTAGCCATACCATATATACCCTATTTCTATGAGTTAGCCATTAGTCTCACCACTGCTGGATAAAAGCTGTTATAGAAGCGTGTTTTATGTGTGATGATACTGTCCGCTCTTGTATGTCTCAGGCTGTAAGTTTTGTGTCTGGGCTTCAAAAGTGAGCTGGGTGATGAATGTCACCAAGTATGGACTGAGCGTTCTTCTTACAGCGCTCTGTGTACAGTTTGGTCATGGGTGTTAGGTTTGTCCCATTGATTCTCTCTGCAGTCTTTATAACTCTTTGGAGAGACTTCTTCTCTGCCCGTGTTGCATTTCCAAACCACACGGTAATGCCATA
The DNA here is from genome assembly GCF_963993115.1 of Abramis brama. Taxonomy (NCBI): domain Eukaryota; kingdom Metazoa; phylum Chordata; class Actinopteri; order Cypriniformes; family Leuciscidae; genus Abramis; species Abramis brama. The sequence continues at coordinate 2,337,354 of NC_139964.1, read as the reverse complement.
TGTCAAGATAGTCTCTATAAGTCCTCTGTAGGCATGAGTAAGAGGGCACATCCCAAGCCCAGCCTTCTTCAAAAGCCTGATAAAATACAGTCGTTTTTGAGCTTTCTTCACTGTAGTGACAGTGTTCGTAGTCCATCTCAAGTTAGATGTCAAATGCAGGCCCAGGAATTTGTGGCTGTTTTCCGTACTAGAACGGCAGTTCCTCCTCCACGGCTCTTTCCGCAGTCTGCAGCGCGCCTGTCAGCTCTGAAGATGGTGTAACCCTCCGGTGTTAGAGGTTCATCAGGGATTTCCTCCCCCAGCCACGTCTCACAGAAACATAATAGGGAACAGTTTCTCAGGTAATAATTACCGCTCAGCTGATAATCTTGTGTGCAGTTCATCCATTTTATTTCCCAATGACTGGACGTTTGCAAACAGAATTACAGGGAGTGTTAGCCTCCCTTTGCTAACAAGCCCTCTGAGCTTTCGCTCGGTTCCTCCCCATCTCCCTCGCTTGCGCTTCAATCTGTTGAAGCCAGTATAGGCTCTCGCTTGAGTCTGGCTCCCGGAATAGACTTGCTGCGCGTTGTTTTGGCGTAACAGTTCCAGGTGTAAATCCAGCGCTGTGTGATCGAGTGTTCCCCAATGGCTTTGCTCTTGTAAAGAAAATAACGTGTCCCGATCGTACCAGACACTAGGTCTTACAGTTGCCTTTACGTGATGTGTGATTAACAGTAAAAATAACAAAAGTAACACTAACAACCAGTTAATTCTAAGGGCTACGCGACGTCTCACAAACAGGGAAGCGCCATCTTGGGTTTGCAAGGAGAATGGGTTCGTCAACAACACGCGCTTTTGCACCACCTGCTGGTGAGGTTGACTAACAGCAGATGGAGACTATGCTCGGCAATCTACTGCTTTTCCTACAGTTCCTGGATGTCATTGTTGAATTTACTGTCGAATTTGAACCACTGAATTTGTGGAAGCGAATTTGCAAAGCGAAAAAAATTGGACCGAAAATTGCCTGTTGAATATTATAGGTTGTATTTTTAAACAGTTTGAATATTTTGGAAGTGAAATATGAAAGGTGAATATGGATTATTGAATTTTTAATAATGAAAATGTGTTTGAAATATTCACAGCTTAAATATTCAACCATGTTGAATTTCAGCCCATAAAAATGCAAGCCCTAAAAATACAATGCATTAAAATGCAAGCATGGTTAATGCAATGCCTATTTTTTTCAAGTAGTGCAATTCAACAGGCTTTTTTATTTCAAAAACATTTGACATTATTTTTCTTCCATATGGCTACGCACTTGGAGAGAGGGTCAGATTACTCAATGGGATACCACCTGTCAAGATCGCTGTCTATCTAGAGTCACTCGAGTTTCCTGTCAAGTTCCAGATACCCCGCGTCAGATCCAGAAGAGTTAAACTTACCACCCGAGTATGCAGATCTCACCGAAGCCTTCAGCAAGAAAAAAGCCTCTCAACTTCCTGAACATAGCCCAATTGACTGTGCCATAGATCTCATCCCCGGTACCACACCTCCAAAGGGAAGGATATTTCCTCTGTCCCAACCCGAATCCGAAGCCATGAAACGCTACATTAAGGAAGAGCTAGCCAACAGTTTCATCAGACCCACAACTTCACCGGCAGCCGCCGGATTCTTCTTCGTGAAGAAGGACGGAGGGTTACGACCATGTATCGACTACCGTGGGTTGAATGACAAAACAGGTATCCATTACCTCTTGTTCCAGCCGCCCTAGAACAGCTCCGCCATGCCAAGTATTACACCAAACTGGATCTACGCAACGCTTATAATCTGATTCATATCCGTGAGGGTGATGAGTGGAAAACTGCATTCTCAACCACTAGTAGGCACTATGAGTACTTGGTTATGCCTTTCAGCCTAGCTAACAGTCCTTCCGTGTTTCAGTCGTTCATGAACGACATCTTTCGGGACATGCTGGATAGATGGGTAATCGTGTACATCGATGATATCCTGATCTACACGAACTCTATGGAGGAGCACATCCATCAGGTCAGATTGGTCTTGAAACGTCTTATGCAATACCAACTCTACGCCAAAGCTGAAAAATACGAGTTTCATCAAACAAGCACATAATTTCTGGGATATATCATCAGACAGGAGGGGGTAGCCATGGATGAGAAGAAGGTCAAGGGGGTCTTGGATTGGCCATTATCCCAAACTATCAAGGAACTACAAAGGTTCCTGGGGTTCGCAAACTTCTACAGGCGGTTTATAAGAAATTTCAGTATCAGAGCCGCTCCCTTAACTGCTATGACTAAACGTCACACTGCCCGTCCGAACTAGTCCACAGAAGCACGTCAAGCATTCCATGAGCTGAAGACTTGATTCACATCTGCTCCCATTCTAGGTCATCCAGATCCAGTACGTCAATTAATCTTGGAAGTAGATGCCTCCAATACAGGGGTAGGAGCCATATTATCACAACGACAAGGTAATCCAGCAAAGATGTACCTCTGTGCTTTTTTCTCACGCAAACTCACTCCGGCCGAACGTAACTACGATGTGGGCAATTGTGAACTGTTGGCCATGAAACCCTGTTGGCCCTGGAGGAGTGGCGCCACTGACTGGAGGGAGCAGGTCAACCTTTCATCATTCTCACTGACCACAAGAACCTCGACTATCTCCGGTCAGCCAAACGTCTGAATCCCCATCAAGCCAGGTGGGCACTGTTCTTCACAAGATTTAATTTCACCGTGACATATCGACCTGGCACCAAGAACATCAACGATGCTCTCTCTCGTCAAACAGAAGAGACAGTTCAAACTCCCACTCATGATAACATCATTCACAAAAACCTGCTTGTAGCTCCAGTGCGATGGGATATCATCACTGAGATCCAACAAGCCAACCTCCAAGTAACGCCTCCATCCGAATGCCCAGCGGATCTCCTCTTCGTCCCGGATCCTCTACATCCTCGGCTCCTCGATCAGGTACACTCTACACCCAGTTCTGGTCATCCGGGGATCACTGCTACCTCCCACTTACTCTAAAACCGCTTCTGGTGGCCAACCCTGCTGACCGATACCACCAAGCATGTTCAGAACTGCGCCAACTGTAACACATCCATATCACTCAGACAACTACCTGCTGGTCTCTTAACCCCACTTCTGACACCTCATCGTCCCTGTTCTCACATCGCCATTGACTTCATCATTGACCTACCCAACTCCCAAGGACACACCACCATACTCACCATTGTTGATCGATTCTCGATTTGATTCAAGGTCTGCCAATTAATACCACTGCCCAAACTTCCCACCGCACTCGAAACAGTGGAACTCCTCTGTAACCAGGTATTCCGCTTCTATGGCTTGCCGAAGATATAGTATCAGACCAGGGACCTCAGTTCACCTCCAGGGTTTGGGCTGCATTCTTCAGACACCTCAACGTTAACATTAGTCTCACCTCCGGTTATCACCCCCAGTCCAACGGGCAAACTGAACGTCTGAACCAGGACGTCATCCGTTTCCTCCATTCCTACTGTCAACAACAACAGAGTGGATTAGATATCTGTTTTGGGCCGAATACGCCCAAAACTCGCTGGTCAAACCCGCCACTGGTATAACCCCCTTTAAATGTATTCTGGGCTTTCAACCTCCTCTATTCCCCTGGTCCGGTGAGCCCACAGAACTACCATCCGTCACTGATTGGTTGCACAAGAGCTAGGAGGTTTTGGATCAAGTTCACACTCACTTACTTCATGCCATCAGACGACAAGAACAACAGGCCAACCGTCACCACCGTCCGGCTCCTGAGTACCACGCCGGCCAATGGGTTTGGCTTTCCACCAGAGACCTAAGACTCCGACTTCCATGCCGCAAACTCAGTCCCAGGTATGTTGGTCTGTTTCAAATTGTTAAACAGGTTTCCCCTGTATCATTTCGATTAGACCTATCCGCTAATTATCGCATTTCTCCTACCTTTCATGTTTGCCTTCTGAAACCTGCCTGTGGTCCGAGAGGAGAGCCGGAGGAGGGAGCCACATCTCAGACTCCCCCATCTATCCTGGTTGATGGCAAGGAGGCTTATCGCGTGCACGAGTTGCTCGACTCCAGGCGCCGGGGCAACATTCTCCAGTATCTGGTCGACTGGGAGGGGTTCGGTCCGGAGGAGCAATCCTGGGTCAACTCTGGGGATATCCTTGACCCCACACTCACTGAAAAGTTTCACCGGACGCATCCGGGTAAACCGTCCCCTCAACCTCGTGGAAGACCCCGGCGTCATTTGCCTCCTCACGTCAGGAGCCGCTCGCAGGGGGAGGGCTCTGTTACAGAGGAGGCTCCCATACCGCCTCCTCCGCACCACTGGAAGGATCCGTCTCCAGAATATTAACCATTTCCTACCAAACTCAAATTCCCATCATGCCTCTCACCTGGGACTGATTGCGCAACACACCTGCACCTCATTTACACACACACATAAAAAAGCCACTTCCACACACCACTTCTCTGCGAAGTCTTGATTTTCCCTGGCCATCATTTCTGAGCCTTATTTCCCATGTTTGCTTTGTATTTCTGACCTTGGACTGTTTACCTCGATTTCTGATTGTTCTCTGCCTGCCCCGACCCGGACTGTTTACTGGACCTTGCTTATTGCTGCCTGCCTCGACCTCTGCCTGTGACTCTGATCTTCTCTGCGTTTCCTCCATTACCCTGTCTGCTGTTGATTACTCTGTCTGTCCGACTATTCTAATAAAAACTGCAAATGGATCCCTCTGAGTCCGGTGCTTCATTACACAGAGTGTGTCTGCTTCCTGGACAATGTTAGGAAGACTGTTTCAAAGTTTTGGTGCTAAATAAGAAAAGGATCTACCGCCAGTAGTGTTGCTTTCGTCAACGAAAATTATGACGAAATATTGTCGTCAACGAACCGTTATCACCTGACAAAAACGAGACGAGACTAGACGTAAATGCATGGTCATGTGACGATGACTAAAATACATGTGTAATGCAATATCGTTGACGAATAAAAATGAGACTAAATGTGGTTTAAAAAATAAAAACTATGCTAAAATGTCTCTTCATTTTCGTTGACCAAAACGAGACGAGACGAAATGTTATAACGTCACGACGAATGAGAGAGTTGTGCGTGAACCATAGCTTTGTCGGCTTTAAATTCTGGATTGCGATCTGGTCACCCGATTATCAGCGAATTTAACAATATATTACTCCATTAGTTATTCTATTAAAATGTCTCATTGATATATTTGACACATTCATAATCATTACATTTGCCGGTTCTTTGTGACAGCTGTATGTTATTGGCAGTGTCTCTGGTTACATGAACACGTCACCGCATCAGCGCCAGAACATGGAGATTTTATTTTAGAGAATAATCGCACAACCTATTCGATATCCTATAATTAAATAAACTAATCGAATATCCAAAAATCGTGACTCATCCCTGCATGGAATCTCTTGTTTCTTTTCCCAAATCTTCACTCACGTCACGTCTCACCCATTTTCTAAAGGTATTATAAACGTTTCTTGGTTCGCTTTTAATAGGCCTATTATATTCGTATTCTTTACTGTGGTAAAGTAGAAAAACGCTGTAGGACAGATAGCCTACATTTGTACTTGCATGTCAAATTGTTTTTAACACAGTTTGTGCTTGTTATATTAGACATAGGGCGCGTCAAGTTTAGTTGTAAAGCGCGTTTCACATGCGCGGGTGATTTGCAGCGCAATCTCAAACATAGCCTAAATATTTCGCCCTTGTGGAGGATAAAATTCGCTCTTCAAACCAATTTGCATCAAGTAGAAAACACGAAGATATCATAAAGAGATCGATGGAGATCGATATCTTCCGTGTTTTCCTGCTCGTGTCCCACATCCCTCTCAAAGCGCAGAGTGTATATCACGCGTCTTTGTGTGGAAATATAAAACAAGTTTTTTTTGTTTGTTTTTTTAAATAACCCCCCAACCACCGCCGGTAGTTGGTCCATTACCGCGGTGGTAAAAAAAACCTGCCACCGTCACAGCCCTAAATATTGGCCTACTAAATAGCCTATAATACGATTGTTTGAAATTCTATATTGACTGGGTTAAATAGAATCGCATTACTAAAAAGAGACTAAAATACAATTTTCATTGACTAAAACTAGACTAAAATGTCATCAGTTTTCGTCGACTAAAACTAGACTAAAATGTCATCAGTTTTTGTTGACTAAAACTAGACTAAAATGTCATCAGTTTTCATCGACTAAAACTTGACTAGACTAAAAAGAGTATGAATGTGACTAAAACTAATAAAAACTAAAATGACAGCCTGACACAAAGACTAGACTAAAACTAAAATTAAAACAGGCTGCCAAAAACAACACTAACCGCCAGCAGTCGATTTTGATATTCTAGGTATTATCAACCGACCCGAATTTTTTAGATTGCAGTAGACATGAAGGACTATAATGCGTTAAGAGCTATCTCAAGTAAGTAGTCAGCAATATTAAAAAATGTACACAATGTTTAATAGGGAGCCAATGCAGAGTTGACAGAACCGGGCTAATATGGTCATACTTCCTGGTTCTGGTAATAACTTGTAACGTAATTTAGTGATTCTGACAGGTCAATTTAGCTCAAAATGAATTATTAATTTATTTATAGGAAATTCGGAAGAATCACTTATTACGGCAGAGCAAATGACTCGTCCAGGGTTCATTTGAACCGGCCGCAACTATCAGCTCTGCAGCGGATATAAATATCCAAACTATAGTGAAACACTATTTATTACCAAGGTAACTTAGATCAGCAGTTTAAGACATTAAATTCGTAAGCACATAACACAAGTAACACTTCTCTTTAAAATACAAACAAGACTTTATTGATTATTCTAAAACATTAAACTAATATCTAACACAAACACACATTCATACAAATTGCAGAAATAAAGAGAGTAAGGAAATAATGAGTTTAAGAATGAGATAATGAAATCCCAAGTTTCTATATGCACTTATAAGACATGACCTGAACGAACCATCAATCATTAATTTAAACCTTCTATCGTTTCTTAGGCGGGTTATTAAATCTATATCAATGCACCAGTTCAGCTTAAGAGTCTGGAGGCTACTTGCTTGTCTTTGCGCTCCTTTTGGGGATTCCCTTCGTTTGGGGTTTTCCAGGTTCGTTGGCTGGCGTCTTCCTCGTGCCTGGATAGATGTCTGGGGCGGCCAATCACGTGGTGTGCTGGCGGATGGATGGAACGTCTTTGAAGCTAGAAGCAGGCTTTGCAGTCGAATCGTGGACCGAAATTTTGCCGCAAAACTTAACTTAGAACCGAGACTCACAACGGAAAAGAAAAGAAAACTAAGAAAAGAAAGAAAAATGAGACGAGAGTAGTTAGATGGCTTGAATGAAGCTGTTTAACCCATGTTCTTCTGATCTTGATTTGGGTTCTTTCGTCTCTACTCGTCTACATGGTTACTAGTCTGGTTACTCCGTCATGGCTTCTCCATGATCGTTTTTGAATCTACTCTTCTCTTTTTCTCTTCTCCCCCTGCCCCAAAGCTTTGTTCGTGTCCTAAGATTTTAAACTCAAATGTTTGTCCTGCCTCCTGGATGAGTTCTGACCAATTAGACACTGTCTTTATTTGAGAGGTGGCATTTTCTTCACTTCTCATCGTAAATCATTAGTTATCTGTGATCTCTTTACTCTCCAGCGCTAGCAGAGGGTACAGAGGCCACAGTTTAGACATCATTACTATTATAAGAATACTAAACATTTTACACAAATTTCAATCAAGCCATCTTTTGAATTAAGAACATACGATCATACTGATAGGAAACCAGACACACTGTTCCCGAGCCTGAATCTGTTCCCGAGCCGGAATCAGTTCCAGAACCTGAGCCTAAGCCGGTTCCTGAATTCCCACCCAGCCTCCCTCTCCCAACTCCTCACATCTACCACCTCTCAACCTTTCTTCTGCCACTGCCTGTCAGCCCCTCAGCTCCTCATACCACCTTCGGGGTGGTGGGGTCACCGTGGGTCTGCCAGCCAGAAGCTCCATCCTGGTTGGTGGATCCCTGGTCTCTGCCTCTGACCTCCAATGCCAGGGCTCAGCCTCAGCCCGACGGTCCACTAGTTTCACCTTGGCTCCTACCTCCCTCAGCTCCAACGTGGCCCATCAGTTCACCAGTTCCGCCAGGCTCCCTCGTCGCCCCGGATCCACCTTGGTCGCTTGTCGACCTACCATCGCCTCTACCATCGCCTCTGAGTCGTCAGCCCTGCCTCCACCATGGCTCCTCCCTCTGTTGTCTCTGCCCTGGCCGCCTGAACAGCCTGCTCCACCCTGGCTGCCTGCACCGTCTCCTCCACCCTGGTCCCTCCTGCCTTCTGTCTGCTCCACCCTGGTTTTTGAACACCCCTCAGAGGGTGCGAGTTTGACACAGAGTTGTGGTGACACGGAGTCGTGCACTCGCTGGAGACCGCAGACGGGCTAGTATAAACACTCATACTAGCCTACTTTTATCATGTACTCATTTCATAATGTACATTTTAGTCTGGCACCAGTTTGACTAGTTGCTACAATGTAAAGTTGTCAACAGTGCACTGGCTCCCTATTAAGCATTGTATAAATTTTAAATATTGCTGACTACTTACAAAGCACTAAATGGTTTAGCTCCCCAGTACTTGAGCAAGCTCTTAATGCATTATTATCCTTCACGTCTATTGCGATCTCAAAATTCTGGCCAGTTGATAATACCTAGAATATCAAAATCGACTGCTGGCGGTAGATCCTTTAGATCCTTTTCCTATTTAGCACCAATACACTGGAACAGTCTTCCTAACATTGTCCAGGAAGCAGACACACTCTGTCAGTTTAAATCTAGACTAAAAATGCATCTCTTTTACCTGGCATTCATATAGAACATTACATTTCTATTATTAAAATCAATTAAATGGTTATTAGGCTGCATAGATTAGGTGAGCCGGAACCGAGGACACTTCCTATAACATCTAATGTACTTGTTACATCATAAGAAGAATGGCATCTACTCTAATGTTAGTCTTTCTGTTTATTCTGAGATTTACTGAAGTCAGTCGGATCCAGGGCGTATCCAGATCAGATGGTGGACCTGTGCCTGGACCCATCCACAACGCATCCCTGAAGTGCCAGCCTCATCAGCCCTTTGAAGGCCTCATCGACACGACAGCCATCAGCACTGATCCTCAACAAACCCATCTCCATACCGGCTTGATGACTCCGACTTCCAAACAGATGGAACTGGATAATATTCTGAATGTTCTGATCCAATCTGACTTCTGACCTGTACTGCTGCTTGGATCATAATCATACACTGTTCGCTTGTTGGCCAGAGGAGAAGTGGCCCCCGACTGAGCCTGGGTTCTCCTAAGGTTTTTTTTTCACCATTCTGTCACCTGATGGAGTTTGGTTCCTTGCCACTGTTGCCTTGGCTTTTGGCTTCCTTAGTTGGGGACATTTAATATTCAACAATATTATTGATCTGCCTTACTTAAGGTGGATGATGACGAAATTTTCTTCTAGAAACAAACTTTGTTGTATTATTTTCATGTTATCACTGTGAAGCTGTTTTGATACAATCTGTATTGTAAAAAGTGCTATATAAATAAAGGTGACTTAACTTGACATGAGTGGAAATGTCTCACCTTAAAAATTCTAATTCTCCTGAGGTAGATCCAAGGTAAACAGCACAACACAAACACAGTCTTCCAAACTCAATGAAAAGCAGAAGAGTACTTTACTGGAGTCTCTGATTCTTTGATTTTGAGGTAATGGGCGTTTACAGCTCTGCGTTCCTTCACGTGGACTATTTGCACGTCAAACGCTCGTGCTTGAGTGGGTGTGGTCACAGACTTAATGAGGATGCGTTTGAGAAACAGTACATGTCGTTGCTTTCATACGGATTACTTAAACATAGAATATTTGTTTTTAATATAATTTACATCATTTAAAAGTCTTTGTGACAAACATTCGCTGAGTTACATGTCATTTTCTGGCGAGTTTCAGAATGAACTTCACATTGAGAGATGTTTATGTTTATTTTTATTTATTATGTTTATGTTTATATCATGTTTATTTTCTTTATTTTACAAAAAAAAAATTGTTTTTATTATGAGTGTACACAAATAAAAGAATACATTTAACAGTTTTTAATTATGTATAACACTTGCCAGTATGACAAAAACTTACGGAGTTATTTGAGTCTCTTTTGCACTGATAAGAAAAAAAGCAAGACAATCGCGACGGCCGACCCCAGAGGTTTAATGTCAACCTCTGTCGTCCCATTCAGACACTTGTTAGCAATGCCTTTATGAAGAAAAGTAAAAGCTTAAAAAAAAAAAAAAAAAAAAAAAAAAAAAAAAAATCACACTGAAGTATTTTATGTCTTAAAATAAAAGGTGAAAATATCTCAAACTTTTGTTCAACACAGACCTTATTTTGGACATTTATAAAAAATCAATTGATTTCGATAAGGGAAGTGGTAAAATTACTGATGCCACCTAATAGTCGATTCGTTAGTCGATGAGAAGAGGCTTAGTCGACCAAAATTTGATTAGTCGGTTAGTCGCAGAAAAAAGAAAAGGAAGGAAGTGGCAAATTCACACAGTCCATGAGGGACAGATCATTAAAAGCGGGTCCTTGTGGTATTTATAGTATGTCGGGCAGGAAAACCTAATGTTTGCCTGTCATCCTTCAACCATAAAAATGGCTTCTCATTTAAAACATGCAAGTAACTTGGCTGCTTGCTCTTACATTAACCTAGAACAGTGGTCGGTGCAATGATACCTGGCCCGCGTCCGCAGCCAGATTATTTTGATAGTAGCTGGTTCTGAAATAGATTTGTCATGACAGCAACAGTTACTCACAATCAAATCGGGCCAGTTGTTCAAGGGTAAGCTGATCGGATTTTGGTTATCGGATTGGATCAAATCTTGAAAATGAGTTGTTCAAAAGGGAAAGAAGGAATCTGAAATCAGATTAGATCACGGAATCCAATCCTACTTTTAATCTGGATCAAACCTTCAGTTTGTGTTGTTCAAAACTTGTCAGTAGGATTTTGGATAACTTTGATCCAAAAAAACAGATTATCCAGATCCCAAACAGGGGGTAGGATTTCAAGGTGGATTCCAAGAAGAAAATGTAGTAAAACTTTAAAACTGGTCAAATAATACATTTGTATCATTTAGTGCATATACTTTTATTTATATTTTGCACTTGACTTGTGTAACCGTTGTAACAGTGACAAAGTAGATAAAGTAGACATAGGCTACCAATTAAGCTATTCAGTATAGTAAAGTAAAAATAAAATAAAAATAAAAATGATCTTGTCTCCATGAAATAATCCCCCAAACAGATTTCAATAACAAACATAGTATATTCAATTTTTGTCATTCATCACCGTATATTAATTTCAAAGAATCAATCATCAGAGATGAGCCTGTCAAAAATAATGTCTAACAATTGCATCCCTTACTATAATTCCAGTCAGTCCCTCATTCTGACAGAATGCCAGAGGTTGGTCTGGTTCTTCAATAGGCTCAGGTGCATCATAAACATCATCACAGAGAGGGACATTGCGCCTGGTGGCGATGGTTGTGCGGTATGATACACACAAGTATTATGTTGCATGCTCCCTGTGGTTCCACTCGCAAGTAGTTAAAAGGGTCATATAATGACATTTTTGAACAAGCTAATATGATTCTTTAGGGTCTAAATTAAAAGTTTGTAATATACTTTAATTATTAAAAATTCTCATTAGTATTGTAAGAAAACACTAATTTTACCTGGTCAAAAACAGCTCTGTTTTCAGCACGGTGTTTAAGTGCATGTGTCTTTAAATGATAATGAGCTTTGCTCACCCCGCCCCTCTGTTCTGTGCGTACACCGTCTGTAACACAATAACACAATAACCATAACGCGTTGTTCATTATAAACGTGGGATTATGAATTATATTGAGAACGTCGTACATAGAAAACATGCCGTAGTGTACCCTGAGTGTAAACCTTAGCCGCATTCATCGTGAAGCGTGCTAGTGATTTGCAAAGATTAATATAAATATTAATATAAAGGTTAATAAAACGTTACACTCACTTCAGTTCTTCTGGAGGTGCAGCAGTAACATGAATAGTTGGTACCGATCCTTTTTTCAGGAGCAAAACCAGCTTTATACTGTCCCTCGTTTATAAAGCAGTCTGGTGTGTTAAATGATGATTAGCGCAAACATGAAAGCATTGACGTTGATCGCAGGGAATATTCCCTTTGAAAACAAAACTCAGCCACTGCGTCTTCAGCGGTTCAGATTTAGGAACATCAAAATGACTGCTGTGTTCCTTATTGCACCCAAGAACATAACACCACAATCGCTTAGATGCCATTCTGCTCATAGACAGTGCTCCAGCGCATCAACAATGAAGCGGACTATGATGACAGACCCTCTGATGACAGAGTCTGTGTTGAAACGCTGCTGTCAATCAACAATCGTGGGAGGGGCATCGATTTTGTGACGGCAAAATCGAACGGCTTGATTTGAGACAGGGGAAAACATATAAGAAGATTTAAAAAAAAATCATTTTGATCCAGATTAAATGTTTTTGAACAACTGGCCCATCATCTTTAATGATTTTGCTTTCAAAATAAAAGTACGAGAACATTTTTGCAGCAATGTTTCATTTTGAGATTTTAATTTGGAAAGTTCAAAACTAGGTGGGATGAACGCATAGTTGTCTTTCCATTCTTCTTTGTATGCCCTATTTTCGCTGTCAACTTTCCTTTTTAGACTCTTTGATAGTGCCATTTTCTCTCACCAGCTAGCTTAAATGTTAACATCAGTTAAAGAAGAGTACAACGACGGCTATACACTACTAAATAAATTAGAAATATACACTTCAGTGTTTTTTTAACTGTATTTTGTAAGTTGTTACAGTGAATAAGACGAATTAAACCGTTACAACGTCGTTTACCTATTATATTATACAGAAAAAAAATGGTACACTTAAAATAACTTTATATTAAAATGAGTTTATATAACTCTATAAATAAAAATATTTGACCTCTCCAATAATAACTACATCCAAATGAGAGTAACCAACTTGTTATCAAATCACCTGAGGCAGATTTTAATACCAGGTGTAAACCAGCCCTCTTATTGTCCCACATACTTGAGTGTCTGCAGTGAGCAGTTTGACTCCTTCAGTTTGTCAAATAGCAGCTTGATTCCTGATTCTCCTGGGTGATTGTAGCTCAGATCCAGCTCTCTCAGGTGTGAGGGGTTTGAACTCAGGGCCGAAGACACATAGCTACAGCCTTCTTCTGTCACCATACAGCCAGACAACCTACAGAAAAACACAGTAAGATCATCTACAGACACACATCAACATTATGACCGGCAGACCGTAAATAATCTCTTATTTTCTTAAATACCTCAGCATCTGCAGCTGACAGTTTGGACTCTTCAGTCCTTCAGAAATAATCTTCACTCCTGAATCCTGCAGGTCATTGTTACTCAGATCCATCTCTCTCAGGTGTGAGGGGTTTGAACTCAGAGCTGAAGACACATAACCACAGCCTTCCTCTGTCACCATACAGCCAGACAACCTACAGACAAACATCAACATTATGACTGGCAGACTGTAAATAATCTCCCATATGTTCCTAACCCTCTGGGGTCTGAGGGGGCCTGTCATAAAGGTACCCTCTATTCCCTGTGTTCCCCTTGTTAGCTCTTTTATAGAAACACTTGAACACATACTTTGTTTTTAACAGTTTCTTTATTTACCTTGATTTACCAGCAAAGGGAGAGATGGATGACATACACACCTACAACAAGACTGTTGTGTCTCAGGCCACCTGAGCACTAAACCAGTGGACATTTAAGCTTTTCTCAAACTGTTGACTATCACTTGGATCACCATGGTGGTGGCCATCTTGATTTGAGTGAAAGACCTGAATGGACTTTTTCATGCTTTCTATACCTGTGCTGTGTTGCATCCTGGGGGTGGGAGATACCAAGTATGGTGGGAAAGGGTTAGATTCAACTCTGATTGAATTGTTTTACATGATCCAATTTTTTTATTTTTATTTATTTTTTATTTTTTCTCAATGTTTTATTTTCCCTTTGGAATTGTTTCATGTTTTTGCACCTGTGAGTACCATGCACTTTACTGGCTTGGGAGGAATCAAAATAAAACCAAAACTGTTTTTAATGTCCTCCATGTGTTGTTTGAAAAACTCAAGACCTTATCCTTATGCCTAGTTCACACTACACAACTTTAAACGTCGGCAGATCGCTGTGCTATTTAGACTACATGACTTGCTCTGGAGTCTTGAAGTCGTTGTGGTGTTCACACTATGTGACACTACATAAAGATCTGCAACAGGGGGTTAAACACTACACAAGCTGACAACAACTCTGTCACCCAACGACTCTATCCGGGCAGCAGGGATTGTCTGTCAGAGAGAGTTGGAGGTGAGTAAAACATTATAATGAAAAAGCAGCTGCCTGTTGTGGTTTGGCAACGACGGTTACAAATACAAAAGGCTTTTGTAATGTCATAAGCTGATCATTGGCTGTTGCTCGTCGCAACACGTGACACCACAGGATATTGAGTTGTCCGACAGCTCCAGATATTTGGCATGCTAGATATTTGTCTGGCGTCGGCGACGCGTCGGTGATGTGTCAGTGAGCGTTTTTGATGCATCGTTAAGTATTTCACACTTAAAGATTGGCGAGCAAAGGATCACCCGCAGATTTGCACGCGATTACAGCCCGACCTGTCGGCGAGCTCGTTATCTTGCAAATCGGGCATAAAATCCTGTAGTGTGAACTAGCCATTAGTTGATCTGTGACAGGGCCCTTGAGAAGTTTTGAAATGCACTGAAATTTGTGTGTGTGTGGGGGGGGGGGGTCTGGCTGGCTACACTGTGTTCAGCACAAACTGGGCTACAATACTATGCGAGCAACATGTGTGTACACGTTTGTATTTTTGAGAAAATTAAGTTTATGCATAGTTATTGAAAAAACTAAAAATGTAAGTCACTGAAATAAGGTCACAAAAACATTAAATATGTGTCCACAAGACATTTGAGAACTGGCTCTTTTCGCCAAGAGTTTTTGCTTCAAAATGATATGAAAATCATCCTGCCTACTCATTCACATAAAATAATATAGTTATTTAAATTTTGTAAGGCACTTTTTGTTTACAAAGGCCATATGTGAATGATCATAAATAATTCTGTGATTCACACCTGAAGAGATCCTGCCCCTGCCCCTAATGAGCCTTTCATTGAGGAATGTTACTGAAAGAGTACTACAAGAAAGAATGTGAGGAAAAAAGAAATGTATATTTTGTTTTCTAGTTTATTTAGAATTTAGTTAACAATACAATACAAATATAAATTAAGGTCAAAGCACATTTTTACTACACAGACATACCTGGAAACAAATCCTGTTCATGTCACAGTTAGTTAGTGATAGCAATTTCAAAACACTGCTTCATGAAGCTTCGAAACCTTTACAAATATTTTGTTCTGAATCAATGGTTTGGCGTGCTAACAAACTGACAGAGACAAGTGATTTCAGTATACGAGGCATCATTACGTCATAACTGTTTCAAAACACTTGGGTCACTGGGGGCGATGATCTCTGTCAACCCATGAATCATGAGGAGTCACTGAGAACCAATGAACCAATGAACGAAGTGTCTGTGGGTTTTACTTGATCTCTGATCAGTTTCATACAGCATTGTACATGTTTTAGTTAGACATTATTCCATCCATCTTCTTCTGCTTATCCGGGGCCGGGTCGCGGGGGCAGCAGTCTAAGCAGAGATGCCCAGACTTCCCTCTCCCTAGACACTTCCTCCAGCTCTTCCGGGGGGACACCGAGGCGTTCCCAGGCCAGCCGGGAGACATAGTCTCTCCAGCGTGTCCTAGGTCTTCCCAGTGGGACGCGCCCGGAACACCTTCCTGGGAAGGCGTCCAGGAGGCATCCGGAACAGATGCCCGAGCCACCTCAGCTGACCCCTCTCGATGTGGAGGAGCAGCGGCTCTACTCTGAGCTCCTCCCGAGTGACCGAGCTTCTCACCCTATCTCTAAGGGATCGTCCAGCCACCCTGCGGAGAAAGCTCATTTCGGCCGCCTGTATCCGGGATCTTGTCCTTTTGGTCATAACCCAAAGCTCATGGCCATAGTTGAGAGTAGGAACGTAGATTGACCGGTAAATCGAGAGCTTCGCCTTGCAGTTCAGCTCTTTCTTCACCATGACATACCGGTACATCGACCCCATTACTGCAGGAGCTGCACCGATCCGTCCGTCAATCTCCTGTTCCATCCTTCCCTCACTCGTGAACAAAACCCCAAGATACTTAAACTCCTCCACTTGAGGCAGGAACTCTCCACAAACCTGAAGTGGGCAAGCCACCCTTTTCCGACTGAGGACCATGGCCTCGGATTTGGAGGTGCTTATTCTCATCCCAGCCGCTTCACACTCAGCTGCAAACCGTCCCAGTGCATGCTGAAGGTCCTGGTTTGATGAGGCCAACACAACAACATCATCCGCAAAGAGCAGAGACGAAATTGTGTTGTCACCAAACCTGACACCCTCCGGCCCCTGGCTGCGCCTAGAAATTCTGTCCATAAAAATTATGAACAGAACCGGCGACAAAGGGCAGCCCTGCTGGAGTCCAACATGCACCGAGAACAAGTCTGACTTACTGCCGGCAATGCGAACCAAGCTCTTGCTTTGGTCGTACAGGGACCGGACAGCCCTTAGCAAATGACCCCGGACCCCATACTCCCGGAGCACCCTCCACAGGCCGCCGCGAGGGACACAGTCGAATGCCTTCTCCAAATCCAAAATAGACATTAGTATTATTAAAATGAATAATGGCAGTTAATAGTCTCTTATAGGCCTATTTAGCTGAGCCATTCATAAAACAAACCCTGACAATTGATAAAAGAACAAAAAAAAAACATATAGACACTTGATAATCTTATTAGATGATGGCATTTTAAAGATTTTACTTTCAATGAAAAATTAGGAATATATTTGTAAAAGGTGGTGTTATTATGCATGTTTGGCCCGGGTTTTTGTTGCATTTACTCTTTTCTTACCACAAGGGGTCACCGTGGAGACAAGTGTCGGATTGTTTCGAAGCCTCAACACAATACGGCACAATTGCTTTAACTGTTTCAGTGTTCCACAAAGCCTCGATCTGCCCACCACTAAGGTTAGTTTCAATGAAGGATGGATGCAGGCTCTAAACGCAAGCAGTATTTATTTACAGAGAACTCGGGAACGATACACATGAACAGAAAAAACCTAACCATACTCAATGTAGAACTGACAATGAATTGAAAGACAGACAGGGTTTAAAAAAAAAGCAAACAGAGGAAGTAATGAGACTAATTAACGGGACACACCTGAACAGAACTAACTCAATCAGTAACCATAGAGACAAACAGGGAGAGAACAGAGGAGAACTGAACTAATTAACAAACTGACAGAAAAACAATAGAACTGGAATACACAAACATGAATCAAAACATACAACATGTGACAGTTCAAATATATAAGTGAACATCACATACCTGGCATTTCCAAGGCATTTGGTGTTTCTATGCACTAAAGACAAAACTTTCCTGCTTCTAGTCAATGGGCTCACCATATTCATGCAGAATGTCCAATGCGGGACAGTATCAGGTCACTGTGATTCTCAAATCTGTGGGGGAAAAAACACATGTGAGCATACTCATAACAGGAGCATAGCAATTGTATAAACATTTATATAATGTCCACTCTTTACAGAAAACATATTTTTTGTGATCGCACACATGCATGTATTACAGTAGGCTGGGTGAACAAAATGTGTACATTATATTTTATATTACATATTTAGCATATGAACAGAAATTTGCGAACAAAAGCTTCATTGATGTGGCAGTAGGCTATTTTACACTTCATAATCTAACCAAAATAGGTCAATAAAATCTTGTCTAAACATTCATATTACATCTGTAACATATTATACAGTGCTATGCATAAGTTTAGACACCCATGCTTAAGTTGACTAAAAATATGTTAGGTTAGGACACAGACTCAAACTGCAGGCAACAAAAGGTTTATTTCTTCTTCAAAAAGGGAAACACAAAAGTCTGTCAACGACCCTGACAGGAGCTCAATATAGGCTAAACAAATTTAGAGGGAGTCCCAGGGTAGCGTCCTCAGTAGATCGACACAACGTCTGAAGAACCAGAACCAGGCGGTGTAGCGCAGCGACAGTCTGAAGCGGCAGGAGAATGGCGACTCTCAGGTAGTATGTGAAGGAGGGCAGAGAAAGAGACGATCCACAAGCAGAGACTGAGAGCAAGGCCAGGGCTGAATGCAGAGAAAGCCTGAGAAAGTCAGGAGGAGGTAGAGAAAAATAAAACTAAAAAATGAAACAAAAGGCTAGCAAAAGGTCCAACACGACACAAAGGAACACAAGACAAGGCAACTGGAGCAATAATCACACATAGCTCAAACAACGATCTGGCACAAGACAACACACACAAGGGGAATAAATAGGAGACAGAAGGAATTAATTGATACAGGATCAGGTGAGGGGAGTGAAACAATAACGAGGTAATGAATTGGATAACAAGGGGGCGGGGAGAGACACCGCAATGACAGAGAAACACATGGTGAACTGTCAACAGACCCACATGCTCCAAACAAACACAAAACCACAACAGAGACCGGCAAGAACGGACAGATCAGCCCAGGGACGTGACAAAAAAGGAATAAAAACTAAACTTAATGCCTTAATTAAAAAAATTAGGAAAAATCCAACCTTTAAGGACACCAATTTTCTTTGTAAATGAATAATGTATCGTAAATAAATAAATGTTCTTCCTTAAAATACAGGGTGCATAAGTTTGGACACCCCTATGTTAAATTCCCATAGAGGCAGGCAGATTTTTATTTTTAAAGGCCAGTTACTTCATGGATCCAGGATACTATGCATCCTGATAAAGTTCCCTTGGCCTTTGGAATTAAAATAGCCCCACATCATCACATAGCCTTCACCATACCTAGAGATTGGCATGGTTTTATTTCAGTTAGCCTAATAGCTGGTTTGATTTGCATTGAGAGATGATCTTATGGAAAGTACTCCATGCCAATCTCTAGGTATGGTGAAGGCTATGTGATGATGTGGGGCTATTTTAATTCCAAAGGCCAAGGGAACTTTATCAGGATGCAGAACATTTATTTATTTACGATACATTATTCATTCACAAAGAAAATTGGTGTCCTTAAAGGTTGGATTTTTCCTAATTTTTTTAATTAAGGCATTAAGTACAATTTCCAAAAGATGATTTTTTATTCCTCTTTTTAGTCAGCTTTAGCATGGGTGTCTAAACTTATGCATAGCACTGTATATCATATTTGTTATGTTATAGACCATATAAATGTTCACTTGCAGTTTAATACACCGCTTATATAAAGACATATTATTTCAACATATTTCAGTCGATTTCACTCATCTCAGTATAGCAATATAGTTTGGGAAAAGCCAAACTAGTCAATGTGTACATGTACATGTTCATGTAAATATAGAATGTTCACTAATTTAAGTATGTGTAGTAAACAAACCGTGCATCTGCTCCTTTCATTCACACAGAGAGGTTTACAGACACTATTCCATATCGCAATTAGAATAAAGAACTTAATAATAGAACTTACCCTTTACAATCCTCAGCTGGATCCGTTGTTCCTCGAAATGAAACTGAAACCAGTCGTGCTCTTCTTCTTCTGTAAATTATTCCAGGATATTCCTCACCGCGTCACAACATGACGTTAAGTACATGAATCTGATTAAACTACATGAGTTTTACTGAGTTGATATTGGCGTTGACACTGTTTGCATGGATCGCCTCAGAACATTAGTGTTTGAATAGCACACACTCTCCTTAGGCGACTGATATCTCTCTCATTCCATACAAATTAGATCAAGTTTTTGAATTAGATCATTTACAAATAGATACCTAAATGTTTGTAAAAATAAATTGTTACTCACTGAGTTTTGTTTCATTTTAAAGACGTGTTTAAAAAAAATGTTAATCGAGACCGAGACGGCAGAAAACACACCCCGTTTGTTTTCTTTATTTTACAAAAGCACAATGTTTTGTTTTGATTGTAAGTGGACGCATACAAAAGTAGACCTTTTTTGCTTTTGAAAGTGAAAGTGAAAGTGAAAGTGACGGCCAAGTATGGTAACCCATACTTGGAATTTGATCTCTGCATTTAACCCATCCAAGTTAATGCACACACATTAGGAGCAGAGTAGTGAGTAGTTAACACACACACTGCAAACGTGGATACACACACCCAGAGCAGCGGGCAGCCTTTGTGTGGCGCCCGGGGAGCGATTACAGGTTAGGTGCCTTGCTCAAGGGCACCTCAGTAATTCTGGAATCGAACCAGCAACCTTTGGGTTACCAGTTCAACTCCCTAACCACTAGGCCATGACTGCCCCTAAAGTGTCCAGGGGAGAGTGCAAACGCAGTCCCCCACTACCATAAATTATGCAGTCGAGATTCCCACATTTGGGGAATTCGCAGGGGTCAGCACAACTGGAGTGCAATGGCCGAGCCTCGCCCTGGGTGAATCACCTTCCTGATCATGGTGTCTCCCCTGCCAGGTAAGTTTTATCTGTATGACCATAAATTAAGGAGTACTTTAAGTCTATTTTGCTGCTGTGTGAAGAAAGTCCAGAGGGTTTATACCTCAGTATGTGCAGCTGACAGTTTGGGCTTATCAGTCCATCAGAAATAATCTTCACTCCTGAATTCTGCAGGTCATTGTTACTCAGATCCAGCTCTCTCAGATGTGAGGGGTTTGAACTCAGAGCTGACGACAAATAACCACAGCCTTCCTCTGTCACCATACAGCCAGACAACCTACAGACACACACAGTCAGACCATCTACAAACACACATCGACATTATGACAGGCAGACTGTAAATTATCTCTCATATGTTCTTAATACCTAAGCACATGTAGCTGACAGTTTGGGATAATCAGTCCATCAGAAATAATCTTCACTCCTGAATCCTTCAGGCCATTGTTACTCAGATCCAGCTCTCTCAGGTCTGATGGGTTTGAACTCAGAGCTGAAGACACATAACCACAGCCTTCCGCTGTCACCATACAGCCAGCCAACCTACAGACACACACAGTCAGATCATCTACAGACACACATCAACATTATGACCGGCAGACTATAAATTATCTCTTATATGTTCTTAAATACCTCAATATCTGCAGCTGACAGTGTGGGCTTTTCAGTCCATCAGAGAGCAGCTTCACTCCTGAATCCCGCAGGTGATTCTTACTCACGTCCAGCTCTCTCAGGACACAGTTTGAGGACTGAAGAGCTGTTGTAATAATTTCACAATCCTGACCAGTGAGATTACAGTCAGTAACGCTAGAAGAGATTAAATACAGCACAATAAATTGGGGTTCAGGGTGCTTTTCTTTAAAGGGGCTACAGAGGCCCCTTAAAAATTAGGAAAACAAATAGATAATATATATATATAAATATATATATATATATATATATATATATATATATATATATATATATATAGCTGCGAGCAGCGATTACGGGCCCAAGCCGGTGGCACCGCAACCCCAATGCCTTTAGTTACCTAAAGGCACCGGGGTGGCGGTGCCGCCGGCTTGGGCCCTCCATCGCTGCTCGCAGCTATATATATATATATATATATATATATATATATATATATATATACAGTATATATATAACAAAAGATATATACATTATATATCAGACAAGTAATATTCTCTGTCTTGTCACTTCACAAAAAAATGGTACAAATTGTACTACTGACTATTTAAACAGAGCAGTGTAATTTTGATAAGTTAGGTTGACTATTTTATAATTATATTTTATTAGGGCTATAATGAACAGGCTGCGATGTCAAGATTGCAATGCTGGTGTGTGTGTGTGTGTGTGTGTGTGTGTGTGTGTGTGTGTGTGTGTGTCGTGGCTGTGATTGAACAGTGGAGACATAAAAATATACTTTATGGTGCTAACTTTAAAATTAAAATAAAATGCTCAAGGCTGCACGGGAATTCATTCCTACTTCCATAGGAATTCATTGAAAAAGCTTGCTCTGCTCCCAACCATAATCAATGTCAGTGCGGACGAACATATTTTACTTTCGTTTTTAAGTTAGCGATTCAAAAGCCCCCAGCGGTGTCACACGTCAATTAACCGGTGGTAAAATTATATTCTCACTGTCACATACATAGTATAGGCCGCCTACCTGAAAGAGAGTTTAGCTTGCCCGACCATAGTAGCCTGATTAGAACGTCAATGACAAAAAAATAACTTGGGAATCACTAAAACGAGAGATTATTCTAATTATATTACATTAATTTTAAGTTGCAATCAACAGTTGATAATAAATGTATTACTGATCAGTGGTAACAAGGTTGCGCTGCTGAGGCTCGTGCAGCTTCTCCAGGAGAAACGTAAACAACTGAGCGCAGCACACAAAAAAGAAACCCAATTACCAACATACTGACTATAAAAATTACAAATATGGAGTTTTTATATATTTTATAACATATGATAAGAGCAACCTCACTTGACGAGTAGGCTGTGTTTCCTGAATACAACCACGATTGAAACTGCGACATTGATTTCATCAACAGGTTAATAAAGTTACAATTAAGTCACTTACATTTAAGATGCAATATTGACTTTTTTTTTTCTGTTTCAGCAGCAAAAATAGTTAAACCAAGATCACAGCAGAACCATCGCGCATCTCACAGCAACTTGTTTTCTCATTTCTGAATGATTCAGCATTTTGAACGAATCGGTTGACTCAAAGATTCAATGACCAATCCATAAACATCTGTCTCAATCATGAATGACTCAGTCATTCGAACGAATCGTCTGAACGAATTAATTAATGACTCGCTCATTAAGACGATCGCCTGGCGACACCTAATGGCGGTTTAGTGTTATTTTTAAAGGTCCCGTTGCATGCGATTCCATGTTTCAAAGTTTAGTTAGTGTGTAATGTTGTTGTTAGAGTATAAATAATATCTGTAAAATTATAACGCTCAAAGTTCAATGCCAAGCGAGATATTTTATTTAACAGAAGTTGACTACAAAAAACGGCTCGATTGGACTACACCCCTCTACTTCCTTCATTACTGACATCACCAGAACCGTGTTTAGACCAACCTCCACCCACAGGAATGCTCCCTCAACTCTACTGGCTACTTGCGCACTTCTTATAACTTAGGCTACTTTGTTTACTCAGCTCTTACTGTGATTTTCTGAAGTAAAACTGACACTTCATCTTTTGTGTGATGTACAATAAACTTTATTAAACTCATCAGTACATGTTTGATCATCATTCGGACCTGGTCCGAAACAGCAGACTTGTAGGCTGTTAATAAATAATGGATACATACAAGCAGATGACAAATACGTTATAATAACCGTAATTAAACTACTAAACCATACCTGTTTCATCTCTATACAGCACTCTGACTCTGTAGGCATTATTGTCCAACTCGAAATGAACGCCGTTACTGAGAGTTTCTGATATTATCATCATTCCGTGAGATGAATTTGTCCTCATGAAGCTCCGCCCCCTGGGTCGTCCAGCAGCAGCTCATTTGCATTTAAAGGGCACACACTGAAAAGGCTCGTTTTTCTGAGCCCCAAAAAATGTCAATTTAAACATGCTGTAAAAAATTATCTGTTGGGTATTTTGAGCTCAAACTTCACATACACACTCTGGGGACATCAGAGACTTATTTTACATCTTGTGAAAAGGGGCATATAACGGGACCTTTAAAAGTATCATTCTTTCCAACGTGTGTGCACCATTATCAATGTCTGTGCGGACGTCTTTACTTTCACTTTTATATTAGCGATTTAAAAGCACCCGCTCGTGTCACACATCGATTAACCAATGGGAAAATATCCTCACAGTCATATACATAATAAATTGATATTTAAATACAATAGGCCTACCTAGTAAAACGTTTTATATACTATTTGGATATCCTTTTGGACACAAGAGGGCAGTATAGCCCTATGTTTGCTTTTTTGTTGAACCAAATAGCACTAAATAGCCTGTTCATAACTTTTTCATACTTCTTGAATTGCAAAAACAGAATAAAATGGGTTTAGTTCTAATATTTGTATAATTTTATATAAAAATAAATGGTGTATAATTACATTTTTAGAAGTTATGAGATGTTTCCTGCTTCCTTTTTGACATTAATTTAATCCCTCGCCATAGCAAAACCGTTTGAGATATTCAATATCCGTTCACAATTTAGCATCTTTAATGTATTTTCATCATGTTGAAAAAGTTTGGTGGGAATAAAATAAATATTTTAAGAGGAGTGGCTAAAAATTCAGAGGCTGATTTTGCAAAAAAAATACACATTCAGACCAAAATATCTGACTTCCTCATGGCCGGAGCTAATGAATGTAAATTAGAAAGTTGTCCGGCTTGATGAGAACAATATACAAACTATTTTTTTTTATACTGTAGTTAAAACTAACCCCCCCACTTTTGTCAAAAGCATGTTGAAAGTGACACACTTCCTGCTGCCAGTTGGTGGCACTATAACTTTGACTCACAATAGTTACATCCATCTGATCGGCCTCTTACCACGAACACACTGGTGAAGTTTCATCAAGATCAGTTAATGTATGCAGAAGTTATACCACTTCGTGTTTCTCTTTTCTCGCCATAAATTCGTTTCCTCGCCACGGCCAAACCGTTCGAGATATCAAAAATCCGTCCGCAATTTAGCATCCTCAATGTCTTGACTTCATGCACACCGAGTTTGGTGGGGATTGGATGAATTCTCTAGGAGGAGTATTCTTCAGAAAATCCACATTCAAACCAAAATATCTGACTTCCTGTGGTTCTGAGGTAATGACTGTAAATTAGAAAGTTGTCCGGCTTGATGAGAACAATACACCTACCAAGTTTTGTGATTCTAGGACAAACTAAGCCCCCATTTTTGACTAAAGGTGGCGCTACTGAGTCATTCCACCACGCCCGTTTCTGAAACTTTGCACATGTCTACTGGATAATAAATGTGATGTGTCTGTCGAGTTTCATGCATTTTCAAGCATGTGAAGAGTCTCAAAAGCATCTGAAAATAATATTAAAGATTGATGCGTTGCCACGACAACAGTACCTAAGATATCAATAATCCTTTCACAGGTCTACATCTGCCGTGTGTCTACATTATACACATAAAGTTTGAAGCAAATCGGGTAAATACAAGAGGGGGATTTCAAAGCATTTTGAAAGTGACACACTTCCTGCTGCCAGTTGATGGCGCTATAACTTTGACTCACAATTGTCACATCCATGTGATCGGCCTTTTACCATGAACACACTGCTGAAGTTTTATCAAGATCAGTCAATGTATGCTGAAGTTATAACACCCTTCCTGTTTCTCTTTTCTCGCCATAAATTCGTTTCCTCGCCACGGCCAAACCGTTTGAGATATCAAAAATCCGTCCGCAATTTAGCATCCTCAATGTCTTGTCTTCATGCACACCGAGTTTGGTTGCGATTGGACGAATTTTCTAGGAGGAGTATTTCAAATTCCAGAGGATGCGTTTTTCAAACAACCCATAATAGTTGACTTCCTGTTGGGCTGGCGTAAAACTTAGAGCACGAAAGTTGTTCGGCCCGATGAGATCTATATGTGTACCGAGTTTCATATTATTACATGCAAGCGTGTTTGATTTATGGACACGTGTTCGGATCCCGTTCCAGGGGCGCTGTGGAGCCCCCCTGCCACACCCGAGTACCAGCCTCAGCCCGGCCCTGATGGCCGTGGGTTCTGAGCTGTGTGCAAAGTTTCAAGAGTTTTCGAGCATGTTAAGGGCCCCAAAAGTGCCCGAAAGGTTGACAAAATAATAATAATAATAATAAATATAGCTGCAAGCAGCGATTACGGGCCCAAGCCGGTGGCACCGCAACCCCGGTGCCTTTAGTTACCTAAAGGCACCAGGTTGGCGGTACCGCCGGCTTTGGCCCTCCATCGCTGCTCGCAGCTATATTTATATATATATATATATATATATATATATATATATATATATATATATATATATATATATATATATATATATATATATATATACACACACATACATACATATATATATATATATATATATATTACCGTTCAAAAGTTTGGGGTCAGTAAGATTTTTAATGTTTTTAGGAGAAGTCTCTTCTGCTCACCAAGGCTGCATTTATTTGATTAAAAATACAAACAAAAACTGTAATATTGTGAAATATTATTCCAATTTAAAACAGCTGTTTTCAATTTTAAAATATTTTACATAGTAATTAATTTCTGTGATCAAAGTTGTGTTTTCAGCATCATTACTCCAGTCTTCAGTGTCACATGATCCTTCAGAAATCATTCTAATATGATGATTGATGCTCAATAAATATTCATTATTATTTTCAATGTTGAAAACAGTTGTGTACAGATTTTTTTTTTCAAAATGCTTTGATGAATGTAAAGTTCAAAAGAACAGCATTTATTTCAAATATAATTTTTTTAACATTATAAATGTCTTTACTGTAACTGTTGATCAGTTTAACTCATCCTTCATAAATAAAAGTATTGATTTATTTTATTTCTTTCCCCCCAAAATAAAATTTAAATTATTACTAACCCCAAACTTTTGAGCGGTAGTGTTATGTTACAAAAGCTTTAGATTTCAGATAAATGCTGTTCTTTTGAACTTTCTATTCATCAAAGACTGTACACAACTGTTTTCGACATTTAAAATAATAATGAATGTTTCTTGAGCATCAATCATCATATTAGAATAATTTCTGAAGGATCATGTGACAAGTGACTCCGCTTTGATCACAGGAATAAATAACAGTTTAAAATATATTAAAATAGAAAGCAGCTGTTTTTAATTGGAATAATATTTTACAATATTACTGTTTTTGTTTGTATTTTTAATCAAATAAATGCAGCCTTGGTGAGCAGAAGAAACTTCTCTGTTATGTGCGCGCCACAGACTGCACGCATGTCCGCTTAGAGTTCCGCCTTTTGCGTTCCGTCAATTTTACGTTATTAGAAAAAAAATTTTTTCAGAGAATCGATTTTTTGACATTTGTGAATCGATTCAGAATCGTCCACGTCCGGATCGCGATGCATCTAAGAATCAATTTTTTCTCCCACCGCTAGATTTCATACAACAGGTTAATAAACAGTTACAATTAAGTCACTTACATTTTAGATGCAGTATTGACTGTTTTTGTTCTGTTTCAGCAGCGAAAATAGTTAAAGATCACAGCAGAACCATCACGCATCACGTGTTTTCTCATAACTGAACGATTCAGCATTTTTAAGGAATCGGTTGACTCAAAGTTTGAATGATCAATCCATAAACATCTGTCTTAATCATGATCGACTCATTCGAACGAATCGTTTGAACGAATGAATCAATGACTCGCTTATTAAGATGGATGCCTGGTGACACCTAATGGCGGTTTAGTGTTGTTTAAAAGCATCATTCTTTCCAACGTGTGTGTGATTTGTGTGTGCAACATTATCAATGTCAGTGTGGAAGTCTGTATTTTTCTTTCACTTTTATATTAGCAATTTAAAAGCACCCGCTTGTGTCACACGTTGAATAACCGGTGGGAAAATATCCTCAGACACATACCTAATAAATGTATCTTTAAATAGAATATTGGCCTACCTGGTAAAAAGTTTATTTACTATTTTGATGTGCTTTTGGACACAAGAGGGCAGTATAGCCCTATGTATGACTTGTTTTTTTTTTTTTTACTTTACTGTTTTTAATTTTAGAATAAAATTAGAATAAAATTATTTTTAAAAACAGGATAAAATGGGTTTAGTTGTGATATTTGTATACTTTTATATAGAAATAAATGGTATATAATTACATTTTTATAAGATTCGAGACTTTTAGTGTTTCCTTTTTGGACATTACTTTAATCCCTCGCCATAGCAAAACCGTTCGAGATATTTATTATCCGTGCACAATTTAGCATATTTAATGTATTTTCATCATGTTGAAAAAGTTTGGTGGGAATAAAATAAATAGTTTAAGAGGAGTGGCTAAAAATTCAGAGGCTGATTTTGCAAAAAAATCCACATTCAGACCAATATATCTAACTTCCTGATGGCTGGAGCTAATGAATGTAAATTAGAAAGTTGTCCAGCTTTATAAGAACAATATACAAACAATTTTTTTTTTTACTGTAGTTAAAACTTACTTTTGTCAAAAGCATGTTGAAAGTGACACACTTCCTGATGCCAGTTGGTGGCGCTATAACTTTGACTCACAATAGTTACATCCATCTGATCGGCCTCTTACCACGAACACACTGCTGAAGTTTCATCAAGATCAGTTAATGTATGCAGAAGTTATTCCACTTCGTGTTTCTCTTTTCTCGCCAAAAATTCGATTCCTCGCCACGGCCAAACCGTTCGAGATATCAAAAATCCGCCCGCAATTTAGCATCCTCAAAGTCTTGACTACATGCACACCGAGTTTGGAGGGGACACAGTGAATTTTCTAGGAGGAGTATTTCACATTCCACAGCAAGCGTTTTCCAAACAACCCATAATAGCCGACTTCCTGTTGGGCTGGCGTAAAACTTGACCAGGACAAAGTTGTTCGGCCCGATGAGATCTATATGTGTACCGAGTTTCATATTAATTCATGCAAGCGTGTTTGATTAATGGGCCAAGTTTTCAGACCCCGTTCAAGGGGGCGCTGTTGAGCCCCCCTGCCACGCCCGTTTCTGAAACTTTGCACATGTCTACTGGCTAATAAGTGTGATGTGTCTGTCGAGTTTCATCCAATTTCAAGCATGCTAAGAGTCTCAAAAGCATCCGAAAAAAATATTAAAGTTTGATACGTTGCCATGGCAACAGTATCTAAGATATCAATAATCCTTTCACAGGTCTACATCTGCCGTGTGTCTACATTATACACATAAAGTTTGAAGCAAATCGGGTAAAACTAAGAGGGTGATTTCAAAGCATTTTGAAAGTGACAAACTTCCTGCTGCCAGTTGGTGGCGCTATAACTTTGACTCACAATAGTTAACACACAATAGTTAACACACTTCCTGTGTCCCATTATTCGCCATAAATTCGTTTCCTCGCCACGGCCAAACCGTTCGAGATATCAAAAATCTGTTCGCAATTTAGCATCCTCAATGTCTTGACTTCATTCACACCGAGTTTGGTGGCGATCGGATGAATTCCCTAGGAGGAGTATTTCACATTCCATTGTATGCGTTTTCCAAACAACGTATAATAACCGACTTCCTGTTGGGCTGGTGTAAAACGTAGAGCACGAAAGTTGTTCGGCCCGATGAGATCTATATGTGTACTGAGTTTCATATTATTACATGCAAGCGTGTTTGATTTATGGACCAAGTTTTCAGACACCATTCCAGGGGGCGCTGTCGAGCCCCCGTGCCACGCCCGGGTACCAGCTTCAGTCCGGCCCTGATGGCCGTAGGTTCTGACGTGTGTGCAAAATTTCAAGAGTTTTTGAGCATGTTAAGGGCCCCAAAAGTGCCCGAAAGTTTGACAAAATAATAATAATAATAAATATAGCTGCGAGCAGCGATTACGGGCCCAAGCCGGTGGCACCGCAACCCCGGTGCCGCCGGCTTTGGCCCTTCATCGCTGCTCGCAGCTATATTTATATATATATATATATATATATATATATATTAGTGCTGTCAAACGATTAAAATATTTAATCGCGATTAATTGCATTAATGTCATAGTTAACTCGCGATTAATCGCACATTTTTATCTATTCTAAATGTCTCTTGATTTCTTTTTGTCCCATTATTTTTTCTCATTTTAATGCTCTTATCAAAATGGAAAAGTGGATCGGCTTGCTTTGAGCAAATGTTTCTTTTTGAAATCAACATTGGCATACTGTAGTGTTCAATTTCACACTAACATTCTCACCTGGAGCAAATAATCTCTCACACAATGTAACACTGTCCATCAATAAAAGGGTGAAAGAAATCTTTTGAACTTTCTATTCATCAAAGAATTTAAAAAAATATTGTACACAACTGTTTTAACACTGAAAATAATAATGAATGTTTTTTGAGCAGCAAATCATCATATGTAACAATGTAACACTGTCCATCAATAAAAGGGTGAAAGAAATACTGACGAGGTCCTAATATTGACGAGGGGGTGGAGAATTCGCATCAGCGAATCAGTGTGCTTGGCCATCAAGTAGTAGGCCATTTCAGACTGGACGTGCTGCAATTATAGCTCAGTTCACAATGACAAAACACACAGATCACTTTGGTCTTGTCAACTGAAACATTTTGGCCACTTTTTTAAAATTAAACTTTTCATTCAGAATCTTATTGGCATCCATTTCGGCGTCTCGCGCTCATCATCATTCATCCACTCAAAACATAATGTTAAAGGGGGTCGCACACTGGACGAGAAGCGAAGCGCAGCGCCTCGTATTTAAAATTCGAACACATTATTCTCTATGAGTGTACACACACCTTTTATTGCTGGCCATAAACTGAGAAAGTACGCGTCCGATGTGCGATACAAGTTGTCCATAGACGCGGCTTCTCGTCCACTCTTTGGCCGGCTCGCAAGCCCAAACAAGTGTGTGCGGCGTGCCTGTTGTTTTGTTTCCGGTCTAGCTAGATCCGGTGGTGTTGTACTAACGTTACTAGTTGTTGCAAAAGCATGTCAAAAAAGAAAAAAAACTACAAAGTTTGCTAGGCGTTAATCGCGCGATAAAAAAATTGACGCCGTTAAAATGGGTTTGCGTTAACGCCGTTAATAACGCGTTTAACTGACAGCCCTAATATATATATATCTTTAATGTATTTTTATCATGTTGAAAAAGTTTGGTGTGAATAAAATAAACCGCTTAGTCTGACATATCCAAAAAATCCACATTCAAACCAAAATATCTGACTTCCTGTTGCTCGGAGCTAATGACTGTAAATTATAAAGTTGTCCGGCTCGATGAGACCAATATGCGTACTGATTTTTGTAACTGTGGGTAAAAGTAACCCCCCCACTTTTGTCAAAAGCATTTTGAAAGTGACACACTTCCTGCTACCAGTTGGTGGCGCTATAACTTTGACTCACAATAGTTACATCCATCTGACCGGCCTCTTACCATGAACACACTGCTGAAGTTTCATCAAGATCAGTTAATGTATGCAGAAGTTATAACACTTCGTGTTTCTCTTTTCTCGCCATAAATTCGTTTCCTCGCCACGGCCAAACTGTTCGAGATATCAAAAATCCGTCCGCAATTTAGCATCCTCAATGTCTTGACTTCATGCTGACCGAGTTTGGTGGGGATCGGATGAATTCTCTAGGATGAGTGTTTCAAATTCCACAGCATGCGTTTTTCAAACAACCCATAATAGCCGACTTCCTGTTGGGCGGAGCTAATAATTTAGAGTGCGGAAGTTGTTCGGCCCGATGAGATCTATATGTGTACCGAGTTTCATATTAATTCATGCAAACGTGTTTGATATATGGACCAAGTTTTCAGACCGTGTTCAAGGGGGCGCTGTTGAGCCCCCCTGCCACGCCCGTGTACCAGCTTCAGCCCGGCCCTGATGACCGTGGGTTCTGACCTGTGTGAAAAGTTTCAAGTGTTTTTGAGCACGTTAAGTGCGCCAAAAGCCCCTAAAACCTTGAAAAACAAAGATTAAATGGAATAGACAACCCCCCCCCACACACACACACGCACAGACACACACAGAGAGAGAGAGAAAATTCTTCAGAAAATCCACATTCAAACCAAAATATCTGACTTCCTGTTGGTTGGAGCTTATAAGTGTAAATTAGAAAGTTGTCCGGCTCGATGAGAACAATATACATACCGATTTTTGTGATTCTAGGAAAAACTAAGCCCCCATTTTTGACTAAAGGTGGCGCTACTGAGCCCCTCACCACGCCCATTTCTGAAACTTTGCACATGTCTACTGGCTAATAAATGTGATGTGTCTGTCGAGTTTCATGCATTTTCAAGCATGTGAGGAGTCTCAAAAGCATCCGAAAAGAATATTAAAGTTTGATGCGTTGCCACGGCAACAGTATCTAAGATATCAATAATCCTTTCACAGGTCTACATCTGCCATGTGTCTACATTATACACATAAAGTTTGAAGCAAATCAGATTAAAATAAGAGGGTGATTTCAAAGCATTTTGAAAGTGACACACTTCCTGTTGCCAGTTGGTGGCGCTATAACTTTGACTCACAATAGTCACATCCTTGTGTTCGGCCTCTTACAACGAATACACTGCTGAAGTTTCATCAAGATCAGATAATGTATGCTGAAGTTATAATACACTTCCTGTGTCCCTTATTCGCCATAAATTCGTTTCCTTGCCACGGCCAAACCGTTCGAGATATCAAAAATCCGTCCGCAATTTAGCATCCTCAATGTCTTGACTTCATGCCGACCGAGTTTGGAGGCAAATGGATGAATTTCCTAGGAGGAGTACATCAAATTCCACAGCATGCGTTTCCAAACAACCCATAATAGCTGACTTCCTGTTGGTCTGGCGTAAAACTTAGAGCACGAAAGTTGTTCGGCCCGATGAGATCTATATGTGTACCGAGTTTCATATTATTACATGCAAGCGTGTCTGATTTATGGACAAGTGTTCGGATCCCGTTCCAGGGGGCGCTGTCGAGGCCCCCTGCCACGCCCGGGTACCAGCTTTAGCCCGGCCCTGATGGCTTGGGTTCTGACCTGTGTGCAAAATTTCAAGAGTTTTCGAGCATGTTAAGGGCCCCAAAAGTGCCCGAAAGGTTGACAAAATAATAATAATAATAATCCTACCGAAAACAATAGGGCCTTCGCCCTTTCAGGGCTTGGGCCCTAATAATAATAATAAATAATCCTACCGAAAACAATAGGGCCTTCGCCCTTTCAGGGCTTGGGCCCTAATAATAAATAATCCTACCGGAAACAATAGGGCCTTCGCCCTTTCAGGGCTTGGGCCCTAATAATAATAAATAATCCTACCGAAAACAATAGGGCCTTCGCCCTTTCAGGGCTTGGGCCCTAATAATAATAATAAATAATCCTACCGAAAACAATAGGGCCTTCGCCCTTTCAGGGCTTGGGCCCTAATAATAATAAACGGAGCAATTCCAAGAGGGTCCTCACACCATCGGTGCTCGGGCCCTAATAATAATAATAATAATAATAATAAACAGAGCAATTCCAAGAGGGTCCTCACACCATCGGTGCTCGGGCCCTAATAATAAACAGAGCAATTCCAAGAGGGTCCTCACACCATCGGTGCTCGGGCCCTAATAAGAATAATAATAATAATAAACAGAGCAATTCCAAGAGGGTCCTCACACCAGTGCTCAGGCCCTAATTATATATATTTCACTCAGTTTTGATTAGCTTATAACACTGATTATCATGCTAAAATACTGCCTTATGTTTAATGTAGCTTATTTGCGAATATCTGCTTAAGTGTAATGTGATTTAGTCTAAATATATTTCAGCCTTCGGTAAAATATGTGATAGCCTAGGCCTACTGTCTAAATACTAGACATTATATATATATATATATATATATATATATATATATATATATATATATATATATATATAAATGTATGGTTTTGGTTAGACTATGACACTGCTTATGCTTCAATACTGCCTTATGCACAGATGTTTGTGAATACAGGTGTAAATGTTTGAAATGTATTGATGTGCTGTTCGCGAACGATCCATTCATTTCGTGCGTCACTAAATGCGTGCGGTCTATATCCATAAACAGATACTCGCGGTGATATCTCTTAACCGTAAACTAGTTGGCTAACGTTACTGCCATACAAAGCCATAGTAACGTTATCTGATCGGTTTTGAAACATAATAATGAGCAGTGTAACTACAGTATTTCAATGATTTTACTAAAGTATTTTACTATTTTACTAAAGATTTTACTAATGTTATATATTATATATTTGATTTGATTACTGTTTTACATTTCTGTCAAATATTAACCATTTTCAAATAAAAGGGGTAGTGTTAACCTTATTCAGCACTGAAATCTGTCAAACTTCTTTCAAAGTCCTTCATCACATATTAATATTAAAATAACTTAATTTCAGAGCACCACAAAGTCAGACCTCAGCACCTTTATGTACCTTTAATGTAAGTGTGTGTGTAAACATGCTTTAATGAAGAAGACTTCAAAAGCTTTTGAATTTGAGCTGACAGTTCTTTCATCAACCTGTCTTTTACATAAACTTACAAAATAGATACTTTAACTTAGTCCTCAGATAGAGGAGGGTTGCTGCTAGCTCTGTTAAGGTATTTCTGTCCCTCCCAAACTGCATTGAAATGGTATGTTTAGCAGCCAGAATTAAAAAAAATCAGGGGGAGAAACCCCCTGACCCCTCCTAACATGATCCATATCACCCGTCAGAAAACTTGCAATGTCTCAGATTGTGCCCCCCCCAGAATTTTGGCTTGCATGACGCCCCTGAGGACATGCCCACAGAAGTTGTTCCTGTCAGTCATGACGTGCTCAGAGACCATTTCTGTTCTGGCCATTGAGGCCTTTCCTCAAAGAGGAAACAAAGAGTTTTCTTATCTGTCTGTTAAGGTCACGGAGGCCACCTTGGAATCCTTTGTCGGTCATGTCACACCCTCAGAGACTGTCCCTGAGTCTTCCTATGATATCAAATCCGAGTCTGCCCCTGATACCAAGTCCAGTAGGAATCCCTCACCAATGGAGAGAGTGCCTGTTTTTAGAGGTGCCACTAACCATATCCTCACCCCTTCCATCCCACCATCCTTGTTTCCTGGTCAATTCAATTTTCCTAAGCCAGCACCTCCCTGGTCAGGCTTTAACTTTTTGCCTGGTCCTATTCCCATCTGCCCAGCCCCACCCTCTGTGTTTGCTGTTTATAGGTTGCCTAAGCCAACACCTCCTTGGGCAGCCATGAACTTTTTGCCCAGTTCTGTTCCCTGGTCAATTTGGGACTTCCATGTTTTCGCACTACCCGCCTCCCCAGTTGGTGTCACCATGGAATTCTATGCCTGGTTTGGATGCCTGGAGGCGTCCATTGGAGAGGGAGGGGGCTGCTGTCAGGGTTCTCCTCTGACAGTTCTATCAGTCTTGTCTTTGTTTAATGTGTCTTTGTTTGTGTTGTGCTTGAACACGTGGGTCTGTCTTTGTTTGTGTTGGCCATGTGCGCCTCTGTTCCTTCCTCCTTGTTCCAATTACCACGCCCTCTTGTTTAGTCATTGAGTCTTTGTTTGTCTGAGTATGCTCACCTGTTCCTTGTCTGATTCTGCACACCCTTTCCTCATGTTCTCAGCTCCTCAATTATGTGTGTGTTCTCACTGGTTCCTTGTCTGAGTATTGTCATCTGTTCCTCATATTCTCTGTTCCCTTTATAAGGTGTGCTCTTTCCCTCATGTTTTGTCGGTTCATTAAACATTGTGCCTCTGTGTACTTCTGTGCTACCTAATACTTTTCTTCTTGCTAAAGTCAGTAGTGTTATTTATTCAAGTTACTTAGTTTTGCATTGCTCTTGTTCTCCCATCATTCCTGTCCATCGTATTTTTTCCTGTCATAACTGCTTCCTTAATATCACAAAATAATTAGTTATAAATCTGTTTTTATAGGGTGGGAATCACTAACTATATGTTTAAGGTACTCTGGAAGTGTTTATTACAAACCTTAACAAGTCTGTGACATGCAGCAAACAATAAATAAATACTTCTCATTCGTTGCATCTTTTTATCTTTCAAAACCCTTTCAAAATACACACAAAAAGATCATACTTGTTTTACCACTCAAGAACCAGCAACATAGAAATGAAAACAGAGGTGTAAAATACTTGAGTAATTTTACTTGATTACTGTACTTAAGTATTATTTTTTGGGATTTTTACTTGATTACAATTAAAAATCAGTACTTTTACTTAATTACATTTTTTAAGTAAAAAAAAGTACTTTTTACTCCTTAAAATTTTATTTATAGTCAAAAAGTACTTCTTTTTTGGAGATCACTTCATTCTGTTTTCCCTTGCTATTACCAAACCAATTGAATTGCGCTGATGCCTAGTTTAATTTAAATGTCATTTATTCTGCCAATGAGATTCGTTTTCACATTTCACCAAATTGGTCCGACATCTTCATTGGTCCTTTGGAAGTGACGTCATGCCGCATCTATTACCACAATGCACAGCACCTTGACCTGGAAATTAGAGAAATTATAACAGTCAATCACAGGGGGGCAATCCAGCAGCCGAAAAGCGTACCACCCCCGGGGGCCGCCATTGGCTAACAAGCCATCACCTGCTGTTAGCCTGCTGGTCCATTGACTCCCATTCATTTTGGTGTCACTTTGACAGCGAATAACTTCACATCTGAGGCGTTTGAAGACTCTATTTGTCCATTGTTTATTTCTAAAGAAACACGACAATGTATAAAAGGCTCCATTACCTTGTATCTTACGTTATGGCCCCATAGAAGCAGTTTTTGTAAAAATAGGCTAACGATTGCGTCATAACCACGCGACTCTCTGGAAATTACCGTATAGACAGGAGAAGAAGCTTGCAGTCAGTCGGGGGGACGTGGAGGCATAAAGTTCGATAAAGTCAAGGGAGAAGCCCATAGAGAGTCATAAAGTTGCTCCTGCTCCTAGCTCATGGACAGTTCCTACTCACGCTCTCTGTCTCTGCAAGTTAGATTTCTCTCGGCACAGCTACTAGAAGACTTAAATCTGTCAGACAGGTTGCTCACGTCACATCTACTTCGTCAAACTCAGTTTGAGTCTGCGCAGTACGCTCAGCCATCAGGAAGTGAGTGCTTCTAATTTGCTTCACTTTTCTCCGTTGAAATCTATGGGGTTGCTGTGTCCATTTCTTATACTGTCTATGGTCAATCAGTGGAAGAAAATGCAGGAAGAACATGATTCAGCTGCGAACACAGTCCAAAATCAGCCACAGGATCAAGAGCATCCGTGGCTGTACCTTAGCAAATTCTTTTCTTTTAGTGGTAAAAGCATGTTTAGTGGATTGTTTAAAGAATATTGCATACTGGCATTAGATAGTAGTCTTATAGTTTGATAAATACAATTAAATACAAACAGTTCTAAAGCAGGATAAAACCTTGTATGCGTTTCATTCACTTCATGATTTTAGAGATTGAAAGCTTAAACAAGAATCTCTAGTTTTCATTCTTGCTGTTAACCTGTTAAGCTGCAACCCCACTTTTGAAAAATCCCAAGAAATGACATACCCAAACTGAAACAGATACAGTTCATGAACCCTTTGTACTAAAAGCACAAGTATGATCTCATTTGAAAGCTGACACCTGGCAGTTTATTGTAAATGTAGAATTAATTATTGTCATAATGACAAAAATTGTTATAAATAGCTTCAAAGTTTTGTAAAGTTATTAGAAATTATTTTTTATGAAACATCCTCATGAAAAAAAAATTGAAGATGGCACTGGAGCAATCTAGAAATGCACTACAGCTAATGCCACATGTCTAAACATTTTATGTTTAAAATCTTAAGATAATAAGTCCAAAACTCTGTATTTAGTGAAATGTTTTTCAAGACCATGTCATGTGACTTTATTTTGATTTGACGCTAAAATGCTACTGATGTTTATTGTCATCTTCTAACCATCTATCCAGTATATTGTCTTTATTGTTTTGTGGTGCAAACGAGCCCCATTCAGTCTCAGTCTCCCCCTGCACACATTCACACCTCTCCAGCCCGGTTATGGCTCTAAATATGCATTTCTTTTGTCTGCATTATAGTTACTAACGACTGGCTATTCACAGGCTATTCATATGGTTTCAGTCACTAATTTCTTTTCTTAAAGTTCACCCTTACATTTTAAACTGTATCAAATGCATTTCTTGAATAAAGAAACATTTCAGTAAGCATTCAAAAAATAATAAAAATATAACTTCTAGGTGGCAGGTGCACCTAGGGCTAGCTAGCATGTTAGCTTAGCACACCATCAATACACGACAATTTATGAGATTAAAACCATGTTTGTGCTTATAAACTTACTTTATAAAGCAAATCGAGTATTTTAAATAATTTTTTGTGATCTAATTTGGCTTCAGATAAAAAATCAGACAGAAAATATACTATTGGATAGTGTTCTGCACAACGATTCTATATAGATTAGCATTACATTATAAATATAATCTATTATTATGGAAATACCTGGCATGGATTGAAAAACACAGGTAACTCAAATATCATAGCAAACATGTTTATTGTCTTCAAAACTGCATGTTACAGCCATAGTTACAGCGCGATCTCGTTAGCTTTGTGTGTGTTCGAGGCTTCCTGGATTGTCACATGATTATGGCACTTCTTCATGTTCTAATACTGTGCACAGGGCGGCGAGGGCGCCCTCAGGCTATTGGTATGAATTGAAAAAACAGTATCAGAGTTATGCAAACGCTCATAATGATTACATCGACGCATTTGGGTATAAATTCAATAAATATTATTCCTGTCTATAGAAATCTGATGTAAACCTATGAGAATATATCAATATTTCTCCAAATCTGCACATTTTTGAGCTAAAGCCCTGAGGCACGTTGTTTTGTGTATCGCTGTCATGACGACGGCACGGGAGTTTTTTTATGAATGAAAGCGGCTGACGCGCATAATTCATATCAAAGGTATCGACTAATTTTTTCATTTCATAACTCCTGAAACAAATTAAGAAATAACTGTCGCTATAAGTTTCTCAGAATACAATAGTGGTCAAATTCTGAAACTTGAGTCTTATATCTTTTTAATGATGTATAGTTTGTCAAGTTATAACATTAAATCTGATAGTAACTTTGAACTATATATAAATAAAACCGCTTCAGTGCGTCCGCGCTCTGGCAACGGTTAACAGGTTAATTTTACTTCTTTAATACTCAAGTACAATTTTAATGTGATACTTTTTTATTTTTACTCAAGTACGATTCTGGCCAGATACTTTTACTTTTAATTGAGTAAAATTTTCCCTCAGTACTTGTACTTTCACTTGAGTAACATTTTTGAGTACTTTTTACACCTCTGAATGAAAGTCTTATCTGTTTTTGATTGAAGATGACAAGGACAATGACGTTGAAAGTTCATTGATCACACTATAGGAATCAATTTCCATGAAAGCTCAGGTCCAAGAATGCAGATCCCAAATCTTCCCAGTGCAAACCTTAGGGCCCTAACTTACACCCAGGGCAATACAGCGCAAAGAGCAACGCAAGTGTTTTTTGCTATTTTCAGTCCGACGCAGTTATCATTTTCACGGCCTGCGCCACGTTGTTTAAATAGCAAATACATTTGCGCCCATTTGTGCGCCCATGGGCTGCTGGGCTGAGAATGAGGTGTGTTCTGATGCATTGTAGGAGTGTTGCTATTTTGAGGCAAGTGAAATAGACTGCGCCATTGACCATTGACCAACCTGGTCTAAAGTCCATGCTGCAATTTTTTTTGTTTTTTGTTATTCAACGCCGTACACTCTGCTTATTAAACACACAGGGATGCACAGCAGCTCTCAAACTAGCAAAATATGAAAAATAAAAGGATTACAATGTAAAAGATTATTATTGTGTACATAAAGATATGGTGGAATCCGGCTTTTCCCTTAGATGGTCTGCTCACGCGCTTTAACCTCGTGCACGAGCAGATCCGTTTGCACTCTTTAGACGTGTTCAGTCTTTCCACTATCAAATTCCGGCATGTAAATAGTTAATCCGCCATGGTGCGAGCGCAACTGGAATTTAAAGGGAATGGGAGATGAGATTCTGATTGGTTTATTGCCAGTTACTCCCAAACCACACCTATGAGTAATGTAGCTACTTCAGACCAAGCCATTTTAGATTTGCAAAGAGCGCAAGAGTCATTTATCCCGCCGGTATAATAGCAACAGCGAGATCCGCCCACAAAGTTACTTGCGTTTCGCCTTTGATACTTACGTTTCAGATCATTAAAATAGGGCCCTCAGTGTTGATACCAAATCCCAGCAAACCAGAAAGTGTTTACCAAATCACATATGTGGCATAATCCAGCTTCAGGATCCACAGCAGTGTGCCACATGGCCTCTAAACTCACTTCATAGACATCTTTCAGACAAGGGTCCGGACAAGAATGTGAAACAGAAAGATAAATCCCACAGAATGTGGAGTCCTTCTACAAAAATAACCACATTAGGAAAATAACTATACATAAATCAACCAGTAAACATTTAGTCAATATAAGAAAATAAACAATGTTTACTTCCGATTGAGCATCAAACTCAAAGTTTCCCAAACAGGACAGTAGATTGTTTGGAGTCATATGCCATGCTTACTCCTCCATTACAAATCTACTACTTCTACTTTCTACACCAGTTTTATACCTGATAGTATTACTCCTTGTTGCCCCCTCAAGGTGTGTAGTATAATTAAAAAAAAAAAAAAAAAAAAAAAACATGTTAACAGGTTTGACTGTTACACTGTGTCTCTAGCTCCTGTCCTGCAAGCAGATCTTCCCTGGCCGCTTACTCTCCTTAATGTCCTTGCCTAGCAGCAATAGTGGT
Source organism: Abramis brama (assembly GCF_963993115.1). Taxonomy (NCBI): domain Eukaryota; kingdom Metazoa; phylum Chordata; class Actinopteri; order Cypriniformes; family Leuciscidae; genus Abramis; species Abramis brama. The sequence continues at coordinate 2,296,649 of NC_139964.1, read as the reverse complement.
GCAGAGCCTGAGATACCGGAGTGCATTGGCTTTTGGGAGTTACTGCCTGGTTGGTATCCTCAGGTCTTGTTCTGCCCTGCCAGGATTGCTATCCAGCCTACCGTCATCCTCCGCTAGTTACAGCGGTTGCTCTCCCTGCTTGCTTGTCATAGTGCCTTGTTCCCTGCCCACTGTTTGGACTGTTATCACCTCCTCTTCTTAATTATCCTGTCTTATCTGCTGTTTTGTCAATAAACCACTGAACACTCATTCTGCATTTGAGTCCTCCCTCAGAGATCCGTGACAAAGACTTACAAAAAAAAATAAAAGTCATCTCAGATTCAGTTCTGTTTAGTGATAGTGTAAAGTTAAATTGAAATTAGTCAGTCAGTTGTTTGTATAGAGTGAGGAGCAAGTGAATATGCAATTTTATACTCTTTAATCCTCTGGGGTCTGAGGTGTTTTTGGGGTCCTTGAGATTTTTTAATATGCTCTGACATTTGTGCTTTTTTTCAGTTGCTTATAAACATATTAATGGCAAATGTGTAATTACACTATTTAGCACAAACAGGGCTACCATAATATGTGAGCAACATGTATGTACATGTTTGTATTTTTGAGAGAATAATGTTTATGCATGGTTATTGAAAAAACTAAAAACTAAAGTTTCTGAAATAAGGCCACAAAACACATACTAAATATGTGTCCACAAGACTTTTGACAAATTGACTTTTGAGTTTTTGCTTCAAAATTATCTGAAAATCATCCTGCCTAATCATTCACATAAAACAATACATTGATTTAAATTTTGTCAGACACTTTTTGTTTGGAAAGGCAATATGCATGGGGGCGTGAATGATCATGAATAATGCAGTGATTCACACCTGAGAAGACAATGACCTGCATAATGAGCTGCATAATGAGCCTTAGGTGTGTCACTGAGCCAAAAGAAAGAATGCAAGGACAAGTGAATAATATATATATATGCTTGCAAATTGTATTATATCCAAGGTAAATATTTCTAGTAATTGTGCAATTAATTCTCATACTGTATTTTCAGAAAGTTTTGGAATGTATCCTCTCCCCAAATGTGTCACTAATAAAACACAATAAAAATAATTTAAAGAGAAGGCTTATATTGACCTTTTAAGATTGTTTACATCTACCTTGTAAATATATATTTTGCTAAGTATAGGCCTACATTTTATAATACTGTACGTAGTTAAGGATTCATTCGTTTGAATATAGCCTACATTGGAACAAACACTATAATAACATCTTAGTTGACAACTTTATTTTTGACAAAACATACTATATATATTTAACATATGAGCATAAATTGCAAAAGAAAAGCTTATTTGATGTGGCAGTAGTCTATTTTATAGTAAAAACTTTATAATCTATCCAAAACTAGTTAACGACATGTTGTCTTTCATATTTCATCTGTAACATATTGTTTTTATGATATATTAGGACATTTAAATGTTTATTTGCAGTTTAATACGTTGCTTATGCAAATACATTTTATTTCAACATATTTCAGTAGATTTTTACTCATCTCAGTATAGCAATATAGTTTGGTAAAAGCTGTTCATTCATTCACACACAGAAACCCGATTCATAGTCAAACAGTCTTTTGTGTTTACAGACACTATTCCATATTGCAATTAGAACAAAGCACTTGAGAATAAAGAACTTACCTATTCTTCAGCTGGATCCGTTACTCCTCGGAAAGAAACTACCAGCACTTCTGAGGTATTTTTTCCCCAGGATTATTATTAAGATAGTATTATTCCTCACAGCGTCGTAAAGTTCGTGAGTCTGATTAAACTCGCGGTGTGTTTTATCCAGCTGATGTGGGCGTTGACACGTTTGCATGGATCGCCTCAGATCATTTGTGTTCGAATAGCGCGTGCTCTCCGTTGGCATGTTCACATTAACACTTAATGAGCTATAATGAGCTGTAATGAGAACAACTGACATCTCTCTCTTTTCACACAGTACATAAACTGAGAATATTTGTTTTTTATATAAATTACATTTCATTTAAAAGAAGAGAATTCAAGCTTCATGCCTGTGTGACTGTTTGACTGAGTATTCACTGAGTTAAAGTTAATTTTCGGAAGCATTTCAGGATGGACTTCACTGACAGAGAGAAGGCAGAACTCGCATCATGTTTATTTTTCTTAATTTGGCAAAAAACACAACACTTTGTTTTTATTGTGAGTATACACAAAAAAATAGACAACCGGATCGAATGATGTATAACACTTATATGTAAGATCAAAATCAACAGAGTATTTTAAATCTTTTGTACAGATAAGAAAAAAAGCGAGCCTATCGCGGCGGCATGATAGCCGATCCCCAGGGGGTTAAACTTGAGCTTTGAGCTTTTCTGTACTTAAAGCAATTTTAAATTCTTTAGTCAAAGTATTTAATCAGTTTCAAAGGTCATTAGTAAAATAAACCTAAGAGTATGGCACCCAGATTCACATTGCTAAGGCACTAGTTAATTACTCTGGGCTTCACTAGCCCATATACACATTTTAAGTCAATCACTAGTTTTAAGCTATCTGGTCAAGCAACCAGGTACACACAGCAATAGTCCACTAGCGTTAAGCCATTGGGTGAAACAGGCCCAGGAACACATAGTTATCAAACATGTGGTTCTCATGGCTCTCTGGAGCAGCAGGACCATGTCTTGGCAATAGATTGCTTGTTTTGAGGGACCGTATAATTTAATCTCTTCTTCTGCTTTGATTTGGGATCATTTCAAGTATATTATTGTATAGCAGCAGCAGCAGTATGTTTTCATGCTCATAGCAGTTATTTTGATTGTGTTGTTCATCTTCTCGTTTCAGCTTTGTTAGGGGGTAATTTATATATATGCTATTTGTGCAGCAGCAGTATGTCTTACATAATCACAGCAGCGTATCAGCTTATGTATTGGCAGTAGCAAGTTCCTGTACTTGCTCTTCAGCAGCAGCAAAAATCAGCAGCAACATAGCAGATCTATTCCTCCAAGACCAAATACATTAACATTGAAGATTTTAGCATGGTAATGGATATGACAGAGAGTTGTTCTGATATATATATCAACAGTATCAGTCAAGGGGTGTCAAACTACTTCTACTTTCTACACCAGTTTTATACCTGATAGTATTACTCCTTGTTGCCCCCTCAAGGTGTGTAGTATAATTAAAAACAAAACAAAAAAACAACAACATGTTAACAGGTTTGACTGTTACACTGTGTCTCTAGCTCCTGTCCTGCAAGCAGATCTTCCCTGGCCGCTTACTCTCCTTAATGTTTTTATGAATAAAACTTTCTCTAGCAAGAGGATGAAACACTTCCCTGGCAAAGCAGAGGATAAACAATATTAACCTGTAATGTTAATATTGTTTATCCTCTGCTTTGCCAGGGAAGTGTTTCATCCTCTTGCTAGAGAAAGTTTTATCCTTTATAAAGTTAGGGAAGAGTTAGCATCAAGTGCTAATAGTTGGTATCCTTTGCTTTAGGCAGAGAAGAATTAGCTTTACGTGCTCGTAAATTGCTAATATTTTGGTTTATTCTCTGCTTTTTTTTGTAGGCAGGGAGGTTAAGTGTGAAGTGTTGGTCATTTGGAAAGTTAACAATAGCTGATGTGTTAACAAGTGTACCCTTGAGAAGTTTTAGGGTTTTTTTTATTGTGTGGTATCAAAGAAAACTCACAGAAATATTTAGAAAAAATGCCAGACTGATCCCCACAACGGAAAAAGGCAGTTTTGCGACTCCATTGTGGTCAGAAAGTGAATTCAAAAATATGTTAAGAGAACAAATGGACCTAATAGTCACTGAAAAAGTTAGACAGGAACTAACTCAGAAATATTAAATTCACCCAGACAAAACTTGGTCAGTAGATGAGTGTAAAAAGGTGCTTGGAGAAAGCATCCGCAAAAACCATGTGAAGGGCATTATTTTTTATTTTTATTTTATTATCCTTTATTTTTCCAGGAAGGTCCCATTGAGATTAATGAAATCTCTTTCTCCAGGGAGTCCTGGCCAAGATGGCCATACTACAAGTCACACATTTACAAACATATGACACATATAAAACATTCTAGACAGTCAAAGTACAACATTCATCATAAATCAATAAATTAAGTAAAACAGCAACATGATTCATTCATTTTAGACTGCAGTAAATTTTTAAATATATTCAAAGGAGGAATTGTTTCTAGTGGAACAGTAGCTTGAAATTCATTCATTCACAGCCATGGGGCATAGTAAGCGAAAGATGATTTTCCATGCTCTGAATGTACCCTAGGTACTACTAATTTAATCCCATTAGATGATCTGGTGCTATAGTTCTTTCTACATAAACATAGAAGACTAGTGATGTAATTTGGAAGCATACCCATCAATGTCTTTACAATAAATACTAACATATGTGATTTCCTCCTTTGAAGTAAAGAGGACCAACCCAAGTAGTTGTACAACAAACAATGATGAGTACGTGAACAAGAATTGGTTATAAAACGCAATGCAGCATGATAAACACCATCCAGTCTTTTCAATAAATATGTAGAAGCGTGCATATAAACAATATCACCATAATCTAAAATAGGTAACAAAGTACTCTGTATAATTCTCTTTCTAGCTGTAAAGGAAAAACATTTTTTTTTCCCGAAAAAGAAAACCCAATCTTGGTTTAAGCCTTTTCACCAAGTAATTAATATGAACATCAAAGGCTAACTTCTCATCAAGCCATATTCCTAAATATTTATAAGTTGGTACTCTTTCTATATGTAAGTCTTCAATAGTCAGAATAGGCGGGACAGTGGACATAGAACGGCTGCGTGTAAAAATAATATACTTTGTTTTATTTACATTTAAGACTAATTTCAATTTTAGCAAAGCAAGCTGAAAAGTAAAAAAAGAATCCTTAAGAATTTCAATAGCCTGAGACACAGAGGATGCAGTGGAATAAATAATTGTATCGTCAGCATAAAAATGTAGCTTTGCCGATTGTATTCCCTGCCCCAATTCATTAATAAAAATAGAAAAAAGAAGTGGTGCCAGTAAAGAACCTTGCGGGACACCCTTCTTAACTATTGCCAAGGCTGAGGTGTAATTTTCTACAGCAACACATTGTGTTCTATTTGATAAATAGTTTTTAAACCAACTCACAGCCGAATTACCGAAACCTATACTTCTAAGCCTCTGCAACAACAGGGCATGATCTACCAAGTCAAACGCTTTTGTCAAATCAACAAATAAGGCCGCACAGTGCTGTCTCTTATCGAGAGCAGAGATTAAATCATTAGTAACTAAAGTAGTAGCTGTTATCGTACTATGGCCCGCTCTAAATCCTGACTGAATTGCATTTAGAATATTATGACTAAGAAGATACTCTTTCATTTGATCATTTATAATCGATTCAAAAACTTTTGCTACAACCGGTAATTTAGAAATAGGACGATAATTATTCAAATCGGAAGGATCGCCTCCTTTTAGTAATGGCATAACCATAGCCGATTTCCAAGTTGGCGGAATTACATTAGTCGATAGACTTAAATTAAAAATAGATGCAATAGGTTCAGCAATAATATCTGCAGCGACTTTTAAAAAAATTGGTTCAATTTTATCTGACCCGCCTGATTTCTTACAGTCTAAATTTAAGAGTAGTTTATGAACTTGGGGCGGCAATACAGGGGCAAAGGAAAACAGATCTGATTCACTATTAGTCAACTCATCAGTTCCCTGTTCATCAATGACCAGTGAGTTGTCTGTTATCGAGCTAGCTGAAATAAAATGACTATTAAACATATTAACAATATCAACCTTATCTGTAATTAATCTTTGGTTCAGTTTCAAAGATCAAGTTCAAGCTTTTGGAAAATTAGTAGATGTTTTTAATCCAATAAGAGATTTCGTTAATTTCCAAAATTTAGAAGGATCATTCACATTATCATTAATCAAATTTAAATAATACTGACTCTTCGCACTTTTTATCAATTTTGTACACTTATTTCGTAATAATCTATATTGAGACCAATCCTCCTCACCATTTGTTTTCTTTGCTTTAGACCAAGGATTATTTCTTCCTCTCACCCGAAATCTACGTAACGGAGCATGTTTATCACAAATTTCTAGAAAGATAGATTTGAAATAATCCCAAGCATCAACCACATCAGGTATAATTGAAACTAATTGTAAATCGCTATTATATACATCATGCAAAAAAGCTTGTACATTAAAATTTTTAAATTGACGTTTAAATATAAATCTGGGTGAACTCTTAGGCATCTTAAAATTTCTCACACAAGATATTGCACAATGATCACTAACATCATTACAAAAAATTCCTATTGCAGAGAAAACATGGAGTATATTAGTTAAAATAACATCAATCAATGATGATTTACTCATATCCTTTCCATTTAGGCGAGTTGGTGAATTTATCAATTGCTCTAAACACAAAGAATTACAAACATCCTTAAAATAATCTGATGACGGAGACAACCAGTCCCAGTTTAAGTCCCCCATTATGACTAAATCACAGTTAGTCCAATTGTGAAGCATATCCGTAAGCAATGAAGTTGCCTCACTTGAAGCTGAAGGTGGGCGGTAACAACCGACCACCATCATATCAGACCCATTAGGTAAAGATACTTTAATAGCTAACAGTTCAAAACACTTTAAGAAACTAACTGACTGACTACAAACACAATTCATATTTACTTTAGTGTAAACTGCAACCCCTCCTCCTTTTTTACTACGATCAGCTCTAAAAACATTATATCCATTAATGTGTATCATATCATCTGTAATTGATTTTTTCAGCCAAGTCTCCGTGAGAATTATGATGTCAGCATCAGTCGAATCTACCCAGATTCGCACTGTATCCATCTTATTTACCAAACTTCTCACATTAAGATGAAAGAATCGTATGCCATTACTTGATTTAAGTTCCTCTGGTGTTTGAAGCTGGGCCAACTCTGGGCCTGGGTTGGGGTGAATACCTGAAAGCAACAGCAGAAGCACGAACCACTTTCTCCTCGCCATACCGCGACTCGGATTGCTGTCGTCGCAAATAGATGTAGCATGATGAGTCAGTTTTCCATTTCCTCTTACCAGTAGGCAATAAAACCTCTGTGGTGAATCTCGTAACCAAACAGACCACCAAGAGGAAATGTCAAGACCCCTCAATGATGACACAACCCAAACTCCGGTCTGTTCCACAGCCGTCTCAGCACACGAAGCCCACAGACATAATCCAGGTGTGTGTCTTTCCCAACCGCCAACAAACGACACGACATCCACACCAACCGCGAACGGCTCCCCAATCCGCCCGACAGCGCCATCAGCACACGTAGCCCACAGATACGGCGCAGATGAACGTCCCTCCTGCTCGACAGCAGACGATACGTCGCTCACACCAACCATAGGCAACTTCCATACCACGGAACAAAGTAGGCATAACGGCATATATACCCACATTTTTACAGCATGGGATGGTCTAGGGTTAATTAAGTAAAAGCCAAAAATATAAAAGTATAAAAGAGATGGCATAAACACACCAATAACGACTATGGCAAACTTAGACAAATGAATAGAGACAAACACATGCGGCCATCTTGGAATGAGCCTTATTTGTTGTCACAGAGAATTTGTTTTAGCAAAAGCTACAGAACAGTCTAAGCGCAACTCAGAACTAGAGAAACAGATCAATGAGCTACGTGCTAGAATATCTTCGTTGACTAAGAAATTGAGCCGCAGCAAAGCTATAGAAAAAACTGATGTAGAAGTTAGTCAGCCAGATAACATTTACCCTGACTTACAAGCTTTCTTTGAAACAGATGTAGCGATCCAATCAGTAACTGATGAGCCTGTAGATTCAGTAAAGGTATGTGGCGCAAGGAGAAGGTCTCAGGGAATTGAGGGAACTGAAAGTGTTCCTCTCAACTCTTCTGTTGTCCAAGTACAAACTCTTGCCAAAGCGCTAGGACCCAAAGATATCGAGAGACTATCCCAGAGTTTACCCTCAGCACGCACAGAATTTTCTGAATTTAGAAGAGCATTGATCAGTAAAATACGTCTTTATGACATGTCGTTGCCAGAAGTTACACAGCTGATGTCACAAATTCTAACTGAATCTGAATTCAACAATTTTGAGTCTGCTGTTACTTCCGAACTGCTACATGCCAGTAAAGGCGATTTGAGAGAAGGTGTTTTGAAAATCCTAAAGAATATCTTAGACCTAAAATAGATTGGTCTAGAATTACTAGCTGTATACAAAAGAAAGAAGAAACTGTTAGTGAATATACTGAGAGGTTCTGTCAGGTAGCTGTAACGTACAGTGGAATCGTTGATGACCCTGAAAGTGTGCGAGATGATAAGGGACCCCTAGTCTGCATCTGGGCAGATGGCCTTGTAGCCGAATACAGAAGAGCTTTGCCATTCCTACATCTAACTTGGTGTACCAGAACTCTTAGAAGTAACTTAGACAGTTTGACTACATGGGAAAGAGATGCTGATGTTAAAGCCAAAGTGAGAGTAGCAGCAGCAGCTACATTTAGCACAGCAAAACAAGAAAACAGGTGGTCTAAAAAAGAAGGCAAATGCCACTACTGTGGAAACTTAGGACATTGGGAGCGAGAGTGTAGGAAGAAGTTGCAAGATACAAAAAGAAATGCTATGCATAATTCTGCTCCTTCTCAGCCGGCTTACAACCCTGATGTAGTTCCGCAAGTGTCCACTGAAACTTTAGGACAGCTCGTTCAGGCTTTTCTAAGAACACAACAAGACCAGGAAAAAAACTGATTGTTGGGGCTGTGAGAAGCTACCTTTCCCCTGTAATCCATCATAATGACAAAATAATTTTTGTGAAAGGTAGCATAAAAGAGAAATATATTGATGTTTTGCTTGATACAGGTGCAGAGATTACTATAATTCCTACAAAATTGGCTAAAGGTTTAGACATCCCATACAAGAAAACCAAACTTTCTTTAACTGGCGTAATAGGTGTAGAATCTGTTTTGCATGAAACCCCGCCCATAGAGGTACAATTTGGCCCGAAACCCCGGCTGACAAAATTGCTATGTGCTCCATTGAATACAGGTGCAATTTTAGGCATGGATCTTCTGAGACAAGTACATCTAATTTTAGACATGTCCTCAGAATCTGCTAGCATTAAAATTTCCTCAGCACACGTTTCTACCAATAATACAATCCCTCCAGAGTATGCTTTCTTACTGAATCATCCAATTTGGGCTAATGACAAGGATGATTGTGGTTTATTGACAGGTGTAGAACCAGTCAAATTGACAGGAACTCCACCCCCAGTTACCAAACAGTATCCGATCAGTAAGGAAGCCATACAGGGAATCAAACCTATTGTAGAAAAGTTGCTGACGCAAGGATGGCTAGTTAAAACCAATAGCCCATGTAATTCACCCATATGGCCCATCAAAAAGTCCAATGCAACATGGAGACTTACAATAGACTACAGAGTAGCCAATAAACATATTGATCAAATCACCCCGCTAGTGGCAGATCCATCTACAATTTGTAATGGCTTACCATTAGATTGTAAGATTTTTTCAGTAATTGATATGTCTAATGGATTATTTTCTGTACCATTACACTCTGACAGCCAGCCATGGTTAGCTTTCACAGTTAACCATGAACAATATCAGTGGACCCGATTGGCTCAGGGATTTCAAAACTCCCCGACCATATACCATCAAACTGTCAGACGTGATTTGTGTGACCCAGAATGTCCAGTAAAACAGTCCACTATGATCCAATATGTCGATGATATTTTGATTGCCTCAACAGATCACGAGGTACATCAAACTGAATTGGCAGCATTGTTGGACTATTTGCATAAAAAAGGACACAAATGCAGCTTTCACAAAGCTCAAATTGCTAAAAAGCAAGTCACATTTCTGGGTCAAACAATTGGTGCAGGAAATAGATCTATTACACAGGATCGAGCGGCTTCAGTCAAAGCCATACCTCCGCCTACTACCATCAAAACACTACGCTCATTTTTAGGAACAGCAGGTTACTGTGGACCATGGATTGAAGAATATGCCTCGATTGCTCAGCCTCTCTATGACTTGTTGAAAGGCCATGGTAAAGATTCAGATATTGTTTGTATGGAAGAACTTCACCTTAAAGCATTCAATGATTTGAAGAGAGCACTATGTCAAGCCCCAGCATTAGGAATTGCCCAAGCTGATAGACCCTTTGTGCTTTATGTCCATGAACACTTGGGCTTTATGACTGCATGTCTAATGCAAGATCATGGGGGCAGTTTACGTCCAATTCATTACTATTCTGGTAAACTTGACATAGTAGCTCAAGGTATGGGACCATGCCTCAGAGCAGTACAGGCAGTTCATCTAGCGCTTCAGGCTTCATCAGTAATGGTGTTAGGTCATACTGTAAATGTAAAATGCCCTCATGCAGTATCCGCACTAATGAATCAAGCAAAAGTCACTTCTGTCACTTCCTCTCATTGGGGAAATTGGTTAACCTGTTAACCGTTGCCAGTGCGCCCACGCACTGAAGCGTTTTTTATTTATTTAATTCAAAGTTACTATCAGATTTAATGTTATACCTTGACAAACTATACATCATTAAAAAGATATAAGACTCAAGTTTCAGTATTAGACCACTATTGTATTCTGAGAAACACATAGTGACAGTTATGTCTTAATTTGTGTCAGGAGTTATGAAATGAAAAAATGAGTCGATACCTTTAATATGAATTATGCGCGTCAGCCGCTCCCATTCATAAAAAAACTCTGTGCTGTCGTCATGACAGCGATACACAAAACAACGTCCCTCAGGGCTTTAGCTCAAAAATGTGCAGATTTGAAGAAATATTGATAGATTCTCATAGATTTACATAATATTTCTATAGACAGGAATAATATTTATTGAATTTATACCCAAATGCGTCGATGTAATCTTTATGAGCGTTTGGTACTCTGATATACAGTGCTATACTTTTATACTTTTATACAGATATATAAAAGACTGAATGGATGCTTAGATGATGACTAAACATCAGTAGCATTTTAGCGTCTAATCAAAATAAAGCCATATGACATGATTTTGAAAAACATTTAACTAAATACAGAGTTTTAGACGTACCATCTTCAGATTTTAAATATAAAATGTTTAGACATGTGGCTTTAGCTGTAGTGCATTTCTAGATTGCTACAGTGCCAACTTCAATTTTATTTTCATGAGGATATTTCATAAAAATCAATTTCTAATAACTTTGAAGCTAATTATAAAATTTTTTTTTTCATTATGAAAATAATTAATTCTACATTTACAATAAACTGCCAGGTGTCAGCTTTCAAATGAGATCATACTTGTGCTTTTAGTACAAATGGTTCATGAACTGTATCTGTTTCAGTTTGGGTATGCCATTTCTGGGGATTTTTCAAAAGTGGGGTTGCAGCTTAACAGGTTAAGTACTCTCACAGCCCCGAACATTGTTTTACGGCATTGCACCAGTCACAAACCCCTCATCATGTATGATGTCTGCAATGACTGAAGTTGTGTTAGAGGATGAAGGCGAAATGACTCATGATTGTGTTACGCTTACATATGCAGCGACAAGTGAAATAGCAGAAACTCCCATAGAAAATTCAGAATTTGAGTTGTTTGTTGATGGTTCAGCTCAAGTAATTGAAGGGAACAGACGAGCAGGTTATGCAGTAACGTCCACCACTGAGGTGGTAGCTTCAGGTCGTCTTCCAGATCATTTTTCAGCTCAGGCTGCAGAACTGGTAGCTTTAACTAGAGCATGCACACTAGCTTCAGGATCAGTTGCAAATATCTACACAGATTCCAGGTATGCTTTTGGGGTTATTCATGATTTTGGTGTCATTTGGCAAAGCAGACAGTTTCTAACTTCTGCTGGATCCCCCATTAAGCATGCTGAATTAGTGAAAGATCTTATGTTTGCCATGAAACTTCCAAAGAAATTAGCGGTGATCAAAGTGAAAGCACATCTCACAACTAACACTAAAGAAGCTAAAGGTAATGCTCTTGCAGATGTAGCAGCTAAACAGGCTTGTTTCTATGTAACTGTACAAGTGTGTTCAGGTAGTACAGCACAGAAGACAATTCTGCCTCCTGAATCAATCATTGATTTGTACAAAGATGTTCCTCTATATGAAGCATGGACATGGTTAGACAAAGGAGCCACCGTTGATTCATCTGGCTGCTGGACCAAAGGGGGGAAGTATGTTGCTCCCGAATCACTGCTGCCATATTTGGCTCAACAAATACACAATTTGGGTCACAGTGGTCCAGCAACGATGAATCACAGGTTCTCAAATCAATGGTGGAATCCAAAATTCAGAAATGTAGCCACAGAAACAGCCAAAAGGTGTGTTACATGTCAGAAAAATAATGATGTACCAGAAGCCGTTACACCAGCAGCACATACCCCAGCTCCACCAGGACCATTTCATCATTTGCAAGTTGATTACATATCGTTGCCACGTTGTAAGGGAAAAACTGACGTTTTGGTAGTAATAGACAAGTTCTCAAGATGGATAGAAACTTATCCAACAGGGCGTGCTACAGCTGCACTGCACATAATGCTAAATGTCTTGTCACTGATTTCATTCCCAGATGGGGATTACCAGATTGCATTGACTCAGATCAAGGTACACACTTCACAGGACAGGTTGTCAAGGAGGTGTCTAGAATGTTGAAGGTTAACCCTTTAGGCGCCAGAGGTTTTTTCTAAACCGTTCGATTTTGACATCTTAATTTCAAAAGGCTATATCTTAAAAGTGATAAAAGATAGAGACTTTCTGTAAATTAGAGAAATATTAAGGATGACCCAAAGTTAATGTAGAGATTACATTGTCCCATCTAATTTGCATATTATGACGTCATATGATGGCGGCCATCATGGATTATAACATTTTCATGAAAAGTTATCATGTTTAAATGATAAAATGCAGCACTTCTTTCCCCCCCAAATGCCCCTCACCTTCTGTATGCTATATTGCACAATACTGAATGCTCAGGTAAGTAGTAAACAAACTGTGTAAATCATTACTAATAAATGATATAAACAAACCGAATGCATGTAGCGGTTGGCCTTTTGCTGTAGAGATTTTCCATTTACTACATACAGTAGGCACTCTCATTCCATGTAAGGGGCACATATTATTCATATGCAGGGCCGTTTGAAGGAATTTGGGGGCCCCAAGCAAAATGGACATGGAGGAGCCCCAAATGACAATGTCATGTCATTAAATACGATAAACAGTGATTCTGGAACAGATCTGCGTCTTCCTTATCCCGTTAAAAAAAACATATTATAGTATGTAACCATATTCCGTCCGATCGAAAAAAAAGTTGCACTAACTGTTCGTTACAAGCAGCATTTGCCGCCAGGCAGACAGCTAACATAAACGTATTTTTGCTAGCCTACCTGCTGCAAAATTACACCATTTGTACAAGACAAATAGAGCTATTTTATCCAGTGTAATTTATCACTTACCACTATCTTGTTTTACTTGCATAATTCTGCTTCATGATAACTGCCGAGGAGGCGGTTTTGTATTTTGCCGGCAGCAGAGACGCGTGGTTGGCTGGCTGCTGTCAGCGACTACTGAGAGGGGCCCCCTTGAGGGGGATCCCGATAACAGTGTCATTGCACTTTACTGCATTGACTATCAAAGGGGCGCTCACACAGTTTGTCGTTGCATTTTATTCTTAACCAGTCGTTGTCTTGGGGCCCCAGGCCAACTCGGGGCCCCAAGCAATTGCTTGGTTTGCTTGCCTTGTTGCGATGGGCCTGTTCATATGACACACAAAGCCGGCATTCCCATCAGCTTGCGATAGACTATGCATAATAGCCCCTCTGCCCCGTGTCAGGTGTCATACACGAGCAGCGTGGGCACGGGCGCGGCCAGATCTGCCTCGCACGCGCGCCGAGTGTGCACAGCTCGGACTACTGTCATTGTCATTGCGAGTCCCCACCCTGCCTCCACGTTACCCCCTAACTGTCCTATGAATACTTCGACCTCGTCTAACATACCCAGTGGCATTAGACAAAGCCTCCACCACAATACTGTCGCCGAGATTGCGGAGAGGCACACGGTCAAAAGACAAAGCTGGCTAGCGTGGTAAAAACGCCTCGTTCCCCACAACACTAACACACCTGCTAACTTCGTGATGAACACTCCGACCCCGGGAAACATTGTTCCCAACACTGACATTGGGCAAAGGTTTCACCGTTTGTGCTTGGTGTAGGGCTACTTTCACTTTCAGAATCACCGTCATCATCAGAGTCCGCGAATAGAAGACCCAACACTTCATCAGCTTTATTGATGCCATTAAATAATATAATATTTATATTTATATAACATAAATAATAATAATAATACTACTAATAATAATAATCTAATGCAAATACTCGCTGCACGTTGACAACATTGCTCTGATAAAATGGCTCACTCGCACACTAGCTCCGCTTTTGTTTGCACTGATTCAATGCGCTCTAGCTCGAAGATTTTGTATAGAAGCATGACTTTTTTTTTAGTCTGGGATGAAGTATGACTTGTCTGCAATCTAGTGGAGGGGAGGCCGAACGAAATTTGACACCCTATTTGACAAAATCGGCTGTTTTATTCAGTGCCGCATCTTGTCGAGTAAACTCGACCGTGGCGCCTAGAGGGTTAAGTGGAATCTGCACTGTCCTTATAGGCCACAAGCATCAGGACAGGTTGAACGATCAAACAGAACAATCAAAATCAGGTTAAGCAAAATGCATCAGGAAGGAGTACCATGGGTTGAAGCACTGCCAGCAGTACTGTGTAGTATGAGAGCGTCACCTAACAGAACAGTAGGACTGAGTCCTCATGAGATTATTACTGGACGCCCAATGCAAATGCCAGGTGTGATTGATCTTAGAAATGCGGATGTACACATTGCCTCAGATGCCCTGATCGCTTACTGTGAAAACCTCACAAAGGCAGTACAGAGTGCCAAAGAGAGAGTTGAGTCTTGTTGGCAGACTCCACCAGAAGGTGGACACACAATCGTCCCAGGTCAGTGGGTCATGATAAAGTCATTCAAAAACAAACCATTAGAGCCTAAGTGGCAAGGACCACATCAAGTTATGTTGATTACAGCAGCTGCAGTATTGTGTCAGGGAAGAAAAACCTGGACTCATATTTCACACTGTAAAGTTGTTCCTCCACCTACAGCAGTGGTCTTCACTATTTTTTTCATGAGAGCCGCACTGATAGGACAAAGTCAGTAGGAGAGCCATTTTACCACAAAAGTATATAAAAAGTTACAACATGCAATGCAATAAATACAAAAGGGTGAAAAAACAACAACATTATTTATGATTTATCAGTCAAATTTCTGAGACAAGATGATTTCCTTTAATGAAAAAAAGGGATTTCCAGAAAATATTCATCCCAGAATGACCTTAAGTTATTTTTTTCTACATTAGCCCATCTCGTAGGCCTATCTAACCATCCAAGAGCACATGCAGCGTTAAGAGCTGGCTTCTCTGCAGAGACTGGATATTTACATGCACAACTTTTGTTTCAGTCGGACTGAACTCATTCCGATTGATGAATCTGAATGTATTGTAGTTTACATGAATGCTAAACATCGTGATGTGATACATGATCGGGTTGATGTGCGTGTTTATAAGTCAATAGATTCAAATCAGAATATGAACATATGAACCGTTGTGCCATGCTGTTTGTATTTATCACGCAGTAAAAATGCCCTAACCAGTCGTCTCGTCTGTATGATAATCTGAAACAAGGACTGGTGAGCCGTTGTCCTGCTTCACTTCACAGATGCTGAGTGAAAGGAGAATTATAGAATGAAAGAATACTCATTTATATGACACTTTATTCATCAGGAGAACAGCTCGTTTAGCACGTCATACGTCGTCCTTTCAGTTTCGGTTTTCAGTCGATCAAGTTTTTTCACGTTCTCTCGATAAACCACCCCTTTCAATCCGATCGAAATTATTTGTAATAGAGCTGACACTTTTAGTTTTTAACAGGTTATGTTAAAGCCCTACTTGTTATTAATGTTTTTATGAAATGTCTCTAGTGAATGCATTATCATATTATATTTACCGCCATGCGAGCCACAGATTAAAGCTTGGCGAGCCGCATGAGGCTCGCGAGCCGCGCAATGAGTAACACTGACCTACAGGGATAGGATAGGACATGGACCAGTGAGGAGCCCAGGGAAGAACCGAAAGCAACAGGCTTTCGGGGGCCAACCCTGCGGTGAAGATTCCCTTATAGGCCCTTCCCAACCACTAGTCCATCCTCACCTCACTGTTCCTTTAAGGTGTCTCATGAATTAAGAAATAGGGAAAGAAGGAACCACAATTAGCAGATACAGATTGAACAGAGAATACAACCCTAATGTTTGTAGTCTTTATAATGAATACTGGTCTGTTGCAATTGTTCTTTGTTTGTTTGTTTTTAACCATATGCACTGACCTACACACCTGCATATGAAGACCCAACCTCCAGAAAACAACTAGACCAACTGCAGAGACTACAACCAACACAGAAGAAAAAAAATACACAACGCAGACTCAGCTACGGGAACTTCAGTCATCACTCATCATGATCAAGATTGTCGTACTACTACTAACCATCATGGACATCGCACAAAGTGTGGACCCCAGAAACAACATCTTCTTAGAGCTGATGAATATGTCAAGAAATGCCTTGTTTGCTGGAAAGAACGTTTGCATGCCACATGCACCTTCAGTAGGAGCCGGAATCCCATGGGTGGCACACCCTATCTCTGTCTACAGCATCCTACCTAGCCAATTCAACGGCAGGTGCACCCTGGTTCCCTTTCGTGGTCACTCCAAGTTACGTCGGATGACGACGATTGGGGTTTCGCTTAGAAAGCCTATCACCTTCGAGTATATAAAACGAGCCAATGGCAATGAAATGCCATGGGTCTGCGGAATTTGCATAGCGTATCTCCGCCCACCGCAGGGGGTATAAAGGAAGTACGCTGGCAACATGCAGATATGTTTTCGCTTCGGAGCCAAGAGTTTTCTTCACTCCTACAAGCCATTCTGTATCATCTTCACTCTACGAGAAGAGAGGCTTGTCAGTGTGTTTGTGTGACGGCGTGTTCCAGCGAGATCGCATTGCCTGCTGCTGATCTGTGCAGTGATCTGCCGACAGTGAGTGTGTTTCTCCCTGGGCGCTTCAGCACACTGCTGAGCTTTTCCTCTCTCTAAAAGAGCTGCACGCGGCACGTCTTTTTCAAGACGGTTCGCCCTTGTATTACTGGATGTGGGCGCGTGACTCATCTGTTTAACGGTCGCGAGCGCTGTTTTGCGTGTTGGGCTTAATCACGCTCGGCAGCGTGGATGAGTTATGTTTTCATTGCGGGAACATGACCATCGCGATGTTTATAGATCGAGACTCAATGATCTTTGTGTGAGAGTCCCCTCTCCCACACCCCAATCTATCTCTTCCTAAAAAGAAAAACGTGAGGGATACTTTGGCTGGTGGCCAGGGTGATCTGAGGGTTATGGTGTGGCATAATTCCGACGAGCTTTCCTTGGGCCACGCCCCCCTCCACATCGCAAACCGTGGAGCTTCTGTGTGTGCCTGGTTCCTCTCAGGGACCCAGTGTTTTCATTCGGGACTCCAGCAGATGGTGTCATGTCACTCACAGCATCATAAGGCGGGCTTGATTCCTCTGGAAATGAGGATTCGACTGCGTTGCCTCCCTCGGGAGTGTCAGCGTTAGTCGAGTCAGATCCAGAGCTGATGGCCATGCTTTCCCGGGCAGCTGAAAGCATCGGTTGGAGTGGCATCCTCCCCCCGAGCGCTGTAGGCTTCCCGGATGTGCATCAGGACGCTTCCGGCCCGCGGGAGTCCACGTCCTCCGCCTTCGCTGCATGAGGCATGCAGTCCTGTGTGTCGCCTTCGCCTTCGAGGCAGTGCTGACTCTGGAGTTCTGTCAGAACCGGCCGCAGTGGAACGCTGGTCCTTCCCTGGCCAACACTGACAGAATGCGGAAGACTCGACCACGCCTCCTTGCTGGGACGCTATGCCTCCCACGCCTGGCCTGGTCATTCCGCCGCGCACACTACTGGCCTCGCTCTCCGGCGACGTCGGTACCTGCGTGATCCTGGGTCAGGTGGTGTCCACTAGAGTGGTCCAGACATGAGCTTAGCCAGGTTGATGTGAGCGGCTCTGGGAATTCATTTTCTCAGCTCCCCCATGTCCCAGGCTGGGCTCTTCGGCGGGGTGGCTTCGGCCACTAGAAGCAGACTCAGGTCTGTCTGCACTGATGGTCATCCATCTGTGTGCTTCCCGCCAAGGCCACCTCCATGCGACCCCTCCCCTCCGGCCTTCACCGGCCCTGAGCAGGAGCAGGTCACAGGAGGGTGGCGCTGCCAGTCTCTGCCCTTTAGACTGCCACGCCAGTCTAAGCAGCACTCTTGAGACAGGCAGCCTGGTCGGCGGGGTGATTGAGGGCTGCGCCCAACAGTCTTCGGTCTCTCCAGAACGGACTAGGGGCATCTGCACTGACGGTCATCCTTCCGTGTGGCCTCCTTAGTCTGTTTCCCGCCGACGCCACCTCCATGCGGCCCCTCCCCTCGAGCCTTCAATGGCCTGGCATAGGAGGTCGCTGGAGGCTGGCACAGCCTGTCTCTGCCCCTTAGCCGACTAACACTTGGTTAAGCAGCACTCTTGAGACGGGCGGCTTAGAGTTAGGGCTCAGTTCTTTCCGGAGCTGGTAGCAGGGACCACTCCTTCCCCTGGTGGAGGGCTGGGGGAGAATCTCATTCCAAAAGAACTGATGCTCTTTCTCTGAGCCCCAAGAGGGTGTGGATGACAGCACACGCCGCCCACGGGCCGCGCTCCTCTCATCCCCCTCTGTCGCCAGACCCCTGCCAGAGCACGCCCCCGTGGGACGCGCGCCCTCCCCTGGCCTCCTCTGGCAGGACGCGGTTAATGACCGTGCCCCCGCACAGGGCTGCTATGCCGTCCTCGCCGGTGCCGGTCATTCCGCCTCGCTGCCCCACCGACGGTACGTCTGTGGTTCGTATGACCCCGCTGGTGCACTTTCTGGAGGCCTGGCTAGAGCTTCCCAGTCTGTCCCGCTGGGTCGCGAGAACCATCAGATTCGGCCATGCGATTCAGTTCGCGAGATCTCCTCCCCGCTTCAGGGGAGTCCGCTCCACTTGGCCGGTGGCAATGCCCCTGTCATGAGAGCGGAGGTCGCCACCCTACTGGCGAAGGGTGCGATCGAGATTGTCCCTCCAGCCAAGATGAAGTCCGGCTTTTACAGCCCTTACTTCATTGTACCCAAAAAGTCCGGTGGGTTACGGCCAATCCTCGACCTGCGCGTCTTGAACCGCTCCCTTCACAGGCTGCCGTTCAAGATGCTAACGGCCAAACGCATCCTCCAGTGCGTGCGGCCTCAGGATTGGCTTGCAGCGATCGACCTGAAGGACGCCTACTTTCATGTCTCCCTCTTACCTCGACACAGATCGTTTCTACGGCCTGCTTCGAGGGGCAGACATACCAGTACGCGGTGCTCCCATTCGGGCTAGCCCTGTCTCCTCGCATCTTCACGAAGGTCGTCGAGGCAGCCCTGTTCGCATCCTGAACTATCTCGATGACCGGCTGATCCTAGCTCACTCTCGAGACCAGGTTTGCGAACACTGGGACCTAGTGCTTCGGCACCTAGCTCGTCTGGGCCTTTGGGTCAACTGGGAAAAGAGCAAACTTTGCCCCGTGCAGAGGATCTCTTTTCTCAGTATGGAGTTCGACTCGGTCGCCATGTGTGCGCAGCTTTCGAGCGAGCGCACGGAGTCACTGCTGACTTGTCCTCGACAGTTCGAGGGCAAGAGTGCGGTTCCACTGAAATTATTTCAGAGGAGTCCTGGGGCATATGGCATCCGCAGCCGCAGTAACGCCGCTTGGATTGCTTCATATGAGACCGCTTCAGCTTTGGCTTCGCGATCGAGTCCCGAGGTGGACATGGCAACACGGCACGCTCCAAGTCCCAGTGACTCCAGCCTGCCGTCAGACCTTCACCCCGTGGACGAACCTCAAGTTTCTACGGGCCGGAGTGCCCCTAGAACGAGTTTCCCGGCATGTTGTTGTATCAACAGATGCCTCCACCACGGGCTGGGGCGCCATGGACATGCTGCCGTATGTCGCAACTCGCCCGCCACCTCCTCATATGGAGTCAGAAGCATCTGAGGTCGCTTCGAGCCATTTATATCCCGGGAGACCTGAACCAGGCGGCCGACGAGCTGTCTCGGCTTCGGCCTCTCGCTGGAGAATGGAGACTCCATCCCCAGTCGGTCCAGCTGATTTGGGATCAGTTTGGCGACGCACAGGTAGACCTGTTTGCCTCCCGCGACTCGTCCCACTGCGACCTGTACTATTCCCTGACCGAGGGCATGCTCGGCACAGATGCACTGGCGCACAGCTGGCCGCGGGGCCTACGCAAGTATGCGTTTCCCCCAGTGAGCCTTCTTGCGCAAACCTTGCGCAAGATCAGGGAGGACGAGGAGCAGGTCATTTTGGTTGCCCCGTATTGGCACAACCGGACCTGGTTCTCCGAACTAGTACTCCTCGCGACAACACCTCCCTGGCCAATTCCTCTGAGAAAGACCTCCTTTCTCAGGGACGGGGCACCCTTTGGCACCCTCGTCCCGATCTTTGGAACCTCCACGTGTGGCTCCTGGACGGGACGAGGCAGGTTTGAGTACCCTACCACCTGCGGCTACCATCACTTCCGCTAGAGCATCGTCCACGAGACATCTCTATGCATTGAAGTGGAACCTCTTCGTCAACTGGTGTTCTTCTAAACATCAAGAACCCACGAAATGCCCGATCAGTGTCGTGCTTTCCTTCCTGCAAGAAGGGTTGGAGCGAAGGCTGTCTCCCTCCACCCTGAAAGTGTTTGTTGCCGCCATTGCCGCACATCACGATGCAGTTGATGGTAAGTCTCTGGGAAGGCACGACCTGATCATCAGGTTCCTGAGGGGAGCGAGGAGACTGAATCCTCCTCGTCCTCCCCTCGTACCCTCTTGGGACCTCTCAGTGGTTCTAACTGCCCTGCAGAGTGCTCCATTTGAGCCTTTGCAATCAGTAGAGCTTAAGTTCCTGTCTATGAAGACAGCGCTCCTGGTTGCATTGGCCTCCATCAAGAGGGTAGGGGACCTGCAGGCATTTTCGGTTGACGAAGCGTGCCTGGAATTCGGGCCGGCTAACTCTCACGTGATCCTGAGACCCCGGCCTGGATACGTGCCCATGGTTCCTACCACACCCTTTCGAGACCAAGTAGTGAACCTGCAAGCGCTGCCCTTGGAAGAGGCAGACCCAGCCTTGGCACTGCTCTGCCCAGTACGCGCCTTCGTGCTTACGTAGACAGAACGCGGTGTTTCAGGACCTCAGACCAGCTCTTTGTCTGTCATGGTGGGAAGCTGAAGGGAAAGGCTCTCTCAAAGCAAAGGTTATCTCACTGGATAGTGGATACCATTGCTTTGGCATACCAGCAGCAAGGTCGTCAATGCCCCCTTGGTGTGAAAGCCCACTCCACTCGTAGTGTGGCTTCCTCTTGGGCTCTAGCGCATGGCGCCTCGCTAACAGACATTTGTAGAGCTGCAGGCTGGGCGACACCCAACACATTCGCGAGATTCTATAATCTCCGAGTAGAGCCAGTTTCTTCCCATGTACTCGCTTCAACCAGCCGGTACTAGATTCTGCTCAGGTGTCTTCGCTTGCTCGCCATTCCTCTCCACGGACGGGATACGTGCGATTATCTTCTCAGGTGAGTCTGATAAGCTCTGAGTTTCCTCCAGCACTGGTTACGTCAACGCCTGAGTTATGCCAATCTGCCATAATGCAGCTTTTGCGCTTGACTAGGTGCCTCCATGTGCATGGTCCCCCCTCTGGGCGACCCCCACATGTGTATTCCACTGTAAGTCTCTTTTGAGCGTGTGTCTTTCCCTTGGCAAGCCACCTTGCCACCCCTGGGGTTTAAATATTCCACCTGCGGCTGGACACCCCAGTGATACCCCATATGCGTCCCTCTGGCTCATATGTGTCTCTCAAGTCCCCCCCTTGGTGGTTGGGCGTAATTGCATATTTCTCCTGAGATATGCTTCCCAGTGTACCTTGGTATTCCTGTGTTAGGTAGGACTCCTTCGTTCGTGCTAGTCTCACAACAGGGAGCTCAGATTTACGCAGGGCACTGGATGACAGCCGAGGTGGCGTGATTAGACTGGAACCCCAATCGTCGTCATCCGACGTAACTCGGAGTGACCACGAAAGGGAACGTCTCGGTTACGGATGTAACCCTCGTTCCCTGAGTAGGGAACGGAGACGTTACGTCTTCCTGCCACTTCCGCTGTATCGCTGAAAAACGCCTGAGTTCAGTCTCGGCTCCTCAGCGAAGACATATCTGCATGTTGCCAGCGTACTTCCTTTATACCCCCTGCGGTGGGCGGAGATACGCTATGCAAATTCCGCAGACCCATGGCATTTCATTGCCACTGGCTCGTTTTATATACTCGAAGGTGATAGGCTTTCTAAGCGAAACCCCAATCGTCGTCATCCGACGTAACGTCTCCGTTCCCTACTCAGGGAACGAGGGTTACATCCGTAACCGAGACGTTTATGTTCTACCAGCTATCAGAAAAAATACACACTCCACCCCAAGCTCTTCACAGCTACAAAATTCAGCTCCTTCTATCAACAAAGATGGCTGCATTCCAGGACTTGTGTTCAAACGTGGTGGTCAAGAACTCTTGGAGCATTAATCCCATCGTATGGTGTACCTGAGTGCTGCACCGGGTTAATGGATCCAACAGAGAACTTGAACAAAATTCAACAAGACATTCTTGATCTTTCAACAAAATTACACCAGATGACCAGAGCATGTGAGCGGAGTGGAGCGGGAGCGAGCGGGGAGCGCGAGCGGGCGAATCTTGGTCAGAACGCAGAGCGGCAATTTCAAAAGGATGGAGCGTCGCATTTCCCGCTCCAATTTCGCTCCGCTCACACCTATTTTTTTACAGTCTAGCTATGGCTCACACCACGAGTCTGAAGCATGCTCAGTCAAGCCTGACTCCATTTGTCTTGCACAGTCATCAACAGCAGACTATTTTTAGGCAAAACTCGGCTCAATAATGGAATTCAAAAAGTAAAATGAGAATTCATACAGCCAGGTGTAGCCTATCAATATAAGTCGCTCCGGAGTATAAGGCACATCAGTCAAAAAATTCGCCATGAAGAAGAAAAAACATATATAGGCCTAGCCTCGCACTGGACTATAAGTCGCATTTATTTAGAAATCTATACAAAAAAAAAAAAAACAATGTTATGGAAGGGACAGTTCTCCGTTACGGACGTGAGCGCTCAAGCAGCACTAAGACTGCTTTAAAACTTTCACTGAGACCTCAAACAGAAAGCACAAAGCCTGTCTTTAAATTTAATTTCGTTTTGTATTAATTGTATCTTAATTTTAATCAAGGTTTCATCAACCAATTGTCTGGATTTAAGAAGTAGGCTAAATATATTAGAAATAGATAACCATGATACGAAGGCGCCGGCGTGAACCTGGAGTTTGTCTCATGAATGAACCGAAACTCAGCGTATAGCCTACTTGCCTCACAGACCCGGCACATATATATAAAGCTTGAAATGTCTACTTTTAAACAGAACAATTCAAAACGAAAGAAAACAGACTGCTCTCCCGTATGAAATGTGCATTTCTCTCAGGCGCGTTCACTATGCGAAGAACACGAGTCAGCATCTTTCCAGCCGACAGACCTAAAAAAAAAAAAAATGTCTTCTGCTATATTTTACATATTCATAATTATTAATTTTGCCGGTTCGTTGTGACAGCTTTTAGGTGCTTTACTGGCAGCGCCACCCTTACATGTTACATGAACGAGATTTTTTTCTTTTGGGGTCATTTTGTTTGTGTTCAGACTTTCTCATTTGCCTGCGCGATGTTAGAGGACGCTGTTAATAAAGTTGCGACTTGCGAGTAAGCCACATTGGATTCACGTTTTTTATTATAGGCTATTTAAAAAATACCCCAGTTTTTATGCCAGCTAGTCGTATCATTTTATTTTTGTTGTATTTATCCGCCACACACCTTGAAGGCCGGTCCGTGAAAATATTGTCTGATATTAAACCGGTCCATGCCGCAAAAAAGGTTGGGGACCGCTACAATTGATATAGGCTTCATGTAGATTTTTTTCCTTTTTTGGAGCGAGTGGGGGGTGATTTGAGTGGAGCGCGAAGCAAACTGCGTTGAGCGCTGAGCGGAAAATGAGCGGAGCGGCCTGATGTAGCTTTGAGCGGGGGAGCGGAGGGGTGAACAGTTCATTGAGCGACGAGCGGGGATTCTCACCGCTCCACTCCGCTCACATGCTCTGCAGATGACTGAAGACAATTCTTCATGGTTCAGAAACTTGATTGGTAAACCCTGGCTGTGGATTAAAGAAATAGCAATGCTGCTGTTATTTCTCCTACTGGCGTTCTACGTATGCTTCAACAGTATCAAGTGTTTCATTCAACGAATGACTCACGCCTCGCACGAGAAAATGACTGGTCCAACCATAAAAGAATATTACCCGTAAGAACTTCACGGACCCTAATTGCATGTTTTGTTTCTGTGTCAGCATGCAATTACAGATGAACAACACAGATCATGCTATGTGCCTGTAACTTACACAAGTTACAAGAATTAACTTTTAAGTGTCTAAATTTGTATTTTGTGAGAGTTTTTAAGACTCTCAAAGGGGCAAATGTGGGATTCCAAATTTATTAAAATGTTTAATTTAGGTTTACATTGAATTTAGATTATTAGCAGAGTTTTCTAGCAAAAGACTCCGGTCAGTCCTGTTTTACTGAAACTCTTAAAGGCTCTCGGATTTTGTGTTTTAACAAGAGAGTCCTGCCAGTCCTGTACTCGGGTCTCAGCATTTGAATAGAGATGCTGAGTGAATTAGGGTGGGCAGCACTCTCAGTCTAGAACCGGTTCCTAAACCTGTCTTTTTGGTTCCTGCCCCTAAATGTATATAAACTGTAAGAGAACATTTCACTTATTCAGACTTGGTGACTGCAGCTACCGACAGCTCGTGTTTTCAATAAACAATCCTGCTGAAGAAACAACCAAGTCTCCTGGTCTTCGATTCTGAGTTTACAACACTCTGAAAGGAACTGAGTTTGGCACCCCTAGTATAAGTGAACCTCCATGGACATTAAAATAAAAAATCCATGTCATGATCCTTAGATGTTAGATGCATTATTAAAAATTATTTAGTTGTTAATAATCAAACACTCACAGAGCTTTCCTGCAGTTGACCACAGCTGGTATCAGTCTTCTTCTCCCCTCAGCTGATGTGTTGTATTTCATGAGGTTCAGCTCATCCAGCGGCTCCTCTGAGATCTGAATCATGTAGGAGATTGTAGAGCAGTGAGACGGAGAGAGTTTCTCCTCTGAGTGTTTGTCTGATTTCACAAACTCCTGAATCTCTCTGGACAGAGTCTGATCTTTCACTTCCAGCAGACAGAGGAACAGATTGATGGATTGATCAGCTGAGAGATTATGAGAACCATGTGTATTTTTGATCTTCTTTTTAATGTACTGTGTGATTCTCCTGATGCTCTCTGAGCTGTTCTCCGTGTGTGTCAGTAGATCCTGCAAGAGTCTCTGATTGGACTCCAGTGAGACGCCCAGCAGGAACTGCAGGAACAGATCCAGCCGTCCATTCTTGTTCCAGAGGGCTTCATCTACAGCTGATCTTAGTAGATCATGCAGAGAAGTTTGATTCAATATGTAATATCTGAATTCATGCAGTGGTTCCTTGTTCTTGACCACATGAGAGTAAAACACATAGAAAGCAGCGAGAAACTCCTGAACGCTCAGATGAATGAAGCTGTAGACTTTCCTCTGATGAATCACAGATTCCTCCTTAAAGATCTCAGTGCAAATCCCAGAATGCACTGCGGCGTCAGTGACGTCTATGCCGCTCTCAATCAGGTCCTCCTCATAGAACATCATATTGCCCTTCATCAGCTGATGGAAAGCCACTCCAGCAAGTTTCACAATCACTTCTCTGTTGGACTGCAGGAGTTTCTCTGGATCTCTCTCTTCATACTTCTGATTCCTCATGTTGATCTGAATCAGCAGGAAGTGGATGTACATTTCAGTCAGAGTTTGAGGGATTTCTGCACTCAGATCTTCTTCCAGGAGCTTCTGAAGCACAGTGGAGGAGATCCAGCAGAAGACGGGTATGTGGCACATGATGTGGAGGCTTCTTGCTCTTCTGATGTGTGAGATGATTCTGCTGGCTTGATGCTCGTCACTGATTCTCTTCCTGAAATATTCCTCCTTCTGAGGCTCATTGAATCCCTGAATCTCTGTCAGACGGTGGATGTATTCGGAGGGGATCTGATTGGCTGCTGCTGGTCTGGAGGTGATCCAGATGAGAGCCGAGGGAAGCAGATCTCCTTCCATGAGCTTTGACATCAACACACCCACTGATGAAGTCTCAGTCACATCAGAAACTTTCTGAGCTTCTGAAAACCTCAGTGTGATTCTGCTTTCATCCAGACCATCAAAGATGAACACAACTTTACACTCCTCATAAATCTTTGAGTCCAGATCTTGAAGTTCAGGATGAAAGTCCAGCAGAAGTCTGTGAAGACTGTACTGATGATCTCGGATCAAGTTCAGCTCTCGAAATGGAAGCACAAACATGAAATCTACATCCTGATTGTCTTTTCCCTCGGCCCAGTCCAGAATGAACTTCTGCACAGAGACGGTTTTCCCGATTCCAGCGATGCCTTTAGTGAGAACAGTCTTGATCTGCTCTTTCTCCTGGCGTCCTGGTTCAGGAGAGGCTTTAAAGATGTCATTGCAGTGGATTGGAGTGTCTTGAGAGTGTTGTGTTCTGGCTGTTTTCTCCATCTGTAAAGCCTCATGTTCTTCATTCACTCCTCCTCTCTCTCCCTCTATGATGTAGAGCTGTGTGTAGATCCTGTTCAGGAGGGTTTCATTCTCTTGGAGTTTCAGTCCCTCAAATAATCTCTCATACTTGTTCTTCATGCTGGCTTTGTGTCTGTGTTTGACTCTCTGTAGTTCATCATTCACTGGTTGAGGAGAATCCTGGTCTCCAGCCTGATCATCTCTATAAGCTCTGCTGAGAAAAACAAAAGTGCACAGATTTAAGATCAAGAAAAATAACATAAATTAAAATCTAAATCTACACAATCTTGTCAATCTTGTATTTTCTGTACAATTAATGCGTTTCATTTCAGTTTTAGTTCAACACTTTTTGCATTGCACAGCTCTCCGACTCCAGATCCTGAGAAAACACAAATAAATAATTCTTCCTGTCTGCCATTTCATTTATTTAATTAGGGCTGCAATAACTAATTGATCAAATGGATAATAATGGATAATGTAGAACAAACAAAAATTAAAATAGTGGATTTAAAAAATATATATATATATATATAAAAAATACATCTTCAAGAATTCATATTCATTTTATTTTGGGGATTTTTCATCTGATTCATTGAAAAAATAAATCAACAAATTAATCCAAAATAATCATTAGTTGCAGCCCTATTAAAAAATTTCATCTCTCTGTGTGAATTCAGTGTGTGTGTGACTCCCATAAAACAGTTAATTCACCACTACAGGTTTACACTCACCTGGGGTCAGAGGTCACTGGTTCATCACTGGGGTCAGAGGTCACTGCTTTATCACTGAGGTCAGGAGGATAAGTCATTGATCTGCCACTCTTCACAGACACACAGCTGGGATCTGGAGATGAAGATCTCTCACAGCTCTCTCTGTTCTCCATAATGAGAAACTGACTTCAGACCTGCATAAGGAAACACTGAGAAATAAATCATAAGACTATTTAGTAAGACTACATAAGAGATCAAGACTTTTCCAGTAAGTACAGTAAATCACATCCCAACACTACACACACAATGACTCTCTAGAGATTGTCTGTGTGTTCAGACTGTGCATTTGCAGCAGATTGTGGAGGATCCTTTTCTTCTGGAGTCCATAAAGTACTGGTTTACTGTGGAAGAACTGGTCTGACTGCACAAAGGCCAGATCTGAACCTCTGAGATGAAGTGGATCAGTGCTTCAGTCTCCATTACCCACCGTCAGTGTCTCTCTGACGCTCTTGAGTCTCACTGAACACTGAACTTCAACAGCAGGAGGAAAAGCCTGAATCTCTCTCTGTTCAGAAGCTTCATGTGTTTCTGCTGCTGTAGAGAGACTCACTGACAGCTTCTCTGTGTCAGAGCTCATATCACACTGACTGATCAGCACATTTGATGAAGAACTCTCTGAACGCTTCGACATGGAGCCTTTCATATTTTTCTAATGCTTAATAGTTGCTCTCCCTCCACAATAATGAGCGTCAATGTATTCAAGTGATGCAGTTTAACAATCAGATACAAGAATCACATCATTCCAAATTTGACAGTCATCATATGATTCCAATAGATTTATAATTTTTTGTAAAGTGTGATGATTGTGAGTGTTTCAGAAGTGTCAATGAACAGTGTGTTTCCCAGAATAAATTGTGAGGAACAGCAGCTAAAGGTTAAACAGAGTGAAGCTTGTGAAAGCGATGGCTGTTTCTCAGTCTCTGTCTGGCATGAGTAAAATAATAATGCGAGTTACAGTGTGGTTAATAAAATAAAACGCATAAAAGAAAAAACAACAATGAATAACAAACTACAAAAATGGGAAAAATGACAATAATTAGAGGCACAAAAGTGTCTCAATAAACTGAATTACATTTATGGACTTTAATCTCAAAATGACATCAAGCCTAGTAGACTATTTCCTCACAAACCAGTGTCACTGACGAGGTGATGAAATCAAAATGAGAAACTAGCAGGGCTGAATCAATACATTTTCTAATCCTATAGTTGATATTACGATTCAGTTTTCAGCTCAAAGTGCAGCAGATTGATGAACTGTAGTGAACTGTTTTATTGTACTGAGTATTCATATCTGGACACTCCTTTTACGTTTGATCCTAATAACACACCCTGTGTCACATGATCTCAGTGATCTTCAGTTAAAATGAATTTTCATTTGTGAGTTTCAAACTTAGAGGGTAAAGCATATTCATTATAAATCTATGAATCATAATTAATCTCATCATTAAACTTGAGCTTTTACAAATTGTCCCCTTTCCTATAGACGTGCGGCAATAATGTGTTAGAAATGAAAATATAACGATCATGGGAGTCATAAAATGCAACATTTAATATTCAAATACTCAGCTTGTATGTATCTGTAAATTAATCTAAATTAACACAAAATAGCTATGCCTTGATATCATTACAATCCCGTTTAAACTAAATATTAAGTTAGAATTAATAATGACGCACATGAGAAACTATTACTATATGATGTGAGATGACTTTAGAGGACTATAACTGAACTTACCGTGACATGTGACAGTTCAGTCTCTGAAATGGTGTCTTCTCATCGATTAAGTTTAAGCAGTCTCTAGAAAAATATTAACTAAAAGCATTTATCCAGTTATTATATCACGTGACAAAGCATGTTTCAAAGTTCAGAGGTGTCAGATGAACTGAAGTTCCCTCCTCTGTTAATATTCAATAACACAGACCTGGTCGTGTGTTAAACCGGATATCTCAATAACCGGCTCAATAATCTACCCCAACAATTGAATATTTTTAAAAAAATCAGTCTACACCTAAAACTTAACAGATATGGTTAAATTACCTCAGAAAAGCTCCTGTCAGAATCCATTTCCTTGATATTTAACGGTTTTGCGTGAGAATCTTGTGTCTCATGCGGCCATTCACCTTTAGCTGGAGTGTGTTGAGCGAGAGCACTGGCGCCGTCGCATGATTCAGGTAGATACTGCACACTGGTGGTGGTTGAGGAGAGATCCCTGATATGACTGTAAAGCACTTTAGGTGTACAGTTGTAGCCTACGTAGTAAAGCGCTATATAAATGCCTCATTCATACATTCAAATGAGGAAAACCAAAAGTTCAATTTAATTCATTCTTAATTTGCCAAGAAACAAATCCAAACACTGAACCAGAAATCATAATTTAAATAAATAATTTTAACAAAACCAACAGAAATTCTTCTAGTTTAACAGCATCTCATTGATATTGTATATAAAACCCTCATAGAGTCCAAATGTGCTGCTGAGAATCAGAGGAACATCTTCATTAATCGCTCGTGTCTGTAATGACAAAACAGAACATGTCCAGGCCACAGTTCACTACCACATAACAAGAAAAACAAAGACATTATATTTATAATGAGAAAATTAACCCTATTTTAGGACCATTAAGCATTTTTACATGATGACTTTATTTTCGTGATGATGAAACTTACAAATGCTCATTATTGTAATGCAAATAATCTCCAAGATGTTTAAACACCAGATGTTTAACTGTTGAGTTGCTCTTCTAATTCTTCTTCTCAATAATGATGTCAGATGCTATATTTCTCCCTGTACAGAATCTCCATCTGCTTCATGTCGGAGACAGTAAAGTTTGGAGATTAAAAGTGCAAGAATTAATCATGGGATTTCATCATATTTTATGTCACAATAATTGCTGAAACTTTTGTCATCATGATACTGAATTACATTACAAATACAGGTTGAAAAAGATAAAAATAACTTTGAGCATTTAAATACAAATGAAAACAGTAAAGATTAAGAAAGAGAAGAATAATATTTTTCAATATTTTACACTGTGTGGGAAATAAGGTATATAAAGATTCTGATATACACTTTATCATACAGTTTTGAACATGAGGGTGCGTAAACATTGACAGAACTTCATTTATGTGTGAACTGATTATATAAAGATACACACACACAAACTTACAGACACCCCTATAGATCATTATGAGGACTTTCCAAATGTGTCATGATTGTTATACTGAGCTAATGATATTTATTTCTCTTTCGCTGCATCAAGGACGCTTTGGGAACACCTCTGTGTGATTGCGTCTGAAGCTTGTGTGTGAACTCAGTCCAATTGCAGGAAGCTATGAAGCGTACGCAGAACAAACATTGTCAGCTTTTGTGCCTTCAACAAGCGCTCTGTGTGAAATTCTCTCTGTCTATTTATTGTTTGTTTGTTTGTCACAATATATATATATATATATATATATATATATATATATATATATATATATATATATATATATATATATATATATATATATATATATATATATAAGACAGGAGTTTAATGGCGAGCAAACAGCAATTTGAATTGTGTATCTTCCTGCCCTCACTACATTACGAGTGGGGATAAATGCGATTTATGCATTGTTTGTTTGGGAGTAGAGCATTCATATCAGCACCCGACATGTCTAGTTGATATTTTGCTGCACTTAATTTTGAGGAATTAAATGGTATATAAGGTACTGCAGCTGTTCAGATCCGAAGAGGTGAATGTGCTGAGCATCAAGTTGGGGGAAATTGAAGATTCCATTATAAACCATTTTTAATAAACCATTGTTCCGCGTATTTATTTAGCCATTTGTATTATTGGGACAGCTGGGATTCCCTCACAATGTAGGGATAGAAACCTGAACACACTTACATTATGAGACCATTTTCAACACTGTAAGTGCTTTAAAACAGTAAGCACACATGTTCAGTGTAACAACACATTAACCATGGTAAAATTACTTTAATGCCTGTCCATCCTCAAGTGCCTTATTTCTTGAACAACAGCAATATGATAAAAGGCAAAACAACAATGACATTTATGAGTAATAATCAGATCTCACCCTCTTCTTCAACAGGAATGAGTGCAGCTGTATGAAGAAGGATCCTGATGACTGAACACACTTCTCCCAACAATCTGCTGCTGAACACACAAACAACTGTAGAGATGACATTAGATTTCAGAAGAGCAGCACAGACACCATTAATAACTGAGAGAATGAAAAACACTAATGCCACATGTGATGGATCTGTTCTTTCTCCTTCACTCTGCGATGTGGTTTACACAAACATTCCCGAGATCCGATAGACACCATCTGTATGACGGGCTCAATCTCTGGACGAACCCTAGGGTTGCCAACTGTCCCATATTAGCCAGGACATCCCGTATTTTGGGCCTAATTTATTTGTCCCGTGCGTGACCTCCCTTGTCCCGTTTTTTGACTAGCCTACTACGCTGATCTAACCACTGACACAACAGCAGCAGTGCTGATCACGACACCTGAGAATGATCACCTCGACACCTGTCATCATCCAGTCACAGCTTTTTTTAATCATTCTTTTGAGACAAATCATTGTTTGATTTGCGAACATAATCCTCTGCCATCTGGTTGCTTCAAGCCAGACTCGTCTCGCGCTAACGGTAATTCCCTTTCACTGTCCATGTTTTGATTTCGGCAAATCAATTTTGGCGAATGCAACCAACAACATTATTGTTCTTGAGTCCAACGTCCAGTCATGCAAGAAAACGTTTTCCCCCAAGATTCTTTGATGAATATAAAGATCATCATAAGAGATTTATTATATAAGAGAAAGCTTATACTTATAACATTATAAATGTCTTTACTGTCACTTTTGATTAATGTAATGAATCCTTGCTGAATAAAAGTAGGCAATTACTTTCTTTAATTTCTTTTTTCCAAAAAAAACTTACTAACCCCAAACTTTTTAACTGTAAGCTTAGTGTATAATCTTAAAAAAAGCTTTCTATTTCAGATAAATGCTGTTATTTTGAACGATGGTTTGTTTGTAATGTGAATTTTTTTTATGTAAGACACTACAAATGTGTTCATGTCTGATAACCTTTTAAACACATACTTAACTGCAGACACTGATGACGTACACTGTGTGATAGAGTACAAATATTTTGAGTGTCCCTCATTTTCCTATAAAGAACCACGATTGTCCCGCATTTTCCTTTTCTGAAGTTGGCAACCCTAACGAACCCCCCAATGAATGCACAAACACAAATGCTGACTGGTGTGAATCTGTTTACTGCGGCTGTTGAATGAAATAAAACACCCTTTTTAGTGGTATTTCGCTGCAGGCATAACTGACCCACAGCGTGCAGTACATATTGCAACTCTGTGTTGCGTCATCTTAACAGACTTAACCCATATTAGCATCACAACACGTGAACACACTTGGCATTAAACATGACAATCATAATAATAAACAAACATAAGCAAAAAGACATACCTGTTGAATTAAATAAAACACCCTTTTTAGTGCAGGCATAACTGACCTAAATAAAATGTAAAATAAAATTAATCCGTGCCACAACAAGGGCCATATAACTAACAAAAGATATGTTAATACTCTAATTCAATGGTCAAAATATTAGCCAAACCAAATCACAAACATAAAATACTCAAAAAATCGATTTATTTTGCATTATAATCAAACTAATGTTACTGAACTGAGACGGAGCATAAATATACCCACCCACAGCGTGCAGTCCACATTGCAACTGCTGTGTTGCGTCATCTCCCAACTTACCGAACATTTTTTCCTGCAGTCCCCAAACAAACCACATGAGGGCACCACTACAACATGAAATTAACAACCGCTGCTGAATTCAGGAGGAATTCACAATAAAAACGGAATAAAATACTAACTGTTACCAGTGATGGGAATAACGACATTATAAATAACGACGTTACTAACGGCATTACTTTTTTCAGTAACGAGTAATCTAATTTATTACTCTTCCCATCTTAATAACGCTGTTACTGTTACTGACAAAAAATGCGGCATGTTACTATAATTGAAGCTGTTTTTTTTTTCTTTTTGGTATAGTGCTTAACAAGCGTAATTTAATTTAGCCCAGTTGTGGCCCGTTGAGGGGCAATAAATATAAAAAGTTCCAAAACATCTATTGTGTTATTTGTATCGATCCACTATATAAACATAATATTTACATACATGACATTTGATTGGAGGCTAGTCTCACTTTGTCCCAAAGCAACATTAAAATAGTTTAGATTTGTGTACATTGTTTCTGTTAATAATGTATTGTATTAAGTGTCCATTTCATTATAATATTCAGATTTATCATAAATAATTGAACATGCACATGTATTTTAAGTTCTGTTAAAGAGGGGTGGAGGTGGGGTCACATTTGAGCATATTTAAAAATGTACTTGAAAGTAACGCAATAGTTACTTTCTGAAGTAACTAGTTACTTTTATAATTTGTAACTAATGTAGTTATAATGAGTAACTAATGTAGTTAATTTTTTGGAAGAAGTCACTAGTAAGAAGAACTAGTAGAAAGAAGTTACTTTTACTTTTTAAAAGTAACTTGCCTGTTACACTGTCTGTGTAACTGTCTGTTACACACATAATCCAAGAAAGACTAAATAAGGCCGAGTCTGAAACTACAGTCTCTACTGAGAATCAAAACTTGTTGAGATTGAAACAAACACTCACTGATATCTGATGTCTTCCTTCCAGATGATTCTGTCTAATCTGAGGAGGATTCGTTACCATCAGAAATATTTCACACACTTCAGTCTGTCATATTGACCCTGAACACCCTCTGTGTGTCTTTGATTATAAACACACACAAATATGATCTTTGTCATGTTCATGATAGAGATATTTCAGTGTGAGCTTTTCATTCTGCTGATCTCTCGTCACATTCACGATCATTCATACTGTCATCAGTTCACATCAATCATTCTCCTTACTCCAAATAAATGTTCACTTAAATACAGTGATGAAGAAACTGGTGTAGAGCCAAATGTATACAGTCCAACGTCACAAACCTTCACTGGGTGTGTAAATCCAGCCCAAAAAAGTCCTAAAGTAGGAAAAGGATCCGCACACGTCGAATAGGACAAAGACTCTCCAACTGTTGGTTTATTACGCTTCAATAGAGGACACATAAAAGACCTGCAAAAACCTGCTATAAAGTGCTAAACATTTCCTCAGTAACTCTAGTTGTCTAGAGTTAATCTCCAAACACTGAAATTCAGTTGAAAATAATGTACAAACAGAAACTAATGTGAAGATCAATGCTATAATAAGAGCTCTACACAGTGTGTAATTATATAAACGATACTGTCAGTCGCCATAGTTACACAAATGAAGGAGATCAATGCGTTTATTAACATTCAGAAAGCCGTCTTTCTGCTCTGTCTTCAGATCAGTGTAATGATCAGAGTAAACACACACACTATTCTCACTGTGACGGGCTTGAGCTCTCAGTGTGGCGTTGTGAATGTGCTGTCAATGTCAAATACTGATTTTAAAAGAGCCCGTCTGGAGATTCAACGGTCTGATCGATCTTTCATTTGCGGCCCGTCTGACTTACGCTCTCTCTAGAGTTCATGTGTCCTGTGTGTTTCTTTCCTATCAGCTCAATGATGCCAAAAACTCTCTCAACTACAACAGTCACAGATGTTCCTCTACTGGACACATTTCTCTAGAGTTGATGCTGAAGCTCATGACAGATCATTGTGTTCATCACAACACAGCGGTCAAATGTGTGAAATGAACAGCATCTTTTCTCCAAAGCAATAAGAGCACAAGCTTTGTTGTAGTCCAGACTTTAAAGTTAGGCATTTTTACAGATGATCATTGTAATAAATAGATAAAAACCTGCGCTGACAAACACCTGCAGTGCTGTGGATGTTTTCCAGGAGCCGCTGGAGGAGAAACATGTGCAAAAGCAGAACAAAAGCTCCTGGAGACACAAACTGTGCTGCAACTACAGACTAAACCATGACTTGATGGAGCAACATGAGAAGAAATATTCCAGCTCTACGTGACGAATCTCACATTCTGCTTCTACAGCATCAGAACGCTCAGCTGCTTTCATGGGAAGAGCATCACTGGACACTTCTTTTCTGCTCTTTGTTGAAATGATTTAGACACTCCAGCTGAATAATGTTTAATCGGACAGATTTTGTCGAGCTTCGTTCAGGTGTCCTGACGTTGGAGGAAGGCTGAGACTGTTGTAGAGGACATGAAGCTCAGAGAACATATTCTTCACTGCCAAATATCTGTGCTTCAGCATTATTATACATCAAATCATATTTCAGCTGTCTTCTATCAGGACACATAAAGGAAAGGTTCATAAGGACACAGAAATAGATCTAGTGACACAGAAGTGGCTCAACTTACCCACCATTAGGGGTATAGTATGTTGTCACTGGGGAATTTGGGTTTAAATAAATAAATGAAATATTAGTTTTTGTGCATTATCCCATGACAGTCTTACTTTACAGCACATTATTCAGAATGTCTATTCATTAAGAATATTTCCATGCAGTGAAATATCCAAAATATCCAAATGTTAAATTATGACACGTAAAATAAAGTTATAAAAAAAGAGCTTTTATTAGATAAAGAAAATATTAAATGTTCCTCATTGCAGTTCACCAGACTTTGTGTGTTTGCAGAAGAATATAATCACATGAAAAGAAGAGCTGGATTCTATTTGTCACAACTATGTTTTTAAAGAAAATTCAACATTTCATAGTTTATGAAAAATTATAACATTTATAAAAATGTACATAAACAATTCACCAACAAGTATGAAATACAGTTAGACAAATATAAATCTTGCTATACATTTACTTTAACATTAAACTTGTTTTACCTTCCCTGTATTTGAGTTCAAAATAAAAAAGGGGGGAAACGGTCCATTAACTCACGACAGTCTTACTTTACAGCACATTATTCAGAGTGTCTATCATTCAGAATATTTCCATGCAGTGAAATATACAACACTTTTTCTCCACATGTTAAATTCTTAAGCAACAAAATAGTTTACAAAAATTACCTTTTATTAAATTGAACAAAGTAAGACAATTATTCTACATTATTATAATTATTATAATCATTATCATTATTATCATTACATATAATTATTCCAACAAGAAAATATTAAATGTTCCTCATTGCAGTTCAATTAAATGTTGTGTGTTTGCAGAGGAATATAATCACATGAAAAAAGGAGCTGGATTCTGTTTGCCACAACTATCATTTTTAGTCAAATTATACATTTCATAGTTTATGGCTAATCTTTAGCAAAAAAACAAAAACAAAAAACAAGTATGAAATACACAGACAAACATTAATAAATTAATTAAATCTTGCTATAAATTTGCTTTGACATTGAACTAATCTACTATATAGTACTAGAATTTTCATTTTTAACTTTTTCTTTTGCACAATCATCATCTGGAAAAAAAGTATACAGGTGCTGGTCATAAAATTAGAATATCATCAAAAAGTTGATTTATTTCAAGAATTCAACTTAACAGGTGAAATTAATATCTTATATAGACTCATTACATGCAAACTGAGATATTTCAAACCTTTATTTGTTATAATTTTGATGATTATGGCTTACAGCTTATGAAAACCACAAAATCAAAATCCCAGAAAATTAGAATATTACATGAAATCACACAGTAATTACACAATAATATCATGGTTATTGTACCAGGTTTTGGTTCTTTTGGCAGTGTGGGCACGTGCAAATCCTGCTCCAAAATGAAGTCAGCATGAAGTGCTCTGGAAATGTCCTGGTAGACGGCTGCGTTGACTGGATTGAATAAAGCACAGTGGACCAAAGTCCTCTTTTCTGATGAGAGCAAATTTTGCATCTCATTTGGAAACCAAGGTCCCAGATCTGGAGGAAGAATGGAGAGGCACACAATCCAAGATGCTTTAAGTCCAGTGTGAAGTTTCCACAGTCAGTGATGGTTTGGGGTGCGATGTCATCGGCTGGTGTTGGTCCACTGTGTTTTCTGAGGTCCAAGGTCAACACAGCCGTATACCAGGAAGTTTTAGAGCACTTCATGCTTCCTGCTGCTGACCAACTTTATGGAGATGCAGATTTCATTTTCCAACAGGACTTGGCACCTGCACACAGTGCCAAAGCTTTTCTGAGATTTTGATTTCGTGGTTTCATAAGCTGTAAGCCATAATCATCAAAATTATAACAAATAAAGGCTTGAAATATCTCAGTTTGCATGTAATGAGTCTATATAATATATTAGTTTCACCTGTTAAGTTGAATTCTTGAAATAAATCAACTTTTTGAAGATATTCTAATTTTATGACCAGCACCTGTACATGTAGAATGAGAGGAACTTACAATGTCTGTATTACAATCTTACAATGATTAACAAAGCTCAGAAAAGTGTTTCGAATCAATAAATGCCCTAGTGAAAAAAAATATACCAAAATGTTTTTAAAAGACATTTATTTCATACTAAGTATACTACAAATCCTTTAACATATTTACTGACATATCGCTTGAGAATTACTGACATAAATATTATAATTAAACTTTATTTGGAGTACTTCTTTATTGCACAACGCACATTTCTAAATATTAATCCTAAAATGTGTTTTAATATTATTAGTAATGATAGTATGACCTCGGTATAACATCAGTCTTTGAATGCTGGATATTTAAAGTGTAACTGAAGTATATTTGCAATAATTCCACATTTGATCACAATCAAATATACTTTAGATGAACCTCAGCACTGTTTCCGGATAACTAAAGTACATTAAGTTCAAAATAAGTTGTTTGAATTTAATAGACTTTTTAAGTGTAATGGCAGAATATTTATATTAAGTACATAAATATGTAAATACATTTGTAGTATACTTAGCATAAAATGCCTACGCCAGCTACAAAAGAAGTGAATACAATAGGAAATAAACACAAGCAAACCATTGGGTTTAACAGTACAAAGGCAGCAGCACTCTAGTACAATGTTAAAGGTGCCGTAGAATGGATTATTTTATTATTTTATAATGTTTCCTGGGGTGCCCTTATAATGTTAGTATGTTTTTAGATCAAAATTTGTTAGAATTTAGAAATAAAAGGCATATTTCCTAGCCTGATTTCATACCCTGATTTGAACACTCTGTTTGAAGGGGCGTGTCTGCTGTGAGACTTCAGTGTTGTTGCCCACTGCTGTGATTGGCTGACATGCTTGCATATGAAATATCTGGCATTACATGTAGAGCTATCTGGAAAACTTTTACTATTACTGCTTTTATACGTTTTTACTATTACAGCTATCGGGATTAACGAATCATGAGAAGTTTTTTAAGTATTTAGATCTATTCCCATCACATAAAAGGTTGCAGTGATGAGCATTGACCAGATGACAGCCTGTTGGTCGCGTGAATGAAGATCTTATCACTGCAACGCGATTTACTGATGCATAAACAGTGTTGGACGACTTTGAGAGAAAGATTATCTGTCTGAACTTGAACAATTACACATCAGAAATTCACATAACCCACTGGTTCTCCAGAGGCTCGGATGAAGGAGCTAAAAAAATACTTTTGTGTTCATTTGTACATCCAAACACTGAGCAACTGCCATGCTTCGTTCGCTCATTTGCAAGCCACGATGTCTCTCCAGGAAAAAACAATATCGCGCTGGATCTAGACAACACAGTGTAAATTATCGTTAATAAAATCACTACTTACCGCTTGCGGGAATATAACGTTAGTTGAAATTGCCCCCTTCGTCCGCTTCGTCCGTCAGACGCTGGCTGCTTGATATTGTTCCAGGTTAGAAAAACAGTCCGCGGTGAAATGGGCAGAGCAACTAACAACTTCGAATTAAACTGTAGCAGTATCCGATTATAGATAGATTATAGATAGATCTGCCATTTTCCCTATGATTCTCCTCCTGCTTGTTTCTTCACCTGCAGAACTTCTGATGATTCGGCTGTGCAGTTTCGCCTGGCACTGAGCATGGGCTAGCATATGCAAATTTTTAGAGGCGTACATATTAATGATCATTCTCCCGATGCTTCTCGAGGTTAGAGAACCTGGAGCACAGAGAGAGGCAGAATGAAAGAGTGAGATAGAGTGTTTTATGCACAGACAGCCCTTACGGAAAAGATGTATACTTCAAGTTCATTTTATGAAGTATACTTCAGTGGAAATCAAGTATATTTTTAAGTACACTTTATGTAGTAAGTATACTAATATCAATGTACTTGTAGTAAAAGACAGGAGAATGCTGAGAGTGCTTCTTGGGTATAAAATTATATATATATATACCTCTGGTGCTCTTCAGTCAAGGGATCCACATATATTTTGAGATAAAGGTCTGAGGCACTCAGGAGGATGAAGATTAAAAAGCCTTTATTAATCCATGGCTAGTATAAAAATAAAAACATGCCTACGCGTTTCAGCCAACAAGGCTTTCGTCAGGGCTTGTACTTGTAGTAAACTTGAAAGTGAACTGTTTCAATACTGCATGGGACTACATTGACCCACTTTTTAGTATATAAAAGTGTACTTTTAAGTGTACTATAAGTGTAACAGTAGTAAACTTTAAGTGCAAAACTAGTTCACAACTACATTTCTCATTTGTACTGCATCTGTACTACAAGTGAACTTTAGTTTATGAAAGGACACTTTGAAGTATACTCTCAGTATAAAACTACTGGACTTGTAATTTACTGCAAGTATAATTGAAAGTTTTTATGTAAGTTTTTAAGACTATCTTTAAAAGTATTTAATAGGCTACTCTACAGGTATCTAAAGTGGAAACAACAAGCCAAGTATACTTAGAATTCTTAAAGCTACACTGTGTAAGATTTTCTCCCATCCAGAGGTAAAATTGTATATGACTACCAACTGAATATTACTTTCTAGCCCCTCCCATTCCGAGGGCGTTTTAACTCCTACGGCGGCCGTATTATGAGTAATCTCCCCTCGCATTCGTCACGGTGTCACTGAGTAAAAGCTCGAAAGGCGAAGCTTGAATTTACAGGGATGTCCCTCTTTGGCTAATGTATTTTCAAGATGGAGGCGCAACATGGCTCGCTCGCTCGTATGTATTCTGAATGGCAGATTCTATGCTTACGAGAATACTTGATTAGTTGGTGGAAGTAATTACACATGAATGAGCACATATCATTTTGAAAGAACAAAGTGTTTTTTGCTAAGAATCAACTTAAAAAATTACACAGTGTAGCTTTAATTATACTTATAAATATATCTTGATCAAAAGATAGAGTACAAGTAAAGGCCGAATATACTTAGACTTTTCTGTCAGTATAAGTCAAATATACTTAAGTGCAATTTTAAGTATATTTCTGAGAAGTATATAAAAAGTAGACAAAGTATACTTTCTTATTTTTAGTTTAAAAGAAGTATACTAATAGCATACTTGAATAAACAAATTTTTCGTAAAGGAGGGTACAAAGTTAAGACCAAATCTAGCAAGTATTCGATACAACTGAAACATGAAAGGCAGGAAAAATCTATGGCTTAAAATACACTCAATCTTTAATATCCCTCAGAGACACTGATGAGTTATAATAAACCCTAATCCAGCACAGAGGGCTTCAGTGAATGTGGTGTTGAATGTGTGTAAGTGTGTGAGTGTCAGAGACGCTGTAAAATGATATACTATTTCATTTTTTTTTTCCAGTATATTTAAACCATTTAATATATTGATCAGAAATATATGGAAATATTTTTTCGTTCTATAAGGGACAACAGCTTGTAACGTAATTGAAATGCCTTGGTCTGTGCAGTCTCAATCACTTGGTTTAATTATTTTTTTTAAACCTACTTTTTCCTAATTGGTCCTAGAGCAGGGGTTCCCAACTCTGTTCCTTGAGTTCCTCTTTCCTGCAGAGTTTAGCTCCAGCTCTAATTAAACACATGTGAACTCGCTAATCAAGGGCTTTAGGATTACTACTGTAGAAAGTTACAGGCAGGAGAGTTTGATCAAGGTTGGGCCGTTTCTCAATATGCGTTCTTGTCTGTACTTGTCTGTTCTTGTGGACTTGAAACGTCATCTGTTCCAATTCAAAGTTCACATCTAGCTAATACAGTTCAAATCTCCGGATGTGTTCTTGCTCCACCCCTTTTACCCAGGATGCATCAAAAGGTGACTTTTGTGGTCTTGAGACAGCCAGGTATCCCAGAATGCATCTAGCTCCAACCAGCAAGCACCAATAGCGGATGAGAAAACCTGCGTAATTTAAAAATACTACAGTTATTGTGTCACAAAATGTAGTTTTAAGAGTTTTTCAGGCGAGAATGTACTTGTTTAAAGCTCAAATCTGTGGATTATATATAAAGATAGCTCCTATTTGAAAATTTGATCTGATTTTTTCGGAGTTGTGAGATCCAGGCGATCAGCGTTCATTAACATTAACCTGGAACACCCTATCCTCGGCTAGTCCTTCTGACGTTTGCCCCTGGCTCTGATGTCTCTGTAGTGGTTAAACATGATATATAATTTGTCTTGTCTATATTTAATGGCCAATCTTTGGTCTTATGAATCTATTGGCAAATCTTTTTTTGCTGTAGGCAAAATGAATAACTTTATATATTTAGGCTATTTAATTTTACCATTGTAGCCTACTAGAGCGCTGTTTTGTACATTTGACTGAATTGTTTGCTTTATTTCCTATATAGCTTCTTATACCATTTACTTATACTTTTATAATGGCTATTATTGATAATAAAAACTGATTTTTTTTTTTTTTTTAAAGACAGGGGCCCTGTCCCAAATGGCGCACTTCATGTGGACTTTCGGTCTCGTGGACTTAAATTGCGCGTGCTCGCTGAGTCTACGAGTCCATAGGCCGTTCCATTTCAGCATTTTACCGCTCTGAAGTGTGCTCAGCAGCGCCCCCTTTGTACCCTTGAAGCAGTCTTCTGCGAAGCCCGCATAGAAGCAGGCTCCACACATTTTAACTCCCCAGGAATCCTTGCGAAAGGCCAATCAGACAACGGATGGGAGGAGATTTCACTCATGGACAATTGTTAACATGGCTGAGAAGAAAATATTACAGTTTTTATGACCTAGATGTACATTTTACCAGTTGTTACCCACAGTTTATACAAACATTATGATCATCGACCAGTGGTTGATGTCTCAAACAGAATGATAGCGTGTTGAATAATATGATCACATTATGATTCATTAAATAAATAGAACCGAATGTCAGGGCTTTACTGAGTCATATGTAAACGTAGTATGAATATTGAAACCTGTAAATTCATCTGAAACTCATGCACATTTTCATTATGTGTTAAAATTGTAATCTTAGTTCAAATGGGCCCTATAGGTCTGCACTTCATGACATCACCAAAGTGTGGACTCTGAGGAAGTCCTCAAGTCCGGAGTGCGCCATTTGGGACAGGGGCAGGGTTGTGTTTTATGTCATATTTCATTTTATTACAGTAAAGATACCTATGTTTATTATTTTTAAAATGTAAACAAAGAGTTGTTTTACATTTTGTTTTGTTATAAATATACATGCAGTGAAGATAATCAGTGTACGCTTTGCAAATGCATGCAATGAATGTATGCGTGAGAAGTGATACAGGGAATGACATAAGATCACGAATTGGTCTTGCTGAATTCTACCGCAAGACTGGAATATGAATTGAAAAATGTTGGTCTGCAAGAATTTTGCAATCCAGTTTGGCTGTATGCTGAAATGCAGTGAAAAACAAAAAAAAGAAAAGCAAGACTATGGAGGAGAGAATGGTTGGGGAGACGACAACTCCTTGTGAAATTTCCCTTGCGCCGTTTCCTGCTCTCTCATTGGCTGTAGGTCGTCAATGTCATTTCCAGTCAAAACACATTTCACACTGCAAAACTTAAATAGTAGACAATCCCAGATAT
The DNA here is from genome assembly GCF_963993115.1 of Abramis brama. NCBI lineage: Eukaryota > Metazoa > Chordata > Actinopteri > Cypriniformes > Leuciscidae > Abramis > Abramis brama. Next base: position 2,252,930 of record NC_139964.1, on the reverse strand, counting down.
TTATCCTACTAAATATTTCATGGGCATCCACGATGCGTCGGCACTTCTCTTGGATCGCGTCTTTGATAATTAACACTATGCACAAACGAGCACCAATTTGTCTCAGATTTCAGGCTTTTTTCAGCGAGCTTCAGAAAACTGCCGGCCAGTGAAAATTGGGCCTAAAGTCGGTAGTGTATACGCTGCATTAGAGCATTCAGAGAAATTATGTTCTGACAATACAAATTTGGTGACAGTGTCACATATTGGTTAAAAGTTATAAGCCATTGTTTTACACAAGTAGCTTTAATTATGCTTTTAACGGATCATAAACCATTTAACGAACACTTGTTCTAACTAATGCTTGCAGTTATTTTCTCTTGTAACTACATGGGATAAAGTTCAAGACTTGAATGTGATTATGGGATAAATATGTATTTCCAGGTACAGACTGATCATTATTTACCCTTGATCTGTTTTGAATCAGCAAGTGGAAGAAGCCTTCATGTTGCCCTCAGTCCGAGCTGTGAGAGAAAGATGAAACATCAGATTACACAAACACATCAGCTGAGCAAAGAGAAACATTTGAGTTTAACAATGACTTCATTTTTCACATTGAATCCCTCACAGTACTAAACTATCACTCCTTACAATGAAAGAAAACATTTAAATGTAATGTTTAAACATTACCTTCCCTTGTGTTTGTTCTCTAGCTGTTCGGCCAGATAATTCTGGTTCATCTTCCTCAGGATGTTCACTGTGATCTTCACAGCTTCTTCTGGTCCTGAACGTGCCACCATCGTGTCCACTGTGTCAAAGACATCTGCGTTCTCCATTTCAGACTTTGGAATATGCTCATGATTCCTCAAGTACCACTGAAAGCGCTTCAGATCATCTTTTCCTAGATCCCTCAGTGAGTTCTCAAGCAGCTCTTTAACAGACGCCATATTCCTTCGCTGATTCACTTCTGCAGGACAAAAAGAAAAAGATCTTCAGTATTTTTCACTCTAAACACATGATTCGAAGTATTCAAATGTTAGGGTTAGATCAGGTCTCGTCTCTTAGAGGCATCTCATCCAAACTCTTGTTGAACAGTCAGTGATTTTTCAGCGAGTCACACACAAAGCAGGAAACAAGATTTAAATAAAAAGGTACAATTAGTAGTCAGAGGTGCAAAAACATGATATGTTGCCATGGAAGGACTGAATAACACATTTACATGATCTAAATGAATTATTTGAGCTAAATAATGTTGTAAAATTATTGTGTGTGTATAATGTAGATATATTTTAGCTCCTGCTATGAACTTGCCATAGCACATTAATTGTAATATCCATTTTACAACAGTACGCAAGCCGAAGTTTTACCACCTCCCTACAAAAAGGAATCAAATTAGTAAATTAAGTTGCATAGAACTACTCAGAAGAACGATGTGTTGACGTAATCGATTACATCAATTATGAAAAAAACATACATTTGTGTGGAATGCACCAAAGCGGCACACTGTTTACATTCATCCCTAATCCCCTGTCATGTTCCACACAAAACTAGACTCCCAAGAGCACTGACTAACTATAAGCACTAACTATTAGTTTTTCTGTAATTCTTATTAGTTATGCAGTAAGTAAGAAACAGTATTCTAAAGTGTTACCGAGATACTGATTTCAGATTAAACTGTTTTAAAATCGTACCTGTTTGTATCTAATAATCCAACAGTGTACAAAACAAGTCACGATGGCAACAGCTGCATTTGTATGAAACAACAGAGAGTGAGTCCATGATACTGGATGGCATAATTAACTGTACTCAAAATATCGATTTGACTGAGTTTAAATATTTTATCAGCTCACCAAATGCAAAACTTTCACAAAGTAAAACTCGTTCCTAGCAGGCGTATAGCGCTGCTGACTTCAGTGACCCGGATGAGTCTCTGTTTCTGTTCTCTGTTGTTATCTGAGAATACCATACCGCTGGATGGCGTGATTGACCAGAATCAAGTATTCCACAGAGCCGTGTAATAAACTCTTATAAAGATTACTCCTCCAATGAACTAGAGAAGAGTAAACTTAATAAAATATACATTCTGAGATGTAAAACTCCCACGGCAAGATTACAAACGGAATGTAGTGTACACTGTAGAATCTAATTAGATATTCTTACTTAAAAAAAGCATGCAAACCGATTGCCTTAAAAAAAACTAAGTAAAGTGAAATAGAAATAGTATGTTGTACTGGCAAATGCTTAGTTAATATAGTTCACTTACACAAGAGTTCTAGTAACTAAAAAAGACGTAGAGAGAACTTGATAATTTACTTTAGATTTATTCTTGACTTAGTATAGTTACCATTGTTGTGTTTCACATGCTGAATGGTGAAGTCTGTGACTCAAGCATGGGCAACTACAAGATATTGTCACAAATATAGTGGGATTATATCAACCCAATTAAAAGTTTCACAAGGTGTTAATGACACAAGTGTTAGCAATACAATTTTAAAAGACCATTATTCAACATGAAAAATAGACTAGTAAATTATTTAGTTAGAAGTTATGTCACCTTTTAGAATAGAATTACAATAATATAAATTAAGTTCCAAGTGCCCAAACAAATGGAACACTGATCATCATAATGGTGAGTTTAAACAAAAACATTTTAGGAAAATCAATTTATGAAGTCAGCTTATGTTAATTTAGGTTTCACAGTGTCACTATACATGCGCATGTGTCATGATTCATGTCTGTGTTCCCCTGTCTTGTCCCATGTTTAGCAGTTCCCCGTTATGTTTAATGCCTATTAGTCTCCCCAGGTGTCTCTGGTTAACCACAGCCCCTTGTTATCTTGTTTAGCTTGTTTGACTCTGTACTTAAACCCTGTGTCTTGTGTCAGTGTTTGTGGGTTCTTGACTTTGTATGTTGTTCTGTTCCCGAGTCTTGGTCCTGAGTCTATGTCTGCATCTGTGAAGTTTTGAGTTTATTTAATAAAGTATGCTGCATGTGGATCTGGATTCTGCCTCTGCTTCAACCTCAGCGTTACAGTGTGATATCACAGATCTTTCTCATGCTCTCCTGACTGGCTAAACTGTCATGTGTGATTTCTGAATATTGTTCCTCATGAATTAGTTTCTGCTGACAGAGTTTATCTGCAATGATCTGGACATTTGTAACCCCCTGAATGAGATCTGGCCAATGGTTATAAAAAAACTGTGATTTACCTTCCTTATTATTCAGACGCGGCTCGTCTCTCTTAGGACGAATCAGATCAAGTTCATTTGTGAACCTGTGAAGAACCAGAAGAAGGCAGAGGCAAAGAGTCAGCTGGTTTTATTAGTCTCAGTTAATGTTATTTGCAACGTTTATTAATACATTATTAAAATCAAAAGTTGTATCTGTCAATATTATTTAATGGACCTGAACTAACATGAACTAACAATGAACAGTTGACTAACTAACGTTAACAAATACAGTTAATGTATTAACGAATGTTAACTAATGGGACCTTATTGTAAAGTATTACCAACAATTCAAAACCAACAACATACAAACAGTTTACTATAAAAACTATTTGACAGGCAGTTTGACAGAGAGAAAATATAAAGCTAGTATATAATGCTGCGACTGACACCTGTGATGTCACTCACTAATAACAAACAATCTAATATAACAAACACATATATACTATAATGAGAGTTTAATTCACACATAATTGTCCAGTTATGTTTATGTTTAACTAGCCAACATGAACTCTATATTCTCCATCAATAAGCTCAAGCTGAATAATGTGTCCAGTCTTCTATAAATCAGTGTTTTTAACTGTGGATATTTTCACAGAGGTGGACAGATATAGACCATCAGCAGTCTGGGGTGGACAGAAATGTGCATTATCAAACATAATAAATTAGTTTGACTATAAAGAACTGGACTGTTTTACTGCTTACAACACAACTGTCTACAGTTAATTGTGCTTGATTGTAATTGAGGGAGTGCTGGAATAGATCAAGTAATACTGAGTGAATTTGACTATTTCTGTCTTATTCCTCGTCTGCAGGAATATTAATAGAAAAGAAGATCACACTACAGCCAGAAAATTACAGAAAATTAATAGCAAATTACAGTTTAGAGATCGTGTGTGATCAGGAGCTTTTGAGAAATACCAGTAAATCAGTCTTAAGCCCTATTCACAGAGACCTCACAACTCAGAAACTGAAGGAAAAAATAGATTTAGCTCTAAACTAACTAAAATGAAGAATAATGTGTTTATAGTCTCTGCACAGGAGAGACTCTGTGTTGTTTCAAAACAAAGGAAAATATGTATTTATTGGTACTGGCCAAAACATGTTGTGAAATATCAGCATATGGAGTATCAGCACAAACCCAATATGGTGCATCTCTAGTGTTTAGTGATGTATGAAGAACAGAGGATTGAACTATTATTCAGTCTGGAAAAATCCTTCACTAAGACACAGGGCCCTATTTTAACGGTCTGAAACTCAAGTATCAAGCGC